>NC_132846.1:47748286-48053619 GCF_048164855.1 Canis lupus baileyi | reverse complement strand
CCTTCAGTGACATCAGGTCTGACACCTGCCCCATCTTCAACCCAGATCCTGGGACAAGTCACCAGTAGGGACGGGGAGACCATTTGCAGAAACCAGTTGAGGCAGGAGACCAGTCAGGACAGCAGCAACACAGGGGAGAAGGGGGCTTTCCAGAAAACCTGCCCTGTTTTGGTTTCCCCTCAGCAGCTCCAGCCTCAGAGATTTTATCCCTTTCCTTCTACACAGGAACACACACACACACACACACACACAAACACACACCTATAAGGAGGGGCTACAGTATCCTCTGCAGAAACTAACCCCATGAGCTTCTGAAGACTAAGGGAACAGATGTGAGGAGCCCACCCTCGCCCACACTCTGCCTCCCAAGGGGGAGAAGGATTTGAGGCCCAGGCCCCTACAAAGGTCAGTATGGGATGTGGGACCAGCCCAGGCGGGTCCCCCTCAGCACAGGGTGGGTGCCCCAGCATCCAGAGTACACTTGGCATCCTGCAGCTGATTGCCAGCAGCCTTGGGGTCTCCATCAACAGTGACAGAGACAGGGCAAGTCCTCCTTCCCTCCGTGCAGCCCCTGCATCTCTGGCCTAGCATCTCCTGCTCTGTTGCTGCTATTGCTGGGGGGCTGCCAGGGAGGCACCTGATTGGGACCCCCACGGGGCCAGTTGCAGTTGCCAGGGCTTTTGGGTCCCTTCTTCTCCTTCTTTCTCCTTCTCCATCTTCTTCCTTTTAAGATTTTACTTATTTGAGAGAGAAAGAGAGCACATGCGTGTGTTTGAGTGTGAGCACAAGCAGGGGTAGTGGCAGGCAGAGACAGAGGGAGAAGCAGGCTCTCCACAGAGCAGGGAGTCCTTTGTGGACTCGATTGATTCCAGGACCCTGAGATCACAACCTGAGCCCAAGGCGGTCGCTTAACTGACTGAGCCACCCAGGTGCCCGGGTCCTTTCTTCCAGGTCTCTCTCCACCACACTCCCAGGGCACTGCTTTTCTCCTTGCTGCTCCAACCTCTGTATTTGGAGAACTCTCAGCCTGGAAACTGAGAAGTGTCTGTGCTTTGTGCCACAGGCCTAGAAACATTACCCAGAAACTCAAGAGGATCAGTACCTCTCAATTCAGAAATAGACTTCCCAACACTCAAGTTAAATGAAGAAGGAAATTCTACTAATTTTGTGGGTAGGTTAGGAGCCTAACTTTGGTAATTTGTGGACCTGTTATCCTGACCCTTATCTTTGAGTAAAACACCACTTAAAGATTTATAGACATAAGACTGGGTCTAAGCTTTTTATTTTTTTTAGATTTTTAAAATTATTCATGAGAGACATGGAGAGAGAGAGTCAGACACAGGCAGAGGGAGAAGCAGGCTCCCTGTGGGGAAGCCTGATGCAGGACTCCATCCCAGGACCCAGGGACTATGCCTGGAGCCAAAGGCAGACGCTCAACCACTAAGCCACCCAAGCATCCCTAAGCTTTTTATTTTTATAGATTTTATTATTTTAAAAAATATTTTATTTATTCATGAGAGACACAGAGAGAGGAGAGAGAAGCAGAGACACAGGCAGAGGGAGAAGCAGGCTCCATGCAAGGAGCCCGATGTGGGACTCGATTCCGGGACTCCAGGACAGGCCCTGGGCTGAAGGCGGCGCTAAACTGCTGAGCCACCTGGGCTGCCCTATTTTTATAGATTTTATATAACTATAATCCTATATCTAGGTCCCAATTCCTTATCAGGAACTCTTAGGACCAAATGTGTTTCAGGATTGAGCATTTTTCAGCTTTTAGAAGTTACTAAACTGCCTCCAGAATAGTCTGGAAGCCCTCTTTAATCAAAACTAACCAAATGGGGATCCCTGGGTGCCTCAGCAGTTTAGTGCATGCCATTGGCCCAGGGCATGATCCTGGAGTTCTGGAATCGAGTCCCACATCGGGCTCCCTGTATGGAACCTGCTTCTCCCTCTGCCTGTGTCTCTGCCTTTCTCTCTCTCTTTGTGTCTCTCATAAATAAATTAAAAATAAAAAAAAAACAAAAACTAACCAACAGAAAACAACAACAAAACCAGCAAAATATACGAATATTGACCAAAACAGGCTAAACTGAGACTCTAAATAGCCTGACATTTGTTCAGGCCAGGTCTTCTCCCAAACTCAGAAGAAACCTTTCAGGTTTCCAAGCCTTCTGAATTTCATAATCGCAAATAAGGGATTGTAAATCCATAAAAATTAAACAGGACATAACTACAAATGGGGTTACACAGTAATACTGACGGGGGTGATGGCTGCTAGTGGCCTGCTGAACTCCATCGTGGTGGGGCTGTGAAGGTGGGCGCATGGGAGACGGTGGGGTGGGAGGAGGTGTGAGCTGGTGCGGTCCGCAGGTCTGGGTTGGAGTCTCTACTCACTGGCTGGGACACGTCTGGCAAGTTAACCTTCCTGCAGAGCAGTTTCTTCATTTTTCTTTTTTTTTTTTTAAGATTTTATTTATTTATTCATGAGAGGCAGACACACAGAGAGAGAGGCAGAGACACAGGCAGAGGGAGAAGCAGGCTCCACGCAGGGAGCCCGACGCGGGACTCGATCCCGGGACCCCAGGATCACACCCTGGGCCGAATGCAGGCGCCAAACCACTGAGCCACCACAGAGGGATCCCGGTTTCTTCACTTTTAAAAGGAAGACAATGGACTCATGTAAATAAAAATAAGTGCTAATATGGAAAATTCTCAAGGATCAATAGCCCCAGGGGCTGAGAACAAAGGAGGGCAGCAGAGAGCTCAGGGTGGTGTGTGCCACACGCACACGCACACGCGCAAGCACACACACACTCACGCGTGTGCGCGCTCGTGCAGGCTCTCAAGCACAGGCCTCCACTCAGCACGGACCGTGAAGCCCAGCTGTGACGCGGCTGCACGGCAACCAGAGTGGGGAAGGAAGTACTCCTCAAAGTGGGGTGTGTGGTCTGTGGACACTGAAAGACACTGAATACCCACAGCACACCTTTGGGGGACATCCACTTTGAGGCTGGGAGTATGTTGTGTTGAGGTGAAATAGATTTCGAAATGGTTTAGGATGGTGGTGTAGTTATTTTTAGATTAAAACAAACCTACGATAACATGGACGAACCCTGGGAACATTGTGCTGAGAGAAATAAGCCAGACGTGAAAAGACATATACTGCGTGATTCCACTGAGGAGAGGTCCCCGGGGTGGTCCAGTTCACGAGGCCGTCGGGGTGCCGGGGAGGCGGCGGGGCGGCAGTCCTGGGGATCCGGGCTGCCGAGGGCCGCACAGCCTTGGGGGTGTTGAATACCACCGAACTGTACACTTAATGATTCACATGGAAATTTTCTTTTAATTTTTATTTATTTATCTATTCATGAGAGACACACAACGAGAGGCAGAGACACAGGCAGAGGGAGAAGCAGGCTCCCCGCAGGCTGTGGGATGGCGCCCAGCCAAGGCAGAAGCTCAACCACGGAGCCACCCAGGCATCCCCACATGGTAATTTCTGTGTAGACTTTGCCAGAATAAAATGACAAAATACCTTGTGAGATACAATTAAATTTTTTGTCTTTCTTTTTTTTCAACTCCAGACATTTCTGCCTGGGGCAGCCACTATGGGCCAGGTCTTGTTGAGCTTTAGTTAGAAAACCTGAGGAACGTCGTCAGTCAGACTCCGCATTTACAGAGGACAAAACGGAGGCCCGGAGAGGTGACCCAGTTTGACAGAAACAGATCTCCAGCGAGCCTCTGTCCTGGAGGCAGGAGGCCGGGGCTCTGGGCCCATTGCCCTCTCCCGCTTCCTAGTGGGTGAGTCTGCGGCTGTGACTGGTTGTCTCAAAGCTTCCACTTTCTCACGGGTGGGACGAGGATGACCTAGGACCCTGGTGTCGGAGGCGCACTGATAGTAAGCGCTCCGTGGAAGTGGTTTAATGGGGCATTTAATGGGGCAAGTAGTTGTCTCAGGGCTTTTCTTGGTTAAAGGAGGGTTAAGTACAAGTATTAAGAACTGTTCCTTTATCCCTTCCACATTCCACGTGGTGACATTGACCCAGGACAAACCCATATATTTCTCAATGTCACAAGTGTGCCCTAGGGGAAGAATCCTGTTTGGATTCAACTCTGACCACCTGTTTATAAATAGGGGCTCTCTTAAGCAGATAAGGCCAACTGGCCTCCCCCAGCACAGCCTTGTAAGTAAGGGCAAAACTGGTAAATGTTTGCTCTCATTTAAAACATGTTCCCCCACACGCAGCCTGTTTATGTCATCATGCATGGAAATCCCCTCCTGTGGACCCCTAATCCACCCATGACATCGCTCACTCCCAGGAGGCCTAGGATGGGGCGGTGAGCGCACACACCCAGCTCCCCACCCGTGGCCAGCTGGTCCCCACTCCCCTAGAGAGTGGAGGGGGGGCCTGGAGGCCAGCTGGGAGGGACACCCACGGCCACCCCAACCCCTGCTCAGAGGCGTCTGGGTCAACAAGACCTCTTCTGTGCAGGGGCTGTGGGAGCCGCAGGAGGGTGGGACCCCAGGACTGCAGGGACGCGGGAGGAGGGCACCGGCCCAGCAGGACAGGGAACCCTGGGCTAGTGGGGCGCGGCTGCGGAAACAGCTGGGCCGGCCGGGGCGTGTGGGGAGGGGGTGATGGGGAGACTCCAGCCCCAGGGGCGGGGCGGGGGCCCTGTGCGGGCAGCCAGGCCTCACCCTCCTCCTCTTCGGCCCCACCCGCAGGAGGCTGGGGCGCTGCCAGGGGAGGAGGAGGAGGGCCTTGCTAGCAGCCAGGACGGTGGGCAGGGAGCCCGGATCCCCGCCCTGCTCCCCCCAGACCTCCAACGGGCACCGGCTTCTCAGGGTCAGACCACCTGCCTCCCCTCACAAAACTGTTTACCAGTGCCTTTGACCTAAAAATGAAAATCAATTCATACCACAATTATCATAAGCTTGGAGGGCCTCGGTGAGTCACATCTCTAATGACCAAAGTTGCATAATCACTTGCAACAAGTCTGTGGATTACCTCATCAATTTATGTACAGCACAAGAGGGAAGGAGGAAAGTCTGGTCCTTGCCGGCTAAAAGGAGTCCCTCAAGGATGACTTGCTACATGTACACAGGGGCAAGGGGGAAGGCCCTGGTCCCTAGGCCTCCCTCCAGGGCCTGCTCCGGGGTCACTGCCAGGGGCCCACCTGACCACAAAGGAGTGCCCTGGCTTAGAGGACAGAATCCTGGGTTGCCAGAGCTAAAGGGGCTATGCCATCAATAGCATGTTCACCTGAGGCCTGGCTGCTCGGTGGGGTTCCGTTACCAAACATTCATGGAACTCCCCCTTCTGAATGGCCAGTAGAGCAACCGGGCATTAGGGTCACCACTGTGACAAAATAGGAAGTCTGGCCCTTCTCTCCCCAGCAGCCCTGGAAAGCACAGACAGCAAGAGGTGAGTGCAGGCTGAGATCACCCAGCATAGAAGAGCCTGTCCCCTTCCACGGACACTTAACAGGCCTCAAGCCTGATGATGTTTTTTAACTGATGACCTTCTGGCTGGGTTACTCCAGAGAAGACCCCTGAGTTAGGAGGGAAAGGGGTGGAGGAACAGTGGGAAACCCACTAGGGCAGAAGGATGGCAGAGAGGTCATTTTGTTCGAGAGAAAAAAATTCTTTTTAAAAGATTCTATATTTATGAGAGACACAGAGAGGCAGAGACATAGAGGGAAAAGCAGGCTCCCTGCAGGGAACCAGAGTCCCTGAGGTAGGACTCGGTCCCAGGACCCCAGGACCAGGACCTGAGCCAACGGCAGACACTCAACCACTGAGCCACCCTGGTGCCCCTGTCTGAGAAAATCTTAAGAAATCATACATTTGCAGCTCTCTGGTCATGCAAGTAAAACCCAGTCACCTCACTAAACAAGCCTAATGCTATTTTATGGCATATGTAGGTAAATCCAATTAGTAAACAGAAAACCAAATTACTGCCTAATGACTTACAGCACTTGGTGGACAAAATCTTTGAAAATCCAGATGCAGGATAAAGTCCCCCAAATCTCTCCTCAGTCCCTCTCCATATTTGAGAGACTACTCTGTGACCATCACCGTGATAGCCCTATTCTGAGGGGATGCGCCAGCTCTTAAAGAACTCACTTAAATTCAGGTATTTAAACGTAGTATAAATATAGTGATCTAGTGTTATTTCAACTTCAGATCTTCCTTGTACACATCGCCGAGTTTAGTGGCTCTTGGCTAGGTCGGCTACCCAAGAAAACTAATCACAATCTGAATCTTACCCGCAGTCCACCTCGAGGTATGCTATGGGTAGAGGGGTAACAAAATCCTTTCTTCTTTTGCATGAGGAATTGACCTTGGGCTACTACATAATTAAAACTATTGTAGTTCTGGGGAAAAAGGGGATAACGATGGCAGGAAGAGTATGTCACCCCTGGGGCTGACATAGTCCGTTAAGCATCTCCCTTGGGCTCAGGTCATGATCTCCGGATTCTGGTCCCACACTGGGCTCCCTGCTCAGTGGGGAGTCTGCTTCCCCTTCTCCTGTACGTGCTCTCTCTTTCCTGCTGTCTCTCAAATAAATGAAATCTTAAAAAGGGGGGGGTATGTTACCCCTTTCCTAAGAATTAGGACTCCACTGAGATGCCTGGCTGGCTCAGTCAGTAGAGTGTGCAACTTTTGATCTCAGGGGTTGTGAGTTTGAGCCCCGTGTTGGGTGTAGAGACTACTTAAAAATAAATCCTAAAAAAAAAAAAAAAAAGAATTAGGACTCCAACAAACTTGGTTTGAGGTTCCTCCATCTCTCCCCTTTAGAGGGTGTGGCATTCGAGGCACAGAAGAGCCAGCCCCTGTAGGAGAATCAATGTTGGCCAAGATTATGAGGTCCCTGTGCTAAAAGGCCCCTGTAGTAGGTCAGATCACATCCTCCATGGGTTCTACAAGTCACTTAATGAAGAAAGTATATTCTCAGTAAATATGGCAACAGATTTAGTTAGCTAATTGGATTTTCCTCTGGATAAATCATCATTTTAATTCAAAAACCAATTGTCCTTGGGGTCTCTCCTTCGTTTTTGGTGTATATCCTTTGTCTTCATGCCAATTCAGATTCTTCCTTTTTCTCAAACTTTTTTCCAACTTTGTTTCTAGAAATATTCTGATCTTAAAACATGTCATGTGGCTCTGCACTCCCATTCAAATGATGTAATGAGTCAAGTCATCATACTTGCTGGTACTCATGTATGTTGTCATTTTACTTTTAACCAGATCCTAAGCTATTGGTAGGCAAGGATCCCCCCACCACATACACATACAGAGCACACAAAGGAATACCTCCCCAGAGGAGATGGTTGGG
This sequence comes from Canis lupus baileyi, assembly GCF_048164855.1. Taxonomy (NCBI): domain Eukaryota; kingdom Metazoa; phylum Chordata; class Mammalia; order Carnivora; family Canidae; genus Canis; species Canis lupus. Next base: position 48,046,282 of record NC_132846.1, on the reverse strand, counting down.
TTACAGAAGACTCTGGTACTTACCAAGTGATACCAGAATCCAACCTCATTATTCTTGCTTCTCAACCCTGCTTGAGGAGTCTTCATTCTCATTAAGAACACCATTATCAGGATGCCGGTGCATGGAGCCTGGTTCTCCCTCTGCCTGTCTCTCATGAATAAATAAAAATAAAACAAAAACTAAAAAAAAAAAAAAAGCAAAACCCACCATTGTCAACGCCCCTAAAAATCAGAAACCCCTCCCAGCTGATGAGGACAAATCATATTTCTGTGGCAGACTCTAGTGACACTGCCTATAAGATTCGTAAAAGCAAATGATGCCTGTGAATCCCAAGGAGGGAATGAACACCTTTCCTCTTCTTGGTGTTCTTAGCCAATGTACCCAGTAATGTATCTCTTACATGCTCCTTTTTTTGTTGTTGTTGTTTTTTTTAATTTTTATTTATTTATGATAGTCACAGAGAGAGAGAGAGAGAGAGACAGAGACATAGGCAGAAGGAGAAGCAGGCTCCATGCACTGGGAGCCCGATGTGGGATTCGATCCCGGGTCTCCAGGATCGCGCCCTGGGCCAAAGGCAGGGGCCAAACCGCTGCGCCACCCAGGGATCCCACATGCTCTTTTTGAAGACAATAGCTAACTTTGGTTTTCCTGCCACAATCTCTTTTTTTTTTTTTTTTTTTTTTATGATAGTCACACAGAGAGAGAGAGAGAGGCAGAGGGAGAAGCAGGCTCCATGCACCGGGAGCCCGACGCGGGATTCAATCCTGGGTGTCCAGGATCGTGCCCTGGGCCAAAGGCAGGCGCTAAACCGCTGCGCCACCCAGGGATCCCCCCCCCTTTTTTTTTTAAGATTTTATTTATTTGAGAAAGAGAGAGAACACAAGTGGGGGCGGGGGGGAGCAGAGGAAGAGGGAAAGGCAGATTCCCCACTGAACAGGGAGCTTGAGCAGGGCTTAATCCCAGGACCCTGAGACCAGCACCTGATCTGAAGGCAGATGCTTAACTGACTCAGCCACCCAGGTGCCCTGCCACCATCTTATTTCTGATCAATAATTCCCAATATTTTATGTGCTACTCAATGTTTAGAAACAAAAGGTTTTGGAGAGTTTTAGGCAAGTGGCAGGGCTATCAATAAAACAAGTGTTGCTTTTTTTCACTGATGTGACCTACATCATTTGTTTTTGTTTTTGTTTCTTTTTTAAGTAAGCTCTACACCCAACATGGGGCTTGAATTCACAATCCTATCAAGGGTTGCATGCTCTACAGCCAGACGTTGTTGAAGATATTTTTGTGATTTTTTTAAACTACCCCCCCCCGCCCCACTTTTTGTATATGTAATGATGAAACACGCTCTGATGGTTGAACAAGGAAGTAGAAAGAAAGACCTTACTTTCTGAGTGGAGGATCTCCTCCTTTGTGGAAAAGTAGATCAAGACTGTTATCAAAAGTTGGTCTGTGTTATTGCACCTGACTTTAGGATCCAAAAAGAACTTTTTTTTTTTGCCACTTTGTGCCTTTCCTTCTGGAATTGTAAGTTGAGAACACAATGCGAGTACCTGTTTACACTGTGATGTGGATACTGTTACAGAGAACACACCAGAGCCTTTCTCCCTGTTAAACAAATCATGCTCCTGTGAATGTATGTGGAGAAACCCCTGTAGTTTTACCTGCTGATGCTCTCTTGTTGGAGAATAAGTTTCGGATTTTTTTCCTCCCCCACCAAAAATAAGGGGTTTGCATGCTCTATTAACTGAGCCAGCCAGGTACCCACATCATAACTTTGAAAGATAAGCCTCCAGTACATAAGATATCTGCATTGTACAGCATACATGTAAATTCTTGTTTTGACAGCTTCAGCATCAATTTTAGATGTTTTCTAGAAAAAAATGGTTTCAGAAACTAAGTATTAAGAATAGTTGTTTCGAGACTTGCAATTTACCCCCTACCAGTATGAATGAATAACAGAAACAATGCATTTGTGTTTAACGGTTCCTGATAACAGTTCAAGAGTTCTCACAGTTACACATTATAATACTTCCATGTAAGAAAATTAGCACAGCTGGATTCATGCGGTCTTTATTAATTTGACAAATACAAGAAAATCTGCAATCATCTATCAAAATTATATCTTACCAAGAATTTGAAAGGTATTTAAAAAAGATGGATTCACAGTCTGAATCATGTACAAAGCAGTGTCTGTAGAAGCAAAAGCCAAACGACGGACATGTAAATTATCCCACTGAAACCTCTAGCCAGTACCTCCAATCACACCATAGACAATCCTGTGCTCACTACTCTCTACAGTTGATTTTGAAGCTGTCCTTTTAGAATTATTTTCAAAGGAAAACTGCTTCCTGGGAAGGCTTTCCTGCTACACACCCTGGGCTGAAGTGCCAACACCACGTTCCAGGACCCAGAATGGACCCAGCTACTTCCTCAGGGCAATGTTGCAGCTGTCCAAGGCCCCGGAAAACAGAGAAATGGTTCATTTCAGCACTCTCCTGATTTTTAATATGTGCATTTGAGGTTTTTCCTACCAGAGAGGACTATTCAGAGGATGCCATCCAGAGGATTTGGGAGGTGTGATGAAGCCTTGTTAGGAACACTCTGCTCAGCCATTTCACCGAGGGCCATGAAGAGCTGAAACCATGGTTTTTAATCTCCTGTTTGGGGGATTTAGAGAAGAAGATCACAAGGATCACTTCTGGGCTCAAACTCATGATTATCATGTTGTTTCATCCCAAGGGCAAGACCAAATGTCCAGTTTTCAAGTACCCCCATCCCCACCCTGATCAGAGTCAGCTTTGTGGATACCCCAGAGGTGAGGTTCTAGAACAGCAGGTCAGACTGTTACAGACTATCCAAAAGCACAGAGAGAAAAAGTACTTTACAGAAAGGAGTGGTTTCCAGAAGAATCAAGTCACCTTTATGACATCAAAAGGTAACCACGAAAAGGGGTTACTGACAAGTACCTGATATTTTAGAGAAGTTAAAGATGCATCTATCAGTAAACAGGAAACTATAGCTGCATTCTGAGGATATGCCTTACTCCTCTTTGCATCTTTAGACTCCAGCACCATGCCAGGAACACGGAAGACACTGAATAAATCTTTTCATAGTGGTTTCTGAGCTCTTTTTCTTCCAGGGCTAGATCATGAATGGGTGAATATGCAAGGCCAGGCCCTGAGGTTCAGGACTAGAGACTTCCTTGAGATGCTGACCCTGGGAGATCTTATGTGGGAGCTTTTGTCCCATATTCTACAAATTATGATCAAGACTACTTATATAAAGTTTTTTGAGGCCAAGTAAAGGGGAAGCAACTAAATTTATGGTATCAACATCGGTTAGGCAAGGAGAGTTTTTAAAAATCAAGAGACTTTAAAAACTGGGGATCCGGGACTTTAAAAGTGAAGACTGTCTCTCTAGTTGCTTCTGTAGTAAAATCAATAAATCATTCATTTATGATTGTTTTCTTCCAAGTTGCTTAGAAAGCTTTTTTCGCAAGAAATTTAATCATTTACAGTGAGATCTGTGATCCTAGGACCACACACTAACCTAAGTGAGAATCAAAAACAGGAAAAGCAAGCTCTTCCTCTTTGGAAAAAAGGTCCACAGATCTTCCAAATATGGTTGGTATGCCCACAGGCTGGTTTGTAGCAGCCTTCTGTATATAAACACTCTGTATTCTGGAAGCCAGTCAGACCCAGACATTAGTGGCCACTTTTTTCATCCTCTTCATTAAACAGGTTGCCTGGGCTCAGTCTGCTTTGTTTGGCCTGGCCCCATAGCCACCCCTGCTCTGTGTGAGGGCACATCCTCAGGGGACTTGCTATGGTTTTCCCTGATGACTATTCTTCATGGTGGAAGACTAGCATTATTGGTATTTCAGAAAAACTGTTTTATTGAACCTAAGAAGAAAGTTCCAAGGCAAAGTTCTGCATCTGAGGTTGGTGACTTCAAGAAGTAAGAAGAGTTCTCTCTATGCTGAGATGTGGTTGCATCTTGTAGAAAGTGCGTTTTATTGCAGTCTTTCTAGGTGGACAGTGATACAAAGGATGGACATAGTCACACTCACACCACAGATCCTCTTCCGGGATGAACCTTTTGTGAAAGATATGGTACTTTGGGGGCTTTGCACAAATAAACTACTATAGATCAGGACTCCCTCAAAACTGCCTCATATCACAAACATGTACAGATGGTTTTGTTGTAGTTGCTGATTCATGTGTCTTTCTAGAAGATAATACCCATATTGCTACATATCTGAGGAAAAAGACTCTTGGAAAGGGGCTAAACAAAGAGATGAGAGAACCTATTGTTTTATGCACCATTCTTTCTGTGCATAGCACTTGGTTTGTTTTTCTTTTTCCTGCAGTTCTCAACTGCCTAATATGAGCCAGTTTTGCTTCTGCTCTGGTTATGAACAGCACACTGCTGCTCAAGTTAGTTTAAGAAATATTCTGTGACAGAAAACAGATATCCTACACTCCAAGGAGAAGTGCAAACCAGATCACACAACAGGTTGGAGAGAAAGCAGGAACAAGAAGAAAAGTTGGCCTTTCTTCAGCCACAAAGGAAGACTAAGTTTCTCACAAATGCTTACAGTCTGATCACCATGGCTAAGGTGTAGTGGTAGGAGTATCAGTGGCAGAAGCTGTCAGTGGTAGAAGGGTTATGCCCAGCAAAGCTTTGCTTAGAGGAGTCATGTGCCCATGGGCTAATGGCTCTGTTTATGCCCTTAGTTGAGCTGTGCTTGGCCTCAACCCAACTGCCGGTTCAAAGGTCTACAGAAATGAAACGTAAGGCAGAAGAGAAAGCACAGAACACCCACTGTGAGGTTCCTGAGGAATAAACTGGCCCTCCTCCTTAACATCTGCCCACGGGACGTGAGCTCATATTGTCCTACTGGCTGTTAGAGGCCCCTTCTTTCTCTTCTTGGCAGCTGGCTCTCCTCCTGACCCTAGGTCCTCCCATGCAAGGCTCACTGAGTAAAATCATGGCTTTCTCTAAACTCCAACTTTGTACTGATACAACTGACTTTATAAACCACCAGCATTTTGGCTATTGGTTCAAATTCTGACCCATGGTGAGAGACAATGGATTGTAGTAAAAAAAAAAAAAAAAAAAAAAAAAAAGAAAGAAAAAGAAAAAGAAAAACCAGGACAGAAAGTGCTTCACCAGCCATTTTACTCTTCTTTAATTCCACTGTCTTTGGGCACACATTGTATTTGCTACTGAAGAAATTATGACAGCGAGGCTGACAGCACTGATTTATAACACGTTCTTTGCACCACAAAAAGAGTAAAATCCTAGAATAACTGTATTATCTGCTACCACAACAGAGCTGTCTCATTTACTGTGTAAGAGAATGCTTATGGGGGAGTCAGGGAGAGATGGGAACGATGGAAGCATCCAGGGGCAAGTGACCCTACAAGTATGTGTAAAAATAAAGAATTTGGTGGAAAATCCAGAATGCACCTAAGGCTGATAGGAAACCGTTTGGGTATCATTCCACTCTTTCCAGAAATTACTGAATTTAGAACCTGAGGCTAAGACTTTTAGGATAAAGCAAGCCTCAAGATCAGTTCATACTGGCCGTGGGAAGACATGGCAACCGTTGATAGTACTGAATTTCAGTTCTTGAAAATGAAACTTTTCAAAATCAACCTATACATCTGACTTGACTCAAAGTGGAAAAAAAAAGTCTTATTTAAAAATGATAAGTCTGCAGCAAAAAAGATCTGAAAGTGAAAGTTGGAGCCCCTTTTCAAAAACCTTTTCATTTTGCCGCTGGTGCCCGCTTTCCTTACAGTACCTCCTGAAAAATTTCAGAATTCAATACATGTTAATTAGGTTGATCTTCAACATGTAGTTTAAGATGAAGAGTCTTGTTTGGTTTAAACCACGCCATTTAATTTCTTGGTAATGGTAGTCCTGAGAGTCTGCAATGTTAGTAAAATCCACCTGTAACCAAGGGTTACTCGGCTGGCAGGAGCACAGCAACTTCGTGGTCCATCCCTCTTCCTTAGCCTTGTCCCTCAAATCTGGTAGTTTTTGCACCGAGGGACTCAGTCCATCACAATGACGTATGTTCAAACCAGTTTCTGTAGATACCTCCCTTCTAGTGCCCAATGGTACAGGTGGTCAGGAAGACTTGGAAGGAAGCTGCAAAAAGTCCAGCTGGGAATCTTGCCTTTGTTAGATGTGGACACAGGAAAATCATCTTTGTCCTCCCCAGATTTTATTATAGTCAAAGGAGAAAAATCCATGGGATTCTAATTGCAAATATGCTAAATATAAAATTGATGGAATGCTAATTGGTCCATAAAGGGCTGTACAAGATAATCTGTGGCAAAGTAGAAAACAAGCCCAAAAGTGATGGAGATCGGAAGAGCTGGCAATGCTTTCTTGAAAATGGCAAGGAGTAATAATGTAAGGCACAAACCCTGTGGAGTAGAGGGGAAAAGACATAAACTCAGACAAAATTACGGAAGCATTTCATGCAAAAACAACCCAATCACAAGTCCTGGTCTTAATTTAGTTCACTGAATACTATCCTTTAAGGTTAAATTTTGGGACTTTTTTTTTTTTTTTTTTTTTTTAATTTGGAAACATTTCTTTTCCTTTGCAGCATTAGAGTTCATTATTTACAAGTTGTTGATACTTCACCCCCTAATTCTAGATAAGAAATATAATCCAAAAATAAGTAAAACTATTTTAACTTAAATAATACTGAAATTTCTATCTAAAAAAAAAATTTCTATCTAAAATATTGATTGGCTACTGTGAGTTTAGTTTGGCTGGCTAAAATACCAGAGGTGAAGAGCACCCTCTATGTTACATGGGGGCAAAGAGATGCTCACTGAATAAACCAGTATAAGTTTATGAAGTATATACAGGTTTCTCTATCTGAAAGTAGAGCATTCCTACAAAGCCTTTTGTAAGCCAAAATGACATAAAGTGAAGCATATCCCCATATCCCCATTTTCTCAAAGTTTGAATTACGCCACTTCACTTTTACGGAAGACCTTCATTAGTATGAGAATGCTTTTTTTGTAAAAGTAAAAATCCTCCTTGGGTCGATTTAGTGGTTAAGCTTAGTGGTTAAGCATCTGCCTTTGACTCGGCCTGATCCCGGGGTTGGGGATCAAGTCCCACATCAGGCTCCTGCAGAGAGCCTGCTTCTTCCTCTGCCGGTCTCTGCCTCTCTCTCCCTCTCTCATGAATAAATAAATAAAATCTTAAAAAAAAAAAAAAATCCTCCTTGGATTTCTTTTGGTTAGTAAAAAAACAAAACAAAACAAAACAAAACAAAACAAAAAACCCAAAAAACAGTTAAGTGGTGTAATATGAACTTTCAGAAAGTAGAGGAATACCTGTAAACCCAGCAGTCATATAATATAGTCCATTTTTTTAACCCTAGCTACTGAGACAAGGTCTCCTCACCCTGAGCATCAGTTCAGGTTTATCCAGAGTAAGTTATTTTCTTCTTAAAAGATACAACACATCCAGACAACTAACCTCAAAAGAAAGATAAATTACATGAAATTTCTAGATGGTTTTATTATCATGATAAACCACAGATGTCATCATAAATGTTTAAGTAAAGGCTCTCATCTAATTTCACTCACATATACCTTTAGCAAAAATACCAATAAGAAATATCTTACAGCCTACTTAGTTTGGAAAGCTTCAGGGTTTATGCTGTGACACTAAAGCAAGATCTACATGGCATCATGCATTGTGTTAGCTTTTCTTGCCTCATACCTGCTGCCCAACAAGCACTGTTTGCTGCAGGTTGTGGCATTAAAGGCAAAATCACCACGAGACTTACGAACTAAGTAAGGATCCAAGTACCCCTTGAAGACTGATAACATAGCCTATTTCCTACATAGCTACACTGCTAGGCTTGAAGCAGCAGTTCCTAACCTGAGGTGCCTATCAGAACTTTCCAGGGAACTTTAAAAACAACAAGAACACAAAATTAAAACTGTATATATCTCAGGGCAGGGGCCCCTGGCTGGCTCTGTCCGAGGAGCATGCAACTCTTGATCTCAGGGTTGTGAGTTCAAGCCCCACAATGTGTATAGAAATTTCTTAGATAAATCAAACTTAAAAAAAAAAAAAAATCTCAGGACAGGGATGCATAGTTCTTAAAGCCCCCAGGTGATTTTGATTTTAATGGGGGGGCCAGGTGGTGACCTATTCAAGTAAGGTTCAATTATTATTATTAATTATTTTTAAAGTTCTCCAGGTGACTGGCACACTCAGCCCAGCTGGGGTTAAAATGGACCACCTTCAAGGAGCAGCATAATCAAGAGTTCTGAGATGAGGAGTCCTGACACGTTTTTATTAATGTATACTTACAATTAATATGGCTACAAAACAGGCTATGGTTGTGTTCCAGTCTCCACTGGCTGTTGCAGAAGCTTTACCAACCAGAACACTGTAGAAAATGAAATCTCCTAATCCAAGTTTTACTCCCCCTAAAAAAGAATAATTATGAAATTTGTCACTTTCCGATCAATTTAAAAACGTCACTGCTGCAAATAAAAAAAAAGAAAAGAAAAAAGCACTGCTGTATTGCATCCTAATACTGAATGAGAAAGCAGTAAATGACATATAAAATTCACTTCAGTTAAGTTTTCTTTTTTGGTTCCCTCCAATATGAGTTTCAGATTCTACGTGGCTAACTCTGGGGTCTTTGATAGTAGATGCTGTTGTTATATACAAAAAGAATAATAAATAACAACGGTCCTCTACTGACCGCCTCCTTTACACATGGCACTTGCTCTCATAAATCCTCACAAGAACCTCTATGAGATAGGTGTAATTTACTTCATAAAATTCACCCACTGTACAGTTGAATTATTGTAAAAAATTTATAGAGTTGTCCAACCATCACCACTTTCATCACCCTAGGGCTTACGCAGCCACTGATTTGTTTTCTAGCTCTATATGACTTTTCTAGACATTTCACAGAAATGGACTTATATAGTATGTAGTCTCTGTGATTCACTTCTTTCATGTAACATATTTTTGAGGTTTATCCATGATATTACATGTATCTATACTGTTTCTTTTTACTGATGAAATAGTTTTCCATTGTATGGATATACTATATTTTATCAGTTGATGGACATGTGGCTTGTTTTCATTTTGGGGCTAGTATGAATAATGGGGCTATGAACATCATGCTGTGACCAAGGGTACAGCATGTGTGTGTTTTCATTTCTATTGGGTAGATTCCTACCCAATTCCAAATGGAATTGCTGCATTATGTGATAAGTTTACCTTTAGTTTTTAAGAAACTGCCAAATTGTTTTCCATACTGGCTCTACCAGTCTACATGTATTGCTGGTGGCTCATGAGCATTCTGGTTTCTTCACATCCCTCACTAACACCTGGTACTGCTACAGTTTTTTTGGTTATTGACATTCTGATGAATGATGTTGAATAGCTCTTCACACACTTATTAGCTCTTATATTTCTCCTGTGGTGACCTGTTTAGCCAAAGCATTTCCCTATTTTTTATTTGGGTTATCTTTTTTTTTTTTTAAATTTTATTTAAATGTGAACCAGAAATGTTTATTACAGAAATTTGGTCAAAGTTCCCATCGAATGGCCCCTGTTGAAGTTGGACTGGGGCCCTCTCTCCAGGGCTGGGCATATTTGAATTATCTTCTATTACCGAGTTGTGAGCATTCTTTACATATCCTCAACACAAGTTCTTCAACAAGTTCTTCAACAGGACTTGAAATATGACTTGTAAGTATTGTCTCAGTCTGTGTCTTCTCTTCCTTAACAGAATCTTTTCTAAAAAAATTTTTAGGGCAGCCTGGGTAGCTCAGCGGTTTAGCACCACCTTCAGCCCAGGGTGTGATCCTGGAGACGCAGGATCGAGTCCCACATCGGGCTCCCGGCATGAAGCCTGCTTCTCCCTCTGCCTGTGTCTCTGCCTCTCTCTCTCTCTCTCTCTCTCTCTGTTTCTCGTGAACAAATAAAATCTTTAAAAAAGTCTTTTAAATTGTGGTAAAATACACCATTTTTTTTTTTTAGAGGCACACTACAATAGTTAATTTTATTTGTTCAAGGCTCATATTGCAAGCATATTGCAAAGCATGGGCTTTGATTCTGTGAGCCCAGATTCACATATTTAGAAAGATAAAAGCAAACTGCGATCCATGTATATGGATGAAAAACTAAAGGCTCACGGTTAATCACATCATGGCTTTAAATTTCTACAGCCTAGAAGCCAGAAGTCACAGATCTTTTAGGTCTTTCTGGATGTCCCACAAGGTTATCTGCACTTTTATTGAGCTGGGCAACCTCATCATCCTTCAGCTTCTGATTGATCACACTGGTTAAGCCCCGAGCGTTCAGGATACACGGAAGACTCAGGAAGACTTTGTTCTCAATACCATACATGCCCTTCACCATTGTTGACACTGGATGAATCCTGGAGAGATTTTTCAACATGGATTCAATAAGATCAACCACACTTAATCCAATAGCCCAGTTTGGTATATCCTTTTAGCTTGACAACTTCATAAGCACTTTCAACCACCATTTTATGCACTTCCTTCCAATTTTCACTGTCGTTGTCTGTTCCCATTTGGATTCAGTTCCTAAAGAGAAACACCTGCCACATTCACTCCACTCCACACAGCCACACTTGAGTCACCATGTTCTCCCAAAATCCATCCATGGCAGCTGCTGGGATGAATGCCAAGTTTTTCAGCCATAAGACAGTGAAATCTAGCAGAATCCAGATTACACCCACTTCTAAACACACGGTGCTTAGGTAGTCCACTTAGTTTCCAGGTGACATATGTAAGAATATCCACTGGGTTGGAAACCACAATTATGATACAATCAGGACTGTACTTGATTATCTGAGGAATAATGACTTTGAAGACATTAACATTCCTTTGCACCAGATTAAGGCAGCTCTCTCCCTCCTGCTGGCGGACTCCTGCAGTCACCACCACAATCTTAGAATTGGCAGTCACAGAGTAATCTTTATCTGCCACAATTTTAGGTGTCTGTAGAAATAAGCTCCCATGCTGTAGATCCATCATTTCTCCTTTGAGTTTATCTTCTAAAACATCCATAAGGGCAAGTTCATCAGCCAGAGACTTTCCCAGAATGCTGATGGCACATGCCATACCAACTTGTCCAACACCCACTACAGTGATCTTATTGTTTGGGATCGCAGCCTCTTCTTCTGCAACTGGTGCAATCAGTTTTTCCTTAAGAGTTGCCATTGTGCCCTGAGACCAGCGGCTGTAAGGGTCACGCGAAGGAGACCAAAATACACAATTCAATGGCATTGAGTAAACTCACATTATTGTGCTACCATCATCATCCTCCATTCACAGAACTCTTTACATCTTGTAAAACTTGCAAAAGCTCTGTACCCGTTAAACACAAACTCCTCCTTTTCTCCCTCTAGTCTCTGGCAACCATCATTCTATTTTCTGTCTCTGAGTTTGACTACTCTAAGTACCTCACATAAGTGGAATCATACAGTATTTGGTTTTTTTTTGTGACTGGCTTATTTCACTTAACAGAATGTCCTCAAGTTCATCCATGTTATAGCATCTGTTACAATTTCTTTCCTTAGGGCACCCAGATGTCTCAGGTGGTTAAGCATCTACCTTTGACTCATGGTTCCTGGGATCAAGTCCAGAGGTGAGCTCCCTGCTCAGCGGGGAATCTGCTTCTCCTTCTTTCTCTATCCCTCCCCACTGCTCTCTCTCAAAAAAAAAAGAAAAACTTAAAAAGCCTTTTTCCTTCCTTTTTAAGGCTGAACAATATTCCATTGCATGTATACACGTTTTATTTATACACTCATTCATCAGTGGACACTTGGGTTGCTTCCACCTCATGGCAACTGTGGATAATGCTATGGAACTGGGTGTACAAATATATCTTCTCTTAATGGTATCTTTTGAAGTGCAAAAGTTTTTAATTTTGGTGAAGTCCAATCTATCAATTTTTTCTTCTCTGCATCAGTGTTCTATTGAAGAACTCTGCCCAATGCAAGGTCATAAAGTTTCTCTTATGTTTTCTTCTAGAAGTTTTAGTTTTATAATTTACATTTCAGTTTATATTCATTTTGAGTTCATTTTTTGTTGTATTTTTTAATTTTATGCTTCTTAAAAAATTATTTATTCATTCATGAGAGACAGAGAGAGAGGCAGAGACATAGGCAGAGGGAGAAGCAGGCTCCACGCAGGGAGCCCAATGTGGGACTTGATCCTAGGTCTCCAGGATCAGGCCCTGGGCTGAAGAAGGCACTAAACCGCTGAGCCACCCGGGCTGCCCCTTGAGTTCATTTTTGATTGTGTGTGTGATGGATGGGTAGGGTGAGGCAGGGGTTTCCATTCATTCTTTTGCATCTGGATATCTAATTGTCCCAGCATCAATTGTTGAAAAGATTATATCCTTTTCCTGTTGAATTACTTTAGCACCTTTGTAAAAAATACTATAAATGTAAAGGTTTACTTTTAGATTCACAATTCTGTTTCACTGATTATTATTTTTTTTTAAAGATTTTATTTATTTATTCATGAGAGCCAGAGAGAGAGACAGAGGGGGGCGGGGAGGGGGTGCAGAAACACAGGCAGAAGGAGAAGCAGGCTCCCTGCAGGGAGCCTGATGTGGGACTCGATCCCAGGTCTCCAGGATCAGGCTCTGGGCTGAAGGCGGCGCTAAACCTGAGCAACCCAGGCTGCCCTGCTTCATTGATTTATATGCCTGTCCTTGTGCCTGAATTGATTACTATGCCTTTACAGTAAGTTTTGATGTCAAATAGTGTAAGTCCACCAACTTTTTCTTCTTTCAAAATTGTTTTGGATGTTGAAAATTCTTTACATTTCCATCAGCTTGTAGACATTGACAAGCTGATCCTAAAACTTGCAAGAAAGGCAAAGGCCCTAGGTTTTCTGTTATCAAACATTTTTTCCCTTCAAATTCTTTTCAAAACAATATATAATTAAGTAAAGGCTAAACAATGGATTCAGAAGATATGCCTTAACTTTGGAGTCCATTACTAATCCATAAAACTTTACAACTGGCTTTTACCTTTCTGTTAAGTAACTATTTCCAATTGAAGTTTGATCCTGGTCTCAAAATTTTGTTGTCTGGGTTAGAGAAACTACTTCCAGGAGACAGAGGTGGAGGACCCTGAGACGTATGGTCTATTTCACATGTGGGTGAGAAAGAAGCAGAGTTCTGGTTAATATATTACTGAGAAACCAGTGTTGTTCTTGAGTTGTGGGAGTCAAATGAAGTCTTCCTTAGTGGAAAAGATAAACATATGACCCCTGAAGTCCAAAGCTATGAATTACAGGGTCAGCCACCCTTTAATTTGCTAACATTCCCAGACTGATAAATACACTCCAGTTTCATGTGTACAGAATAGGCCAGTTTTTTTTTATTTTTTTAATTTTTTTAATTTTTTTTTTAATTTTTTTTTTTAATTTATTTTTGTTTATTTATGATAGTCATACAGAGAGAGAGAGAGGCAGAGACACAGGCAGAGGGAGAAGCAGGCTCCATGCACCGGGAGCCCGACGTGGGATTCGATCCCGGGTCTCCAGAATCGCGCCCTGGGCCAAAGGCAGGCGCCAAACCGCTGCGCCACCCAGGGATCCCTATTTTTTTAATTTTTTTTAAATTTTTATTTATTTATTTATGATAGTCACAGAGAGAGAGAGAGAGGCAGAGACATAGGCAGAGGGAGAAGCAGGCTCCATGCACCGGGAGCCTGACGTGGGATTCGATCCCAGGTCTCCAGGATCATGCCCTGGGCCAAAGGCAGGTGCCAAACCACTGCGCCACCCAGGGATCCCAGAATAGGCCAGTTCTACTATTTAAGTACTTGTATGATCCAGAGCAAGTTGATTAATTTCTTTAATCCTCAAATCCTCCAGCTCTAAGATGGGGATTACAAACCATTTCAAGAGTTGTTATCAAGAGTTTAAAAACAACACACAAGGGATCCCTGGGTGGCGCAGCGGTTTGGCGCCTGCCTTTGGCCCAGGGCGCGATCCTGGAGACCTGGGATCGAATCCCACGTCGGGCTCCCGGTGCATGGAGCCTGCTTCTCCCTCTGCCTATGTCTCTGCCTCTCTCTCTCTCTCTCTCTCTGTGTGACTATCATAAATAAATAAAAATTAAAACACACACACACACACAAATTTTGGCATGTATAAAGGCTAAACAAACAACCTTAGAAAGATTGATCTCAAATGTTAAGTACTATAAGAAACTAAAACTAAATTCTTCAGAAAAAAAATGTTATAGAAATGAAAATTTTAAAATAATGCAGGAGAAAAAATTTGCCTTTATCTGGCAAACTAAAAGCTAAACTTGTATCTAGAATATATAAAAAACTATTTCAACTCAATAATAAAGAGACAAATTAAAAATGTTCAAAGGATCTCAATAAAGTTCTCCAAAGAAAATATAAAGATGGCCAATAAACACACAAAAAAAATACACATCATCATCAACCATTAGGGAAATGCAAATGAAAACCATAATAAGATACCACTTTCTACCCACTAGAATGATTATAATAAAAAAGACAGACAATAAGCATTGCTGAGGATGTGGAAAAATGGAAGAATTCACACACTGATGGCAGGAATGTAAAACAGTACTGCTGCTTTGGAAAACAGTCTGGCAGTACCTCAAAAGTTAAACAGAGTAATCATATGATCTAGCAATTCCATTCCTGGGTATACACCAAAGAGAAATAGAAACATGTCCACACAAAAACTTGTACATGAATACTGAGAGCAACATTATGCATAACAGCTCAAAATGGAAACAACCTAGATGTCTGTTAACTGATGAATGGATAATAAATGTGGTATATACATGAAAATATAATACTATTTGGCTATAAAAAATGGAAATAATAACATATATTACAACATAGATGAACTTTGAAAACATTACCCTAACTGAAAGAAATCCGTACAAAGGACCATATATTGTAGGATTCCATTTATATGAAATGTCCAGGATAGGCAATAATATAATTGTTTAAAAAAAAAAAAGTCTAATTGTTGAATTTGGGGGTACTTGGGGGCTAATGAGTTCGGGGTTTCTTTCTGAGGTGATGAAAATGTTCTAAAACTCATTTGTGGTGATGGTTGCACAGCTCTGTGAATATAATAAAAATCACTACATTATGTACTTTAAATGGGGGGATGGGAGAGATTGAAGAACTGGACAACTAAGGATTGTGGGCTTTTCGAGGGGTAATTAGACTATTCTAAAATAAACTGTGGTGATAATTGAACAGTTCTGTGAATATAACGCTACCAAAAAATAAAAATCAAGCTTAAAATTATGGCCCAACTTTTTTTTTTTTTCATTCAAAGGCTTATGTTAAGGGGGATGCCTGGCTGGCTCAGTAGGAAGAGTGCACAACTCTTGATCTTGGGGTCATGAGTTCAAGACCCACACTGGGTATAGAGATGACTTAAATACATAAATGTTTAAAATGGTTATGTTTAATAGCAATATTATGGCAAATGCTATAGTTATACTTCACAGAATTCATTTTAATGGAGAAAAAAGAGTAGGTATATTTTATTAGCAAAATTAGAGCAAGGAGACAAGTAACCATCAATTTTTTTTTTTTTTTTTTGCATTTACTGAAGTCTCAAGCTTTATTCACCTATAATCAGAAGAACCTGAATCATAATAAAGACCTAAGAAATAATCACATTGCTCAGGAATTTTCCTTTAAATAGCTCCTTTTGATTTATTCAATCAAAATGTGCCATAACCAAATAACTAAAACAACAGCAATGGAAATTGCTTAAGTTACTCAAAATGAATGAACAGTATTCTACCTACTGGAAAGTGCTAACACTAAGACTGCCTGCTAGTACTTTACTGCTATTTGCTAATGATAGTCTAGGCCTTCTATTGTGTTGTGTTGTTTTTATTAACTCTGAAAAATAATTTCAAGTAACATGGTGTTCCTTTAATATTATAAGGAGCATCTGCTGGTCTACCAAACATAAGACGTAGTACAGACAATAAATGCTAGTGAATATTTACTTTAATTGTAAGAGTTCTCTAGCAACCTCTAGCAGTGTAATATATGCCTAGCTTAAACGTAACATAAAAATATTTCCTATTATCTTTGTAATAAATATAAACCTATTAAAACCTGTCTGAGGGGTACCTGGCTCAGTTGGTGGAGCATGGGGACTTCTGGTCTTGGGACTATGATTTTGAGCCCCACGTTGGGTGGAGATAAAATCTTTTTGTTGTTGTTGTTTTTGGAGATAAAATCTTGTAAAAAAAAAAAAAGAGAGAGAGAGAGAGAGAGAAAAGAAAAAGAGGGGAGAGGGCTTCTGGGTGGCTTTTAAGTATCTGACTTTTGGTTTTGTCTCAGGTCATGACCTCAGGGTCATGAGATCAAGCCCCACCATCAGGCTCTGCACTCAGTGGGGCGTCTGCTTGAGATTCTGTTTCTCCCTTTCCCTCCACCCTGCCCTTCCTCTCACAAGCTCTCTCTCTCTCAAATAAATCCTATTAAAAAACAAAAAATAAAAAACAAAAAAACACTGCTGAGGGGGTGCCCAAGTGGCTCAGTTAAGCATCCAACTCTTGGTTTTGGCTCAGGTCATGAACTCAGGGTCCTGGGATCCAGCCCCACATCTGCTCCAGTCAACAGGGAGTTTGCTTGAAGATTCTCTCTCTTTCCCTCTGCCCCTCCGCTGCTCATGTTCTCTCAGTCTCACTCACTCACTCACTCAATCAAATAAAATCTTTAAAAAACTGCCTGAAATGTATCATCTTATCTCCTTACTACTAAAATCTTACATTTGAAGATAATAGTAAAATTTATCTCTCACTTCTCTTGAGATTACAGAAAAAAATCCCTAGGAGTCAAACTTCTCCCGAAAACAACAGGCTAATTTCATTATGTTGATAAATTTTAAGTCTACTGATTGCTAGTACACTTAGGATGAGACTGCTACAAGCATGATATTTGAGGGAAGTATATATTGAAAGTCAATAAAAGGAAGACCAACTGCCTTCATAGTGAATATTTTACATTTCTAATTTAAAATCCTTCAGTTTTCTGATTAGATGCTGATTTTTAAAAGGCTGCTTTGGAAGATAATATGTGTCTTTTACAAATCAAATTCTAGTGTAAACTAAGACTTGTTTATAAGTAACCATAAGTCTAGTTTAAAACATTAATGTAATCAGGGGTGCCTGGCTTGCTCAGTTGGTAGAACATGGGACCCCTAATCTCAGAGTCCTACGTTTAAGCCCCACATTGGGTGTAGAGCTTACTTAAAAAAATAGTAATAATGCAATCAAAGATGGTTATGTTCCTGGATGCTGAGATGATGAAAGTATGTCAATTATTAGTTTATATTGGTCCCAGAAAAAAAAAAATCATTCTGAGGTTAGGAGGGACAATATCTGAGTTTTCCTTTAAAATAAAAGGTGTGTGTGCATGTGTGTAAGAGATGAAGAGCACATGAAGCGATGATCAGGAGAGAGCACTCAAGTCACAAGGGCCGTCATGAAAGAGTCATATTGCTATGCTCAACAGCTACTTCTTTCTTTCTTTCTTTCTTTCCTTCTCTCCTCCCTATGCTCAACAGCTATATTCATTCTGTTTCCTTTCCTTCCTTCCTTTCTAAGATTCTATTTATTTGAGAGAGAGAGCAAGAGAGAGAACATGAGGGGGGGTGGAGGGGCAGAGAGAGAGGAAGGAGCAGACTTCCTGCTGAGTAGGGAGTCTGACGTGGGGCTTGATCCCAGGACTCTGGGATCATGACCTAAGCCGAAGGCAGATGTTTAACTGACTGAGTCACCCAGGTGCCCCTATATTACTTCTTTCTTTTGGCTATAAGCACCCTTGAGAAAAGAGAGGAACAGAAGAGGCAACCTAATTACAGTGGTAACTTTGCAGGCAGAGAATATACCAGCAAAGACAAGCTCAAGCCTGGCTGTAAGATGAGGTAACTATATCTAGTTTCCCTGGAGTGTGAAAGTCGCAGGTTGTAGCTGGCTCTAATATCTGGAAAACTCAGCCCACGTTCTGAACCAGTTAAAAGAGTAAGGCTGAGCTATAAGAAATGTTCCGCTGAAGCTGAAGGATAGTGTCAAGATCATAATAATTAGTGATCAGTAAATATAAAGAAGCTAAGAAATTTAGATGTTTCTTTAAAACTACTCAATTATTTTCACTATAATTTTTTTAAGATTTTATTTATTTATTCATGAGAGACACAGAGAGGCAGAGACACAGACAGAGGGAGAAGCAGGCTCCATGCAGGAAGCCTGATGTGGGACTCAATCTCACGCCCTGAGCCACAGGCAGACAGTCAACCACTGAGCCACCCAGATGCCCCTCACTATGTTTTAAACCAGAGCTTCACTTTTGTGAGGAGGAAAAAAAAATAATTTAGTTGGAAAATGTGTTAATCTCTTAATAAATCACATCTTTAAGACTAACTGAAGAAATGACTAAGCCCTAACCAAGGGGCTCTACTGGCTGATAATGTTCCCAAGAAGCTCTAAGTGCTAACCTAAATCTAAGTGCCAACATGTCTTAGACACTGAAAAATGCTTGCACTTCTCCCCATAACCTAAATCTCTTTTTCTTTAAAATTTATAAAATGCAGTGCTTTCCAGCAAAGAAAATAATGATGTACAAGGCTGAAACATTCAAATCCACAGGTCTCTGCACAGCAGAGAGGAAATTGCACTCATGAAGTCTTGCTGCAATAATAATTTCAAAAAAATATTTTACCTTATAAAACAAATGCCAAAGTTCAGGCTATGAAGGGCTATTTCCCAAAATCTGAGGGGCATAATTTGGCTCACTTATAAAATGAACTATGAGAAAAGCAACAACTCTTAGTGTTTCCCACTAAAAGGTACACTCTGTTATTCAAAATTAGACTATAACACTCTCCATTTTATTTTTGAAGAGTTTGGTAATGCAGTACCTAAAGGAACCCATGACTTTTCAACACAGAGAAATGCACATACTTTCTTCTGGGTCCTCACTGGCAAGGATGTTGCTGGAAAGCTCCTGCACAGCAGCTCGTGTCTCAGTTGTAGAATGATGAGGCCCGAGGCGACTGTCCCTCTGGGCTTCCCACTCTTCACTGAAGCCACCATCATCACTCTCTGTCACAGGGTCTTGGGTCTCACTTTCCGTGCCTTCAAGAGAAAGTGAAAATTACAGCTCTGTAACATTTAGAAAAATTTCTTAATACCTTTAAGAAAACTACATGGAAGTGGTAACTACCCAACTGTCACATAACTAGGTTAGTTGGCTCTCAAATCACAGATCATAAGCTATTAAAGTAGCCTTAAAGTTACCTGTCCAATAAACATTTCCCTCCTTGTTTCCTGAGGGCAGAGACCTGATTTGAATAGTTTCCACCTCTCATGCACATGACTCTGGAGGTTCATTATGGTCAATCCAAGCCAAGCGTGGTAATCTCATTCCTCTTCCTAACGAAAGCTCTAAGGCTGAGGCTGGTACTAGCCAATGTGTGGTGAGGTAAAGTCTGCTCTGAATCTGGGGTAAATTTTTCTCACCCTTTGACAGAGACTCAAGGAAGAAATAAATAGCCCCTTTTTAACCCTGGATGGTGTCTTATCTGGATATGATGCCTGGAACTACAGTTGTCATCTTTTGACATTGGAAGCAGCAGGCTGAAGACCAAGCCTATATTTAAGGATGGTAGAGCAGAAAGATGGAAAGAACCTGGGCCCCTGATGACATCAAAGGATCATAAAACTGACCAACTCTACAAATGCCTATACATCAGGACTTCTGGTCACATGAGAGAACATAATTCTTCTTTGTTTAAAGCAACTAAGTTGGATTTTCTGATGTTAGCAGCTCAAAGCCTAACTGATGGCACCTGTGTTTTTAGTGACTAAGATAAAAAAAGAGACCATTATTGGAAGGTGAGGTAAAAAAGGAGAAGGAGGTGAATTTTTTTATGGGCTAGTCATTTTCTTATGACTATCAATCAGACTGAAAATTGTGAGTATGAGAGTCCCGAGAAACTTCCACACATCAAAGATAATTAAAATACAAAAGTAAAGTTGATAAATTTTTTTCTCCATTACATTTAATAAAAGTAAAATATGTTCACAGAGATGGATTTACCATGAGAAGTAAAGCTTGCACACTTCAGGCCTCTCACTTACATGGAATTTTTCAGGGAGGCCACAGCAATTCTGTATTTGTAATTTGTATTCTTTTCCTAACCAAGTCCTCTACAAATCCTGAATCTTCCATGGTTTGGAATTTACAAAATCATGTAAGCATAAGATTTATAAATAAAAACAGCGGTCCCTACTCTGTCCCAACCCTTGTCGCTCCTACTTGTGAATCTTTCAGCCACCCCATTTGGAGCCCTGTGTCTTTCTGTTCCAATCTGACTTCTAGCTCTTCCAACACAGTGGTTTTCAGATAGTGGGTAGCACCTCCCTTCTGGGGGGTATTTGGAAATATCTAGGATGGCGGGCTTTCTGACTACTGCAACACCTTGAAGCCACTATTAGCATTTAATGAGGGGCTAGAAATGCTAAATATCCTGCAATGAGGGGAAGCTCCACACAATGAAGTACAGCCCACCCAAATACCACAGCACTCCCACTGACGAACTTTGAGGTTTACCCAGATCCTTCAAACTTCAAGGCCCTTCCCTGTTGTTTCCTCTTCTGGAAAGTTTTTCTACTCATCAACTTGTCATCACCTATTATCATTTCCTCAGGGAAGCCTTCCTGACCTTCCAGAGTAAATTAAATTCCTCTACTATCAACTTTCACAGCAACCATACTCGTCCTTTGGGGTGCTTCTCTCAACTGTATGAATTATTTGTGGAATTAATGTTGAACATTTGTGTTTGTCCAAACAGGTTATCAGCTCCAAAGGGATAGGATATTCTGTTCAGTGCTGCATTCCCAGTGCCTCGTAAAATACCGGGCACACAGTTAGGTGCTCAATCAGTATTTGTCAAAAGAATAAAACCTTTTTCTCTCATACATATATATTCACAGGCAACTCAATCTTTTGTCTTTAACTTAACACAGGTTACCACAATAGCCAGACTGGTAGCAAGTGCTTCTAATATATTTTTCTTTCTTCTCCACCAGGTCTCCTACTGGTCCCTTGCTCCTTTCAGAACTCCCAGTTGAAAGTGTCCTCTTTGCTGTTAATGCAAATTCTAAGTCAGTGGATTCTGTGGCTCTTTAAACTTAAACTTTCCTTTTCTCAGCAGATGGTAACCCAACTAAGGCCCTTTTTCCTTCTTTGTTCCACCTGTTTCTCAGCTTCCTCATAAGGTTAGCTCTTTGTTTTTCTTTTAAAATTTTTTTCTTGACTACTTTTCGTGTGCCATTATTCCAATTCTTTCTAACAACTCCTAACTTATATCCACCTTAATGTCTTCTGTGTATCCACAAGGGGCCTTTCGATCCCCCCCCCCTAGATCATTAGTTTTATCCTCCCCTCCAGAAAGTCATGTGCACCTGGAATATTTTATCTTCTTGGGACAAACATGATCACATCTCAAGTAAAATTATATTTAAGTTACTCTGGCCACATCAGACAAAAAAAGTTCTCATTTTTATACATCTCAAGAGCAAGGCTAGCTTTTCTTTTTTAAATCATAGCCTCAACTTGAACCTTCCCATACTGATATTAATGGTATTTTACGGCAGAAATTCTTTACCTAGGGTCCCCTGGCTGAATGGTTGTGTTTAGAGCACCGGAACTCCTTAAATATTTATCTGTATTTAGTGGGTATTACCACAGCTTTCAGGAGATTCTCAAGAGTCCATGACCAAAGACAGAGGTTAACATCATTGCTTCATAGCCATTAGCCAATATAACAGGACAATGACCCGGAAAAACCAGGAAATTACCAAATGAAAGACACCTACTTTGTGCATTATAATTGGAGTTTTTGGATACCTTCCTTTGGGCTTCTGGATCTCCTTCTGCCATGTTCACCAACCACACCATTGTTGCTGTTGAAAAAGACAAGTCCAGGTAAGAACTTGAAACACAGAAAGGACATGAATAGAAAACAGGCCATTATCTTTCTACAAAAATCAGCAATCTTCTTAATATTGCCTTAAGAATTCTTAACAAGGGCATCTGGGTGGCTCAGTTGGTTAAGCATCTGCCTTTGGCTCAGGTCATGATTCCAAGGTCTGGATTGAGCCCACATCGGGCTCCCTGCTCAGTGGGGAGCCTGTTTCTCCCTCTCCCCCTGTTCTCCCCTCCTGCTTGTGCTCTCACTCTCTCTCAAATAAATAAATACATTCTTTTAAAAAAAAGATCCTTAACAATCAGAAGTAAATGCATATTATTTTATTTTTTTTAAAGATTTTATTTATTTATTCATGAGAGACAGAGAGAGAGAGAGCGAGGCAGAGACACAGGCAGAGGGAGAAGCAGGCTCCATGCAGAAGCCCGATGTGGGACTCGATCGCGGGACTCCAGGATCATGCCCTGGACTGAAGGCAGGCACTAAACCGCTGAGCCACCCAGGGATCCCCAGAAGTAAATGCCTATTAAATATTACAAAAGGGGGGGAATCCCTGGGTGGCTCAGTGGTTTAGTGCCTGCCTTTGGCCCAGGGTGTGATCCTGGGGTCCTGGGATCGAGTCCCACATCGGGCTCCCTGCATGGAGCCTGCTTCTCCCTCTGCCTGTGTCTCTGCCTCTCTCTCTCTCATGAATAAATAAAATCTTAAAAAAAAAAAAAAAAAAAAAAAGAAGGAAGAAAAAAAAATATTACAAAAGGTTTCCTTTGATTTTGGCAGATTAAAGTAAAAATTCTGAAACCGAGTATTTACTCTAGCTGTCAAACTGCAGCTGCTGCTGTAAAATTATATGAATTTCATCATTTCCAGTCCCTGAAAAGTAACCAGAGGGAAAACTGTTCAGGCCAACAAGACCCTACTGAAAAAACAGCTGGACTACTTGAATGATATTCTAAAATAATGTGAAATCATTGATGGAAATTACTTATTGACTAAGAGAACAAACCAGGACTCACAAAAGCATCACATGATCATTATGATTCTTTTTTTTTTTCTTTTTTAAAAGATATTATTTATTTATTCATGAGAGAGAGAGAGAGAGCCAGAGACATAGTCAGAGGGAGAAGCAGGCTCCACGAAGGAAGCCTGATGTGGGACTCTATCTTGAGAGCCCAGGATCACACTGAGCCGAAGGCACTGAGCCGAAGGCAGGCACTAAACTACTGAGCCACCCAGGTGTCCTGATCATTATGATTCTAAGGATGCTTGACCTCTGGGATTTTCAGTAATGCTAAACTATGCGATATACAGGGAATAAAAAAAAGCTTAAAAGCAATAAACATAAAAGGGATAGTCAATTAGCCTATTCTATGTCCCTTCCACATTAAGTACAAATATATCTCTATAGATGTAAGTATATAACACATGCAACTCTCGCATTTTAGTTAAAGGATAACATGAATATATTAAAATGGTGCTTCTCATATATAATAGGTGGAATGAAAAATGGAATAGCCCCTATTGAAGGGGAATTTAGTAACATCTAACAAAACTACATGTGTCATTCCTCAGCCATAAAAAAAGAATGAAATCAGGGCTCCTGGGTAGCTCAGTTGGTTGGGCATCTGACTCTTGATTTCAGCTCAGGTCATGATCTCAGGGTCATGGGATCAAACCACACATTGGGCTCTGTACTCAGTGTGTTGTCTACTTGTCGTCTCCCCCACTCTCCCCACAGCTAGCTCATTCTATCTCTAAAGTAAGTAAAATCTTAAAAAAAAAAAAAAGACTGAAATCTTGCCATTTGCAACAAGGATGGACCTAGATGTTTATGTTATTATGCTAAAACAAATGAATAAACAAAACAAACGAAGAGAAGCAAATTCATAAAGAGAATGGGTAGTTGCCAGAGGGGAGGGGAGATGGTGGGCAAAATAGATGGAGGGGATTAAGAGCTACAAACTTCCAGTTACAAAATAAGTCACCATGAGTGTAAAGTACAACATAGGGAATATAGTCAATAATATTATAATAACTTCAGAAGGTGACAGGTGGTAACTATGCTTACTATGGTGCACATTTCACAATGTATTTAAACGTCAAATCACTATGTTGTACGTCTGAAAATACTGTAAGACTGTATGTGAACTAAACTTCAATTAAAAAAAAAAAAACCTATGCATTAACCCTTTGACTCAAGAATACCATTTTTTGGGAAATTATTCCAAAATTACACCATCAATAATATAAAAATACATACAAACATGTGCATCTAGGGTTTCAGCAGGAACCAAGTGCTAGCAAAAACCTGAGTCTAATCTATGGTCACAATAAACAATTTTAAACAAGATACTTGGCATCTATGTATTTTTGGCTTGTTTTCACTGATTTTATAATTATACCCATGTTTCTGAATACTCAGACTTCTTGAGTAACTTATAAAAGAAACATGCAACTGAAAAGACTGAAAATTCTACAACAGCCACATTTACTCAATCACCATGGCTTCATAATTTTGAGGTTAAACAAGTTTCACTATAGGATAACCCAACTAACTGATCAAAGTCAACATAATCCAGGCAAGTGATACACTGTTAAAATTCAAACCTGAAGAAGAAAAACAAGGGCAACTACCATGTGAAAGGCTTATAGATTTCTATAGATTTGATAGCAATGAGCAATGAAGGTAGCAAGTACTTCTTTGATTTCCTTTATGCAAGTATGGAAAAAGAGAGCTACAAATTCTTTTGTTTCAATACTTAATACTAGCATGGAAATTAGGTTTCAGCAAACTTTTTCTGTAAAGAGGTAAATAATAGACGTTTTGGGACTGTGGGTCACATCTGGCCTGTCACATACTCTTCTTTGTGCTAAAATGGTAAAAACCACTCTTGGCTAACAGGCTGTAGGCCAGATTTGGCTACAGGCAGTAATTTGCTAACCACTCACATAAACTACCAGTAATGGCATATAGACCTGTTGGATATTACTAAAATAGTACCTAAAAGCCCACTTCTCAATCTTTTAAGTCAACACCAAACATCTTAGATCAATAGAAAAATATGCAATTTAAAAAATTAACATAATCTAAACTCCCCAAACTGTTATTAAATCAAAGAAAAGCTATAGGGGCACCTGAGTGGCTCAGTCAGTTGAATGTCCGACTCTTGATTTCAGCTCAGGTTCTGATCTCTGGGTCATGACCTCAAACTCTACATCAGACTCTGAGCTGGGTGTGGAGCCTGCTTAAGATTCTCCCTCTGCCCTTTCCCCCGGCCCTCCACCCCCACCCCGTGCATGAACTCCCTTTAAAAAGAATATATATATGTAGGGCAGCCCCGGTGGCACAGCAGTTTGGCGCTGCCTGCAGCCTGGGGTGTGATCCTGGAGACCCGGGATCGAGTCCCACATCAGGCTCCCTGCGTGGAGCCTGCTTCTCCCTCTGTCTGTGTCTCTGCCCCTCTCTCTCTGTGTCTATGAATAAAAAAATAAAATCTTAAAAAAAATAAAAATAAAAAATAATAAAAAGAATATATATATGTAAAGTATACATATATAAAGTGCGTGTGTATGCATATATATACTATATTATGTACTATATATATATTCTTTCTCTCTCTCTCTCTTTCTCTCTCTCTCTCTCTATATATATATAAACTTTATAGAAAATAGACTACCTCAAGGAATTGTTAGCCTCAATTTTTGATAAGCCACCTGAATTTTTGGTAGACCACCTACCTCTATTAGTGACTATCAGGGGAGAATGATTTGAATTCAAAATCTAGGTGTACATTTTCTCTGTAGAACGATGGAAATAGAAAACAAACAAAAATGCATACATTTCCTGAGGAAAAGTATGACCCTTTTGCAAACCAAATATCCTTAACTGGGGAAGAGCATACAAATGCAAAAAAGGATTGCATTTTTAAAGACCAAGTAGTCAATATTTAAAACTTTCCACATTTGTGTTTATTTCTGCATCAGGGAAAAAGTACTGATTAATAATACTGCTCCTTTCTTACATTCTTAAAAAAAAAAAAAGGCTCTCTCAAACTCAGTGATTTATGAAATCCTCACTACAGATTCAGTATTTCATGAGAACAGATACTTTTTGGAACTTGTCTTATCTACACAAGACGTAAAGGTTTATGCTTATATTTTCCCATAAATGTTGAATTATTGCTAAAATACCTCAGAATATCAAATATTATGCAGACTTGAGTTTTAAAATATATATATGAATATTTTTAAACAACAGAGTAAATGCTTATTTATCATATAAAATCAATATACATGTTTAATGTGGCAGACGGAAAAACTATTCCTAATTTTTCAGCCCTCCTGTACCCACATGCCTGCCATGGTGTCACTGTGAATGGAATGCAGTCTTCCTTCTCTTGGGGGGGGGGGGGGGGGAGGGCCTCAGCTATGTGGTTTGCTTCAACCAATGGCAAGTGGCAGAGGTGACAGCATGCTAATATCAGGCCTAGGCCTTAAAAGGTCATGCTGCCACTGTCTTGCTCCTCTACCCAATAAAAACATGTTTTCAGCTAGCCCACTAGTGGAAGAATGGAATACATGCAACAGAGCTACCACAGCCAAGTCAGAGCAGCTAAGTCAAATGACCTACAGACATGGGGGGGCGGGAGGGAGAATGATAAATGATTATTATTTTTAAGGCAAAGTTTTTTTTTTTTTTTTTTTAAGACTTTATTTATTTATTCATGAGAGAGACAGACTGAGAGAAGAGGCAGAGACACAGGCAGAGGGAGAAGCGGGCTCTATGCAGGGAACCCAATGCGGGACTTGATCCCGGGACTCCAGGATCACGCCCCAGGCCAAAGGTAGGCACTAAACCTCTAAGCCACCCAGGGATCCCCAAGGCACTGAGTTTTAAGGTAGTATGTTATACTACATTACTGTAACAACAGCTAACAGTAGACATAACAGTAAAACAATATAAAATTATGAAAACACAAAGAATAATTTAAAACAGCATGGAGTATACTTCTTCCTTTCCCTCTGCCGCCCACTTGTGCACTCTCTCTCTCAAATACATAAGATAAAAAATCTTTTAAAAACTTAAAAATTGGGCAGCCCGGGTGGCTCAGTGGTTTAGCACCACCTTCAGCCCAGTGCCTGATCCTGGAGACCCAGGATCGAGTCCCACGTCAGGCTCCCTGCATGAAGCCTGCTTCTCCCTCTGCCTGTGTCTCTGCCTCTCTCTCTCCCTGTCTCTCATGAATAAATAAAATCTTTAAAAAATAAAATTAAAAATTAAAAAACCCCATAAAGTACTATTAAAACTCTACAAGTGAAGAAAAGTAAAAAGAAAAATATAAAAGTTACTTTAATCTCTAAATCCCATTTCCTGAGGGTAAACACTATTAGCCTTTTTTCAGTCTTTTAAATATATCAGGATTGTATATACATAGACAACCATACATAGCTCCCTTCCTCCCAAAGGATACTGCATTATGGCTTTAAATCTTGCTTTCTTATTTTTTTAAAGATTTTATTTATTTATTTGAGAGACATAGAGCACACAAGTGGGGAGGGTGCAGAGGAGGAGGGGCAGACTCCCTGTTGAGGAGAGCCCAACGTTGAACTTGATCCCAGGACCCTGAGATTATGACCTGAGCCAAAGGCAGATGCTTAACTGACTGAGCCACCCAAGAACCCATAAGTCTTGCTTTCTGTATTTAGTATATAACTTCTAACATTAAAAAAACACTTGGACATATACAGATGTCAGTCTGTATACCTCAGTCTATTTCAGTCTTTCTAAAGGTTGTACAATTATCTATTTTATGAATGTACCATAAGTATTTGAAAGTGTTCTCTTTGATGGACACTTAAGTTACTTCCAACCAGCATTCACTATAAACATTTGGCAGAACATTCTATATGCACAAATATAAAATACATAGTTGATTTTAATTTCCAGGAATAAAACATAAGAAGCTCACACCCAAATGTTAAGAGGAAAACACTGATGTTCAAAACTTCACCTGCTTTTTTCTGCCAAAAAACACAGGAAGCACATGATAATAAATTTGTACTGGAATAAAAAGAGTAAAAAAAGATCACTGCATTCCAGACAAAGGGTTTTCTAACACTTGACCAGATTTCTCCGGGTACAAGCAGTCTTTACCTCTCCACTTCCCCTAAATGACTGGGTTTACAAGATTAAGGGCAACTAACACATGCTCCCAACTTTTCCTCTCTCTTTCACTATGTCTCATTACCTTCTGCTTTTCTGTCTTTTTCCTTCCTCCCAAATCTTCCAAGTTCTCATCAAATTCTTCCTCAACTCTTAGAGCAACTTCCACCTGCTTTGTTGATAACCTTGCTCCATTAATTATTCCTTCTTGATGGTCTCTTCAAAGGCCTTCTACACTGGCTCCTTCCCCTCAACCTTAGAAACACAATTACATCTTCTATCTCCTGGAAACAACTTTCCTCAGGCCCACTCTCCTCTTAGGTCACTGCTGCTCTGCCTGTGAGACAGAGGAGTCTCTGCAGTAGTAGGTGATATTTTTACTGTATCTCTCCTCCTTCACCTTCTTCTCCTGGCCACACTGTAACTTCCACTGCCAGCAAAAGCAAAACACAGACACACTTTTCTCCCTTTGGAGCACTGCTTCTGGCCCTACCATTCTACTGAAGCTGCTCTCTTAAATGTCACTGAAGATGTCCAAGGCATCATTAGTCCTTATCTTTGGCTTTTAGAGCATTTGGTTTTCTCCTTCTTGAAACTCTGCTTTTCTAGTAACCCAACAGAAAAAAAAAAAAAAAAAAAACACCCCCCCAACGTCTACAAAGATATATCAAACTGATAAGAGGGCTAACTGCTTGGTAAGGTATTAAGATTGGAGATGACAGTTATAGTGAAATTTAGCTTTATCTACAATATTTAAGTTTCTCCAGCATAATACATTAATGTATTACTTGTACAATTAAAAAATTTTAAATATGGAAATGAATATCATACCCAGTCACAAAACAAGAAATTAAAGTATATAGCTGGGGATCCCTGGTGGCTCAGCAGTTTAGCACCTGCCTTCGGCCCAGGGCATGATCCTGGAGTCCCGGGATCAAGTCCCCCATCGGGCTCCCTGCCTGGTGCCTGCTTCTCCCTCTGCCTGTGTCTCTGCCTCTCTCTCTCTCTCTCTGTGTCTCTCTCATGAATAAATAAAATCTTAAAAAAATATATATATAACTAAGAAAAACACAAGAAAAGTCCAAATAATCACTAATAGCTATTAGTTAATAAACCAAGATCAAAATAAAACAAGAGGGCAGCCCAGGTGGCTCAGCAGCTCAGCGCCGCCTTCAGCCCAGGGTGTGACCCTGTAGATTCAGGATCGAGTCCCATGTCAGGCTCCCTGCGAGGAGCCTGCTTCTCCCTCTGCTTGTGTCTCTGCCTCTCCTTCTCTCTGTGTCTCTCATGAATAAATAAATACAAGAGGTTATTTTTTGCCTATTAGTTTCATACACACATAATAATGAAGGTGTAAGGAAACGGATACCTTCACACTACTAAAGGAAATATAAATTGGTATAGCCTTTTTATGGGGGAATTTGGAGCCAGCCACCAAAATTTAAAGGCATACATGCTTTGACTTAGCAATTCCATTTTTAAGAATATATCTTACAAAAATATTCACAAAGATGATCTCTGTAAGCAATGTTTGTGACAGAAATGGAAATAGTCTAAAGGACACCCTTTTCTGAGTATCCATACAGAGAATACTGTACAGCCACTTCCCAAACTGACATGGAAAACATGTCTTGATACTGTTAAGTGAAAAATCCTGGCTATCCCCATTTTCTTCTCTTCCCTTTACTGATGTCTCTTCATTTTCTCACTCTCTAAACACAGGAGTTGACAAAGTTCTCTCAACATCTTCTCATTCACTCTTGTTTGAACCATTCATTCATTTCCAAAGTTTCAACTACCACTGCTACGCTTTCAATCTTGCACTTCTGATCAACCTTTCCCCCAAGCAGTAGTACTTTACTTTGAAACTTATGCTGGGAATTTCTACCTGTTTCACAGGTCCCACCAACTATAAATAACACATGGGCCACAGACAAAACTAAATGTTCTTCAAATAAGAAAAACATCTCCTTCATTCACCTTTCCTTCAGGCTTAAAACTTCTCTCATCAGTTGCTAAAAACTCTGATTCTACCTCCAAAGCCTCTTGTCATTCAGTTCTCTTTCCTGATCTGTTATCAACAATACCACAATTCAGACCCTCATTATTTCCCAGCAAGATCACAGCAGTATCTGCTTAGTTATGCTTTCCACTACCTCAGTTCTCATCACCCAAATTCATCTTGCACAATGCTGCAAGCCTACGGAGCCACAGCTCTGATCACATTATTTTTATGCTCAAGAACTTTTGTGATTCCCCAGTGATCACTGAATAGCATACATATACCTTTTATTTTTTTTTAAGATTTTATTTCTTTATTCATGAGAGAGACACACACACAGAGGCAGAGACATAGGCAGAGGGAGAAGCAGGTCCCATGCAGGGAGTTCGATGTGGGACTTAATCCAGCATCCCGAGATCACACCCTGAGCCAGAGGCAGATGCGCAACTGCTGAGCCACCCAGGGATCCCAGCATACAGATATCTAAACCAGCCACTCAAAGCTATCCTTGCCCTAGTCTGCCTTTCTAAACTCATCCTCCTAATACTCTCCCCCATTTTTACTCCATGTCCTAGTCAATCTAAATGCCTAAAGTTTGATAAAGATGCCCCCCCCCATACTTATGTCTCAAAGCCATTCTTTGTGACAAGCCCACTTACAGAATCAACTCTCCCATCTGTGTTTGCTGAAATACCACCATCCTTAAAAGGTTCAATCCAAATGCTATCTCATCCACAAAGCTGTTCCCTGATTCCCCAGCCAGGTTTTCCTTCTTCTTAACTCTCCTTACACTTTGATTGTGCCTCCTCTGAATCTGGTAACAAGAATGCCTTGGATGTGGCTTATTTATACATTTGTCTTATCTCACCTCTAAACTATAAGGAAAGGAGCTCTGAGGAAGGCAAAGTATCTTACACATCTTTATGTCCCCTTAGTGCTCTGTGGCAGATTAGGTCAATGCCCAAATGCATCTGTACTGAATGATCGAGAAGGACCCCAAAATAACAACAAAAAAAGCGGCAAACGCACTGTAAAGGAATAGTACAATTCTTTCAGTGAGTTAGAGCAAGATTCCTCTGTGGTAAGTGCTCAATAACTCTTTGACTACTAAGATTTTTTTTTTTTTTGACTACTAAGATTTTAAATAGGAGTAATGGCTCTCCACTCTCTAAATATTTCTTCTATTTCTACATCTACTGAAAACTCTCTTGAACTAGCATCAGTTGGAAGACAACAGTTTGTAAGCAAACAGGGATGTGGAGAAGTTCTCTTAGTACTATGCATTTAAGATGAGAAAAAGAATCACGATAATGATCATAATTACATGTGTTTGAGTTTCTATAAGTTCTAAGTGGGTACTAATTTAACATCATTCCAAAATACTTACAGGAGTAAATGAGAGCTGGAAAAAGAGTTTCATTCCTCTCCTGTGCTGTTTCAACCAGCATACGAAGTGGGCCTTTTGGACACAAAACAGCCACTAAATCTAGAAAGAGAAAAAAAATATCTGGAAAAGTATATTGGCTAAACTTACAAATGAGTGTGTTAGGGAAGAATTAACCAAGGGAAAAAGGGTTAATAATGTCTTGTTTACAATAGCAAGATGTTGAATGAATATGAAATAAACAGCAGGTAAACTGGTGGGGGGAAAAACAACCTAAACAAAATAAACAAAACCACACAGAAGATCCATGTGAATTTCATTTGGGTTTTGCCTACTTTATGTTTACAATGGATCATGATGAAGTTCCAGTAATGTCTTCCCAGTTTGAAGAAAAGAGGCAGAGATAATGACAGGAGCAGTTGTCAATTTCCAACAGGCAGAAACAAAGACAAGTCATTTCTGAACAAATCATTCTATGAGCCACAGATGGAAGCTTAGAATGAGAGGAATTTAATACAGGGGATTACTGAATTTTTCAAAATATGAACAGGAGAGTAACAGAGACGGATTCCCTCTCCTTTTTAAAAACTGTATGTAGTACTTAGGGATACTTGAGTTAAAGGACAGTAAATTTAAAACAAAATAATAAATCTTTTTTGGATGAAAAAATTTAATATTTCTTTGGTTCTCCTGTCAAATGCACTTCACATAACCAGGTCTTAGAATACATGTGGTGAAAAGTGGCTTATTTTACAGAAACAGCAACTCAGAGCAGAAACAATTTGCCTAAAATTATTCTTGATTTTACCACCATCTCTTTCCATCAACTGTAATCTTTCTCACATTTTCTGTGCCATAAAAATTCAGAATACAGAAAATTTCAAACATTTAAAAATATTGAAACAGGTGTAGCTAAGTTTGTGAAGATTTCACAACTTGTATTGACATCATTCAGACGCATTTAAGTAAAAACATAAAAACAAAAAAAAAAACCAAAAAACCTCACACTTGCAAGTGGTCATGTCTCCTTGAATACTACAACTACTACTACTAATATAATAAAACACACAAAGAATTCTCTGCTCTCACTGCTTCCACTTTGATTTGTTTTGGATGAGAAAAGGGAGATTTGCTGTGCTCTGAAATAAGATTTTCAACCTGTTTGAAGCTGCACGTCCCAGAACTCTTTTGGTTTAACGCCATGCTGCCCATTATAGAATTGCTAAGTGATAAATTCCTTCATTTTTAGAGCAACTAAAGTGAATTGTTTTGTTTAAAAAATTTCAGAACCTGTGTGACATATTAAAAAAATCTTCAGACCTTGTAAAAATGGAGTTGAGAATTACTACTCTAAATGGTGGATATAAAAGTCTCTTTGGGACACCTGGGGCTCAGTGGTTGAGTGCCTGCCTTTGGCTCAGGTTGTGATCCCAGGGTCCTGGGATCGAGTCCTGCATCAGGCTCTCTGCAGGGAGCCTACTTCTCCCTCTGCCTCTCTGTCTGTGTCTCTGCTTCTCTGTCTCTCATGAATAAATAAATAAAATCTTTAAAAAACAAAAACGAAAAGTCTCTTCCTTTAAAGGAACTCAAAGGTCTGTAGAAATAATCATTTGTACCATGTATGGAAGCAAGAGTGTTGATGGAAGAAATACTGAAGTAGAAAGAATACTGGACTTGGGATTCAGATTCTAATCAAACAGTGTAAGCTTAGGAAAATACTTTACCTCTCTAAACTTCAGGTTTATTAGCAGTAAAACAGGAATTACTGCCTTGATTACAGGATTATATATTTTTAAAAATAACGGTTAACATTTATACTGTCCTAAATGAATTATACGCATTTTTTCATTTATCTTCACAATAACTAAGACTTAAGGGATGAACATTGTGTCTAGAGTCACACAGCCAATTATAGGAGAGGAGCCTGGCTTTGAACCAAAGGCTGCCTCCAGAACTGGCACTCTGCTTTTGTTTTTGGAAAAAAAAAAAAAAAAGAACCAGACTCTTTATTGTAATTCACCCCTAATGTTCGATGATAGAAATACGCCACGTTCCATTTAATTAAATTTTAACTTGAGTACGTCACAATGGTGCTCTGTGAGGTCTGTAGCCTGAGGCTGGTAGGGATGGTGAAAGTCCCATTGAAACTCTTGTTCAAGAGCCTGGCATCATATACTTTTACAGGTGAGATGGTCACTATTAACAATGTCTGGAAGTCCATGATGGACAAAATGAGGCCTGTACTGTGGCTTCAGTATGTGAGACATGTGTAACCTTGACATACACTTTTTGAGTATCCGTGAGGCCGGAGACTGTGTTATTTTCCTCAAGGAGGAAAAATCTTGGATAAGTAATTGCTGTTGCTATCATTGGTGAAACCAGATGACTACACCATGGTGATGTCCCAATAGTCTGTAAAAATGCACAGGGAGCCAACTGTTGGCTAGAATAAGATGACTGGCTAAAGTTTATCTAATTTTGCTGACTCCTCGATCCCACTCTGATCAAGGATGTCTGGATTAGGGCAGCCCTGGTGGCTCAGCAGTTTAGCGCCTCCAGCAGCCCAGGGTGTGATCCTGGAGACCCTGGATTGAGTCCTACACGTCAGGCTCCCTGCATGAAGCCTGCTTCTCCCTCTGCCTGTATCTCTGCCTATCTCTCTCCTCTCTGTGTATTCTCATGAATAAATAAAATCTTAAAAAAAAAAAAAAAAGGATGTCTGGATTAAGGCATGAAAAGATGGAGCTCTTCAGTAAGCTTCATCATACATAATTCTGATGCTGTCCACACAGTGTACTAACTCCCACTGCTGTTCATTCATTTGATCCCAAAGGGCTCCCCAGGTAGCCCCAGGTCTGAGAGAGGGGTGAGCTCCTCTAGTACGTTGTCAACTAGCAAGAGAGTGAGGACAGAAGAGGCCACCTCTCTAGAAGGCCCCGACTTAGCTCTGTCCTGTAGCAGGGACAGCATTTCTGTCTTAGCAGGGAGGTCCCGGTAACTGTCCTGAATTTGTAGAATCCTGCCTCTATACCCACAAAAGGATGTGGAGCTTCACAGGCTCAGGGCCTGTGAGAACCTGATTCCTGGAGAGCTATATATGCACTCTTCAACTGCCTCTCTAGCAGTGTACAGCATGGGACTGAGGAGGGCAGTTTCTCATACCAGAATCCATGAGCAACTTCTGATCATCATGGGTGGTCCAGGGATTTCAGGTGTGAGAGGAAGTTGCTATAGCTTCTACAGTGAATGATTCTCTGGAGGCAGGGAGAGGGGACATTAAAGGAAATGACTTCTATCACAATTTGGACAGATTCTAGATCCTTTTATTACACAGGGCCCCAATTCAAGATTGGTGAATGTTTAACAGTATAAATAGGCTTACATAAAATTGTAAATGAGGAAATGTTGCCTCCAGATCCCAAAAAGGCCTAAAAGATACTGGGGTTGTTTTAACATTGTGGTTGTAGGGAGATTCCATTGTTATTGCTATTTCTTGTCAGTGTCAGAGATACAGAAGACCAATTTTCAGGAATTCAAGTGGAGTGGCAAAGCCTTGTACTATGTACAGGCAAATGCCCACCCTCTTTTTTTGGGGGGCTCCTGTGTGAATATTTTTATGTCTTCAATGAATATGTCAAATTAATCTTTTCAGAGGATAATATCATCAATGTGATGTTATACTTATGCCCCTGGAGAAAGTTGGATGTGGTTAAGATCTAGCCAACAAAAATTGTACATAATGGTAGAGCTGCATAAGAATTCCATGAGTAGCCATGTAAAGATATAGTGTGTCCCTCTGATGGTGAGGGCAAACTGTAGCTGCTGAAAAAGGCACTGAATAGAACATATTAGTAAAACGTCTGACTGCAGAGTATTTACCAGCTACTGATTGGATGGAGGTCAGAACTAGCCAGATTAAAGCTATGTAGTAATAGATGAGTATTCTGCAAACCATCAAGTACTACATAACCTAAGATCTTTACGAAAAGCGCAGAGAGTACTTGACCTCTATAGTTCTAGGACTGATTGCTCAAATATGAGAATAGAACTAATTTAATTCTATTATTTCCACGGACTTTTTCTTCATCAGTCAAATGGCAATGATGAGGATTCTTACTACAGGTCACCTGACATTTCAATAAGCATTTGAATAGGGATAAAATTATAATATAGAGGCTACATACTGACCTCTAAAATTGGATCTCTTTCTGGCTTTCATACAGGGTGATAGCCACAGAGTACACATCTATACAGCTGCTTTTCTCATTCAAGACAAGGGTACACTGTGTTCAGAACCCATGTGACACAAGTTGTTAATGAATTTGAATTTCACACTACCCAAAAAAAGTTTTCTTTTTAAAAGAATAAATCTACCCAAGTTGCCTTATAAAAAGTAGGTAACCTGATTTTTATTTTAAAAACTAATGAGCAGGCAGCCCGGGTGGCTCAGCAGTTTAGCGCTGCCTTCAGCCCAGGGTGTGATCCTGGAGACCCGGGATCGAGTCCCAGGTTGGGCTTCCTGCGTGGAGCCTACTCCTCCCTCCGCCTGTGTTTCTGCCTCCCTGTCTCTCTCTCTCTCTCTCCGTGTCTCTCCTGAATGAATGAATGAATGAATGAATGAATGAATGAATGAATAAATAAATAAATAAATAAATATATAACAAAAAAAAAAACTAATGAGCATTTTATGTGTGTGGAGAAGCACTCTGCTAGTGCTTTTCAACATAGGTTCTGAACTATTCCAGCTCTGGAAGCACTGTGTCTGTTTTCAAAGAGGAAACCAAAGCTCAAAGACTCTGAGACATTTTCTTAGCATCACAAAGATGGCGTGGTGGACGCAGGATTTAAATCTAAGTTTTCTGACCAGAAGTCCATGGATCCTTCCACTAATTCATCACTGGCTTAAATTGGGAGGCAGTAAGAAAAGATCTTTAAAGAATTTAACCTCAAAAAAATGGAAATCTTTATATGAAAAAGACACTATAGCTAATTAATTATTTACTGAAGAGCTATGGGATGTAACTGTTATCACTTTCCTAAGTCAAGATAACTGGAAAAGGAAGGGAAACACACCAGTGAGGTACTTCTGTGATGAACAAAATGTCAGTCTTGAGTTTTACCATATACTGAAATCACAGCCAAGATGAGCCACGCTGTCCATTCTGGAAGGTACTTGATAAATACCAGGGCCATGAGGGCACTGATCATAATGAGATATGCCTGCTGGAGTCGCAGCGGCCCTTTCCAGTGAATTGCAATCATTCCCACCACACCAAAATTCCAGATCAGGAGC
The DNA here is from genome assembly GCF_048164855.1 of Canis lupus baileyi. Classification (NCBI taxonomy): domain Eukaryota; kingdom Metazoa; phylum Chordata; class Mammalia; order Carnivora; family Canidae; genus Canis; species Canis lupus. The sequence continues at coordinate 48,009,361 of NC_132846.1, read as the reverse complement.
GCAACAGTAATGTAGTCCATGGCAACATTGTAGGTTTTAAACACCTCCCTGAAAAAAATTAAACAGAAATCTAAAAATATTTGTGTACAGTAATTTTCATCAAAATGTTGTTTAATGGTTCCTTCAAATTATTCATATCCTACCTTCATGATTTTTTACCATATCTTATATCAAACTGTGCTGTTATTTAACAGTTTTCTTTAAATTAATTCACTTTTTCCCTCAAGTTGAGCTTACTTTAACAGAAAACTCAGTGTCTTTCATATAAATGGGAAACCAGTATCATAGGTCATAGCTGTAAAAATAAGTACAAAAACTAAAAAAAGGCTATATACCATTGAAAATGCCACAATGAAAAGGAACTCTAGGGATGTCTGGGTGGGTCAGCAGTGGAGCATCTGCCTTCAGCTCAGGATGTGATCCGGGAATGCCTGGATCTATTTCCACATCGGGTTCCCTGCATGGAACCTACTTCTCCCTTTGTCTATGTCTCTGCCTCTCTCTCTGTCTCTCATGAATAAATAAATCAAACCTTAAAAAAAAAAAAAAGAAACCCTAGTTTAAAAATATCTGAAATCAGAAAAATAAATATGCACAATAAATTTTATAGCTGGACATATGTTATTTTCATAAAATGAAATTTAGTGCGGCCATTAAAAAATATAATGCTAACCACTCTTTTTTTTTTTTTTTTTGTAAAGACTTTATTTATTTATTCATGAGAGACAGAGAGAGAGGTAGAGACACAGGCAGAGGGAGAAGCAGGCTCCATGCAGGAAGCCTGATGTGGGACTCGATCCCAGGATTCCAGGATCACGCCCTGGGCCAAAGGCAAGCATTAAACTGCTGAGCCACCCAGGATCCCAATACTAACCAGTCTTAAATATACCAACTACAAACTATATGTGGTAACAACTATAATTTAAAAGTATTTCATCAACAGAGTACATGGCTTTAAGTGACAGTTATATAGCTCAAAAAGTTAATTTCTGAAAAACAGACCAAATATTTCACCACTTACCCCAAGTAAATGAATGAGAAAAAGAACAGCAACAATAGAGATGAGATAATAAGCCAGGCATGAATGACCTAGAAAAGAAAGCATTTCAATATAATTAACAGATCTCATAACCTTAAAAAAAGGTAAATGTCTTACTTCAAAAGCAATATATTATTTCTGCATATGTTATGCTTTTCAAATGGCAAAACTCAAACTGACTTTGGGATCAGTACACACTTATATTGGAACTCTTTGGTACTGAACTACTCAGAATAGAAAATAGAAAATTAAAAAAAGGAAAGAAAAAAAAGAAAGAAAAGAAAAAAAGAAAGAAAGAAAGAAAGAAAATAATAAATAAATAAATAAATAAATAAATAAATAAATAAATAAATAAATAAATAAAAAAAAAAGAAAATTCATGGGGTGCCTGGATGGCTCAGTGGTTGAGCATCTTGTCTGTGGCTTAGGTTGTGATTCCAGGGTCCTGGGATCAAGTCCCACATCAGGCTCCCTGCATAGAGCCTGCTTCTCCCTCGGCCTGTGTCTCTGCCTCTCTCTGGGTCTCTCATGAATAAATAAATAGAATGAAAGAATGAAAGAATAAAAGAAAGAAAAAGAAAGAAAGAAAGTTCAGCAAGACATATATAGAACCTTGTTCCTTTCAAAATATGTGAAATTTAAAAAATAATGCTTTCTAAAATTATCAACAAAGCCAATAGTCAACATTTAAACTTTAGGGAAGCAGTATTTTCAATGGAAATTTTTGTGGTATTTCTGAAATAAAAATATACTGAATAAAATAAAATTCAATGAAACTGAAAATCAGATATTCCATTAAGTAACTTATGTATACATACATTAACTGCATTTTAAAAAATAGCCCTTTGATAAAATAACATTCCAAATCTAGAGTTTCAGTAAGAATTATAATGCTTTCTATGTTTACATGGCTCATTAATAAGTAATAATATTACAAATTCTTTGGAACATTTACAAGTCAGTCTAACCTTATGCAGAATTCATAGACTACCTAAACATTAGTCACTATTAGTTGCGTACAGCTTATGAATATGAGAGAATCAGATCTGATTTTTGTAATCTTTTACACAAGATGAACATTTTTTTTATTTTTCTTTATTTTTAAAGATTTTATTTATTTATTCATGAGAGACACACAGAGAGAAAGGCAGAGACACAGGCAGAGGGAGAAGCAGGCTCCATGCAGGGAGCCCGATGTGGGACTTGATCCCGGGTCTGCAGGATCACGCCCTGGACTGAAGGTGGCACTCAAACCGCTGAGCCACGGGGGCTGCCTAAGATGAACATTTTAAATGGTACTTTTATGTAATGGATGTATTTGGGAAAATACTATACAACTCAGGGAGCCTGGTTTTTTTTTTTTTTTTTTTTTAAGATTTTTACTTATTTATTCATGAGAGAGAGAGAGAGAAAGAGAGAGAGAGAGGCAGAGACACAGGCAGAGGGAGAAGCAGGCTCCATGCAGGGAGCCTGACATGGGACTCGATCCCAGGTCTCCAGGATCAGGCCCTGGGCTGAAGGCGGTGCTAAACCGCTGAGCCACAGGGGCTGCCCGAGCCTGGCGTTTTTAAGAACAGAACAGAGAAACACAAAGAATTGTCAAGTAATTTCTAACCAAAACTGAAATTATTTTGAGGTGGATACACCCATTATATGCTTTAATCTTTCAATGAAGTTTACTGTTTAATAACAGAAGGAGTTATTTAACCAACAACTTTCCCAAACACCATCTCTCTCTTTTTTTAAGATTTTATTTATCTATTCATGAGACACACAGAGAGAGGCAGACAGAGGCAGAGGCAGAAGCAGAGGGAGAAGCAGGCCCCTGCTGAGAGCCCTGTGCAGAACTGGATCCCAGGATTACTACTCGAGCAGAAGGCAGATGCTCAACCACTGAGCCATCAGGTACCCCTCCAAAACATCATCTCTTAACCAGAATATTGTCTTCATTAATAACAACAAAAAATCTACACCCACTTCCCAGATTTAGTTGTTCCAATAATCAGGCTCTTAGCTATGAAAATCTAGTCATGATTAAAATATATATTTTCTCTTGTTTTGATCACCTAAGGTGATCTGTAATTATTTCTTTGAAAGAAAACATTTCTTAAAAATTCTCACTGTGTCTTGTTCTTTATAACAACTTCATAAAATGGTACAATTTGGGAAAAGGTTAAAAGAATGGTTTTACATTGAAGTTGATAATCTTTGGACATCTGAATATTCTAAATTGACTGTCTATATACAACCAACTTAATTTCTGGTGTTCTTCCACAAAAACTTCCCCTGATAATTTATTATAAAAATTTTCAAGAGGCACCAGGGTGGTTCAGTTGGTTAAATGTCTGCCTTCAGCTCAGATCGTGATCTCAGGGTCTTGGGATCAAGCCTGCATCTCCTTTTCCATCTGTCTTCCCTCCCCATTCGTACTTTCTCTGCCAAGTAAAATCTTAAAATATATATATATATATATTTTTTTTCCCAAACACACAGCAAAGTTTAGAATTTTATAGGTAATACCTATCTAACACCTACCATTCACATATTGCTTTACTTGCTTTGTTGCATTTTTAACCACCTATTAGTCCTTTTTAATACATATCAAAGTAAATTGAAGACATCTGTACATCTCCCTCTCAAAATATTCAAATTTAGCAAAATATTCTAAAGGGAGCCCTTACTCTATTTTATCTGCAGAAAATCCAATAAAGCTTAAGCAGAAAGGAACCTTTCCGCATGCATCTCATCCCATAGTGCTCGAAGTCTCAGCTTCAGAGATAATCCAACTTACAAAACTAAAAAGTATATAAAATATTACAAAACAGAAAAGCTTTAAAAAGTGGGAGATGTACATTGGTACTCTGTATTCATTTTAAGAAAGCACTTTTCTGAATACAAGAGTAATATATGTGTATAACACTGAGAAGAAAAAAAAAAAAAAAACACTGAGAAGATACAGAAACACTAAAGGAAAGAAACCATTCCCACTGACCAGTGACAACCAGTCATTATTAATGTTTTTTTTTCAGGCATGTTTTCTGTCTGCATGTATAAAGACCTTTTAACAACATTGTATCAAGTAATATACAGTTTAGCATTCTGTTTTTTAAAACTTTTTTATTGGGCAGCCCCGGTGGCGCAGCGGTTTAGCGCCGCCTGCAGCCTGGGGTGTGATCCTGGAGACCCAGGATCGAGTCCCACATCGGGCTTCCTGCATGGAGCCTGCTTCTCCCTCTGCCTGTGTCTCTGCCTCTATCACGCTCTCTCTGAATGAATAAATAAATAAATCTTTAAAAAAAAAAATTAAAAAATAAAAAAATAAAAATAAAAATTTCTCATTCCTTCCCACACTTTAAAAAAAAAAAAAAAACTTTTTTATTATAGACACATTCTCATGCCACCAAATATTTTTTGAAAATGATTTTTAAATGACTCAATTATAATATTCTACATATATGGATGAATCCACAATTTAACCTGTTTTTATTTATTTAACCTTTTTAATTCCATATTTCTTATAAAATTTATGGTTTTCCACTTTATACTAATTATAATTAATGCTAAGATAAAAACCCTAGCATGCAAATATTTTTCTGCATTTCAGATTCTTTCAGATATATTGTGGAAGCAAAATATGAAGTCAAAAGGTATGGACTTTTTCTAATTACTATTGATATACATTGGCTTAGGGACTTCACACACACAAAAAAATGTATTAATCTTTACCAAGTTAATACATGAAATGCTATTTTAATGTTTCTGTTTTTACCACTGAGGAAACATATATACAAATCTCTCTCTCTCCTGGTCATATTTCTTGTTTAATTCCTCTGGCTTGCATTTTTAAAAATTTATTAGGATGTTCATTTTTTTTTTAAGATTTTTTAAAAGTAGTCTACACATCCAATGTGGGGCTGAAACTTATAACTCCGAGATCAAGAGCTGCATGATCTAATGTTCATATTCATAATGTTCATGTTTATAATTTTCTGGATGATTTGTAAATGCTCTTCATATTGTAAAGATATTAGCCCTCTGTCTGTAATAATAGTTTCTGGTCACTGATGTTATGATTTTCTGAATTATTACCTGAATTCAAAGCCTCTTCTCATGATGACTAAATAGCATTTCCCCTTTTTCTAGAACATCACGTGGTAAAACAGGCTTTTTTCTCATCTTGCAAAAATCCCTAGTTCAGCTTTCCTGTGCTAAAGGCTCTGAAAGAAAAGAGCCTTGCTTCAGTACAGAACAGCAAGCATCTCCTCTAAACTCTGAACTATCCAGGCCAGAAATCATGTGGGCTTAATAAGTTATATTGTTTCAACTATAACAGTGATATGTAATAATTAACTGTCTTTTCAGTTCCTACCTTTTTAAAGTCTGTTTGGTCTTTGAGCTTATCGTGCTTCTCACAGACATTGCACAACCAACCATTGACATAACAAATCCTCTGGGTTTATTTCCAAACAGGTCCTGGCAAGTTTCTGAATTTCTGACTCAAAAGCTCCTTTTATTGTACACTAGGAATCAAAGTAAACAACTTGTTCCTATAGAATTGGCTGTGCCTGCTAAGACTTGAACTTAACATAAAACAAAACAACAAAAAAACTAACACGAATGAACAAATAACTGTGGAAATATAGCTGAAATAAGACCCTTTTTAGACTGTCTAAAATGAGATCTAACTAGGGGTGCTTACATGGCTCAGTATGTTAAACGGCTGCTTTCAGCTCAGCTCAGGTCATGATCCATGGGTCCTGGGAAGGAGCCCCAAACCCCACTTCATCAGGTTTCCTTGCTTAGCAGGGGATCTGCTTCTCCCTCTGCCCTTTCCTCTGCTCATGCCCTCTCTCTCAAATTAAAAACATCTTTAAAAATAAAATGAGGGGATCCCTGGGTGGCTCAGCGGTTTAGCGCCTGCCTTTGGCCCAGGGCGCGATCCTAGAGTCCCGGGATTGAGTCCTGGGTCGGGCTCCCGGCATGGAGCCTGCTTCTCCCTCCTCCTGTGTTTCTGCCTGCCTCTCTCTCTCTCTTTCTCTCTCATAAATAAATAAATAAATAAATAAATAAATCTTAAAAAAAATAAAATAAGATGTAACCAGAAGATGCACAAAACAGACCAAAAATATATCAAGGCAGGTTCAAGGTGCCATGGAGTAAAAACATCTACCCTGTCTCTACTGCCGAACACAACCATAAAACCTGGATAGAATACATGCAGCTGCTAGCTGAGGACTCGGACAAGGGAACAGAGTCAGGTGGGCTGGGGAATTAGAAGTGAGTTTACCACTCTTTCCCCTCCATCAGAACTCAATGCAACCCCGAGTGGGCATGGGTGAGAGCTCTAGGAAAAGCCTAGGTCTGGATAAGGAACAGAAAAGAGGTCTCCTAACATCAAAAGAGAACACAAAAATCTCACTTTTTGGTTTTTTCCTTTCAACATTCTCTCACATTCAGCTCTGAAACCATCCTGTGGGGGTGGCAATAGGGGTTGCGAGCCTAAAACTTCAGAGGGAGGGGAAGTTTCCTAGCTGGAGGAGCTGTAGTTCTCAGAAAGCAGGGCAGATGGCACTTGCTTTATTTCTCTCTCTGTCCTACCACTTCTTGGCCCTGTGGGTAAAATAAAACCCAGCTTTCTGGCTAGAGGAATGGAATGGGGATGTCGAAAAGAATCAAAGTACCAGGGAGATCACAGAAAGAAGAAACTGAAGAAAGCAAACTTTTAAAACTGGGATGAACTTATGGGCCCATCTTACGGTGTGTAGGTATGGGTATGACCCTAAACAGGATACAGACTCCCCATAAAATGTGAAGAACAAAAGTAGCATACAATCTAGGTAAGACACAATGTGAGTCCAATAAAGCAGAGAAACAGAACTAGCAAGTAAACATGTATATGCAGAAAAAGTAATTGTCATGAGGATATTTAAATAGGAGAAGGAAAATGCTTTGCAGCATGGGTCTTTACATCATTTGCTCTCTGGTTTTCTAAATATTGATGACTATTTCCCATCATCATATACATCTTTGTCTTCAATCTTTTCCACTTGCTAATGTCAGACTGCAGATGGTCATCACTTAGGTTAACACTTCCACCCACTCAAATGTTCAAGAAGCAAGGTTAAATTGTGTATAATTTTCAAGTTCAAGAACACTGGAAAGGTATTTGATCTTACTAGTAATTAACCAAATACAAATTAAGGCATTTTGTTTCCCCTATAAAAATTAGCACAGAATTTTAAAAAATCAATGCTGGTAAAGGTAGGATAAGACAGTCTCATTCACTACTAGTGTTAAGTACAAACTGATACTATCATTTTGAAAAAAGGAATTTTGCACACCATCATAATTAAAAATATGTAGATAGGGGTGCTCGAGTCGCTCAGTTAGTTAAGCATCTGCTTTTGGCTCAGGTCATAATCCCATGCCCCTTACTTAGCAGGGGGTCCACTTCTCCCTCTCCCTCTATCCCTGCCCCGACTAGTGCTCTCTCTTGTGCTCTTTCTCAAATAAATAAATAAAATTTAGAAAATGTAGATAATTTGCCCCATAAATTATGTGTCTAGGCTCTTACCCTAAGGAAATAATTTGAAAGATGAAAAAGCTCCATAAAGACATTGTTTTTTAGAATAGTAAAAAAACATGGAAATGACTTAAATGTCCAACATCAGGGAAATTAGGGTAAGTAAATTACAATACACCCCTTGAGTCAAATGTAGCCTTTAGACATATTTTCTGAGAATTCACAATATGGAAAAATGCTTATGCCAAAATAAAAGTTAAGAAAGGACACATACTGATTACACATTTTAACCATGTTACAGCATATATAGAAATAAATACTAGAAGGAAATAAAGTAGATTTCAATATTTGGAAAGTTATCATTTATTTCTTTTATTTGAGAAAGATCAGTCTCATGATTTATATTACTTTGTGATTTTTCTAAGGCATGAATCTGAAATATGTCCCAGGTGGCTAAAATTCAGGAGTAAAACCCTTAGCTTGAGGGTGACCTAGGGGAGCAGAGGCTGTCTTTCCTGCATAATCTCCCCTGCCCTTACTTCCCAGGGAAAGAACTAGTGCTACTGCAGGAGATGATATAGTGAGGGAATGGATGGCTCCCAATGTAGAAGTGGGAATATAACCAGTCACCAATGAATTTAACACCAGTGTCTGAAGAAGGCTCTACTGGTCTGCACTCAAGAAAAGTCTGGATTTTTTTAAGTTATATTACTTTATAGGGACAGTTATATCCTATAGTACTATTTGTACTTTTTTTTTTTTAATTTATTTTTTATTGGTGTTCAATTTACTAACATACAGAATAACCCACAGTGCCCGTCACACAATCACTCCCACCCCCCGCCCTCCTCCCCTTCTACCACCCCTAGTTCGTTTCCCAGAGTTAGCAGTCTTTACGTTCTGTCTCCCTTTCTGATATTTCCCACACATTTCTTCTCCCTTCCCTTATATTCCCTTTCACTATTATTTATATTCCCCAAATGAATGAGAACATATAATGTTTGTCCTTCTCCGACTGACTTACTTCACTCAGCATAATACCCTCCAGTTCCATCCACGTTGAAGCAAATGGTGGGTATTTGTCATTTCTAATAGCTGAGTAATATTCCATTGTATACATAAACCACATCTTCTTTATCCATTCATCTTTCGTTGGACACCGAGGCTCCTTCCACAGTTTGGCTATCGTGGCCATTGCTGCTAGAAACATCGGGGTGCAGGTGTCCCGGCGTTTCATTGCATTTGTATCTTTGGGGTAAATCCCCAACAGTGCAATTGCTGGGTCGTAGGGCAGGTCTATTTTTAACTCTTTGAGGAACCTCCACACAGTTTTCCAGAGTGGCTGCACCAGGTCACATTCCCACCAACAGTGTAAGAGTATAGTACTATTTGTAAATGAGGGAATTCACAGAGGTCTTAGGATATATCCTGGAATGTCCTAAGTATACTGCAAATCAAAATGTTAAAACCGGGCAGCCCAGGTGGCTCAGTGGTTTAGCGCCTGCCTTCAGCCCAGGGCGTGATCCTGGAGACCCGGGATCGAGTCCCACGTCAGGCTCCCTGCATGGAACCTACTTCTCCCTCTGCCTGTGTCTCTGCCTCTCTCGCTCTCTGTGTTTCTCTCATGAATAAATAAAATGTTGTGTTAAAAAAAAATGTTAAAACCATTTAGAGTGTGATAGGATACAAAAACATTTTCAATTATGTCTTTTTGTATTTTTTAAATGTTCTACAATAAGAGGGGGGAACAAAAAACAAAAACAAAAAAAATAAGGGGGGGGGGGACTAAAAATTAAATCAGTTCTAAAATATAAGGCCCTTTTCTCTACTAGAACAATTAAAGTATGTGACAGGAAAACCCAATCACACAAAGAACATGGTAGAAAACAAATCTCCATGTCTCATGCTCACCTTATAGCACCTGTATTTATACAGAACCACCAGGAGAATAGTCATGACAACAATGACGCTGATCATGATAGCAGCATTCAGAATTGAGTGCAGGGCTCTCTGCCCCACGGTCTCAGTATCTTCCGTGAAGGGGGTATAGATTCTATAATAAAACAAAATACAAAAGCCCAAAGTAAGTATTAATGGATATCTCAAACCACATTCCTCTCCAACACCAGTTTTGTTTCCTTGATTCAACTGGTATCTTATAAGTGACTTTTACCCATCTCAGCAATCTAGCCAAGAATTGTGGAAGCAAATTTGCCATACTCTAAGTGCTTCAAAATAAAAGGAGAGATCTAAAATGTAGAGAGGGGGATTTTTGTGAGCCAGACACTGGCTCCATCTAGTGGATGTTTCAAATTGAAATAATTACTCCTCAAATGTTCTTTGTCCACATTAGCGATTTGTTTAAAGAACTGGATTCTACTACATAAACTACCTGTGCTACAAGTCCTTGTCAAAGGAAAGTGGCTTATGTAATGGCTTACAATTATTTTTTTTATCTACAGGGTGACTGCAACTGGAGTTGTTTTGATACATCACATGTCCATTTTCCCCTTGGTTTCTCATTCACATAAACATACTTTCATTCCAGGTTTCAATGTTCCCAGCTAAAAGAGTTGACTTCTGACTCCCTTACAGTTAGATGTGGCTGAGACAAAGTACGGCCAATGAGTTAAAAGCGGATGTGTTGTGTGGAACTTCTAAGAAAGGCGTTAAATCTGCTGAGAGATGTGTCTTATGTCTTTTTCTCCCCCACTCCACTCCTTCATGCTTCCTGTTGTCTGAATTAAAGCCTGGAGCTCCAGTACTGATAAGGAACTTTGAATAACCTAAAGGATGAAGCCAAAGAAAAAGAAAGGAGCCTGAGTCTTTGATGAATGTGAAGTCACACTACCAATGTGTACTGATCACCCTGTACTGCTCTGTGGGAAAGAGATAAAATATGTACACCATTTAAACCATTTGTTTTGATTTCCTATAATAGGGTCAGGAAACTTCCCGTTAAGGATTAGAGAATACATATTTTAAGTTTTGTGGGTCATATGTTCTCTGTTGCAACCAATGAATCCTGCCATTGTAGTATGAAGGCAGCCATAGGCAATACATAAATTAATGAACCTTATTATGTTCCACTAAAACTTTATTTACAAAAATAGGTGGTGGCAGGCATATATGTCCTATGGGCTATGGCTTGCTAACCCTGTTCTATACTATATAGCCAAAATTAACTAACTTATAGAGATGATATTTCCAGTCTCTTTTGACTGCTGTCACCAACTCTTGCCCCTTATTGTCTTAGCCTTTCTCCCAAAAGGTTAAAAGCTTGGCTTTTAGAATCCCACACAGTTTGCTAATTCAAATTCCAAAATCCACTTAAAACTTTGAGCCCTAGAGGGGCCCTATAGAGACCTAGAGACAGAACTAAATGAATCTGAATCAAAGCATTTTTCTTGAAGGTAAAGGGCTTATACCAACAGTACCAAACAATCTACACAACAAACTCAAGAGTCTAGAGAATGCCAGCTTGCATTAATTCTTCATCCTTTCATTTAGACATTTTTTTTTAACTGAGTAGTTATTATATAACCAGCTGTGGGAACAATCTGCCCTCATAAGCTTTATGATATATAAGAAAATCAGGCATTAAATAATGTAAATAAGTTATATATTTGCATATTGTGACAAGTGGAAAACAAGAGGTTGCTATAAGACAGACTACCTGAAAGGACCTAATTCTGTTATGAGGTTCAGGGAAATTACGTTTGAGGACTTAACATTTAAACAAAGATGAGAAGGATGACAGGAATTCATCCATCAAAGTCAGAAAAGGAAAGAACATTCCAGCAGAACAACAGGAACCAATGGCCCTGAGATGGAGAAGATTAACATTCAACTCTTAACTGCTCAATTTCAAATAAATTCAGCCTTATGAGATATAATTCCGTAACTCTTATTTTCTCTACTTAAAGCATCAAGTAATAAATAACTCCTTATTCTGTCAACTGCTCTGTCAGAGAGGATGAACTCTCTAGCCTTCGTGCCCCTTCAAAGCAGAGGCCTCCAAGGTGATGATGACACACACACTACAAAGAAAAGTCATACTAGCCTTGAGAATAAAAAAAACACTTATACATACAGCTGTCCATCCTTCCGGGTATAGAAGCTGACTGATTTGATGGTAGCCACGACCACCACCATACAGAGAGTCACGGGGACAAAAAGCATGATCACATGTTTGGCGCCGTATTTCAATGTCAGCTCTTCATCTTCTTCATCATCTTGTTCCACCACCTGGTGTGAGCTACCCTGGGGTCGTCCGTTAGATAATGGCTCAGGGTTGCCACGCCGCCGCCTTTCACTGCTGTGCTGTTCTCTACTGTCATTCTAAAAGCAAAAGAGAAACTTTTTTCAAGTCAGACTCAGTAGAATCAAGGTATTCTACAAAAAACAAAAAAATGGAACAATTAGACCTGAGATTAAGAAAAGACCCATCATTACTGGAGTTCTAAAAACTCGAGGAAAGAAAGAATTCACAAGAGGTGTGCAGTTTAGAAGTCTGGATGAATGGAGGCTCTTCAGTAAAGGAACCCAGGTCCTCTCTCTCAGCTGGCTCCTGGTTTGCCTCATTCTCCCCCTCTGTTCTCAATATAATACAATTGTACTCATCCTCTGACACTTGGCTTAAAACTGACATGTATTACATGAGATCATATTTGCTACATCTGCCAGCAGAGTAATCTCACCATTTTCAAAATTATTTTTTTTCCTTGTTCAAATTATGAACTGTTTTCTACCTTTCGTTTCGTATCAGTTATACAAGGAACTATTTCACCTTCATAATTTTTAAGTAGGTTCTAGGATCCAATGTGGGATCTCAAGGTCATGGGATCAAAAGTCACATACTCTACCAACTGAGCCAGCCAGGTGCTACTCACCTTCATTATTAATAAGACTTAAAATTGGGGTGGCTCAGTCGGTTGAACGTCTGCTTTGGCTCAAGTCATGATATTGGGGTCCTAGAATTGAGCCCAGCAGGGAGTCTGCTTTCTCCCTCTGCTCCTCCTCCCACTCTCTTTAAAAAGGATTTAAAATCCTTGTAGTAATACATAAAGGATCTATTATTTCTTACAACTGCATGTAAATCGGGATCCCTGGATGGCGCAGTGGTTTGGCGCCTGCCTTTGGCCCAGGGCGCGATCCTGGAGACCCGGGATCGAATCCCACATCGGGCTCCCGGTGCATGGAGCCTGCTTCTCCCTCTGCCTGTGTCTCTGCCTCTCTCTCTCTCTGTGTGTGACTATCATTAAAAAAAAATTTAAAAAAATTTAAAAAAATAAAAAAAAAAATAAAAAAAAAACTGCATGTAAATCTACAATTATCTCTAAAAGTTATTCAAAAGATTTTTAAAAATCTTTACAGAGAGAAATTAGGTCTTAAACAATTCTGATGCCCCTCCAGCGAGAGGCATCACCACCTTGCCCTGTATAATGAGGGAACAATAAATATTTGATGAATGATGGCATGAAACTAGAACCTTTCTTACAGTCTATAGTTTCCTCAGTCTCTTAACCCAAACACCAATTTTATCCTTATCCTGGGTTTTCCCTTTCTTACTCTTCAAGTTCAATTTCCTTTTTGGTATTACTGTTCATATCTAAAACTCAACTTTTTGTAAAGAGGAGAGTGAATCTCAAGAGCATTAATAATAACAGTAAAAATAATAGGTAACAGGAGGAAAAGAACAGCACTCCTCCTCCTACATAAGTATAGGAGATGAAAGCAGACTGTCATTGTTGCTTGTAAAATGTAATCAGCCTGGTTAAGAACAGGTTCTCTTAGATCATGTGAGAACATGTAACTCTTTTACTTCATTTCTGACTATTGCGTTTGTTACTGTTATTCATTAAAAATATATTACAATCCTAATAACTGCTTAAAATTATTACAATGTACTGGAGACTGTGATATGTGCTTTACATTAAATTCTCACAGCCACCCCATTATCACTACTTTCTAGGTAGGGAAATGGCCACAGCTAGGAAGCATTACAGAGAGGGTTTAAACCCAGGCATGCTTGACTACAGAAACCAAGCTTTAACCACCTCTCAATGTGCTGTTCACAAGACAACAGGGGAACTCTGCAGACTTAGTGTGGGCTCAGTTGTCTTCTACTTTACTTTGAAGATATTCATCCCATAAATAATTATGAATTCAATATTCCAGGTACTGTGCTATGGCAATACTGAAATTAAAAAGATCTAGATGTTGTTCTTAAGGAGACCATAAGTTAGCTTTAATATAGGCTAAATATTATATCAGAGACATGAATAAAGTGCTGCAGGACTGATCATTCCGTGTGGTCCAGAAAGGCAGCATTAAGATTCCTAAGCAGAAGAGTGAGTGGAAGGTTAATGGGCTCCAAGTGGAGACATGACAGTGGCACAAAGGTATGAAATTAAAAAGCAAGGCCTACTCAGAAAATCAGTGAGTACTCCTAGGCTGGCTGGAGAACACCGTTTGTCAGGGTTGGTGGCAGGAAAAGGTTAGGAACAGGTTTAAAAAATTTCATTTGCCATGCCCAAGGACTTTAGACTTTGTCCTGTAGGCAATAAAAAGTCATAAATTGTTAAGACTGAAGTAGTGACACATTAGATTGTTTCATTTTAAAGAAACCTGACTGCGTGGCAATGAAAAATAGGAGATATATGAGAAAGATACTTCAAAAGAACAGACAGGGCTTTGGGGCAAATTACATGTGAATGGTTAGAAAGGAGTCAAGGATGACTGGAGGTTTCTGGAATAAAGGGTTGACTGGAAAGGTGATGATGGCATTAATAGAGCAGGGAACACAAGATGAGCAGGCAGGAGAAGAGGAGAGCTATTTTAAAAATAGGAAGATAGGTGAGTGTGAGGCACCTGCAACCAGGCAGCAAAGTTCAAGGGTAGAGTTGGGGGGAGCCATTAGTCTCTACAGTTATGGAAATGAATGAAATCTCAAGGAGAGAGTATAGATGGAAAGCAGAACAGTGCAGACTTGTTGGTCATTATGTAATGTAACACCTGTGAAAAGAAAGAGTGGATGATTACCAAGGAGAGAAGTGAATAACCCCTAAGCTTCAGCAGCAGGTGATAGAAAAACCAGCCAAAGAGATTAAGAGAAAAATAAGGGAGAGGGAAGAAACCCCAGGAATCAGTACATCACAGCAGCCAAAGGAGGTTTACATTTCAGAGGTGTCACTGACAGGCAGTATGAGAGCTGAAAAGCCACTGAATTTAGTTATGGGAAGTTGGCCAATATTTTTACAAAAGTAAAACAGTTAAGAGGGAAATAAGATCATAAATTATAACAAACTGGAGGATGAATGGAAACAGAAGTTAAAAGCAATCATTCTTTGAAGCAAAAAGAATAAAAGATGTGACAACAGAAAGGATTCACATTTGAAAACATTTTAGGGACATTAGACTTTAGCATACTCATCAGGTCAAAGAACAAGTAAAACCAGCAGAAGAGATTGAGGATACAAGACAGGGAGATAACTCATGGAACAGAGCAGGTGATAAATGGAGGTGAATAGGAGAGAAGAGTTGGCTTTACAAAGGAAGTGGTGCCCTCTACCTCAGTCTGGAGTTCGGGAGTAGCTCTTTGACCTCACAGAGAAAATATTTATGAAGAGTTAAACCTTATGAGGAATGGAAAGGAAACTATTACAAAGCACAAAAGGAAAAAAAAACAACAACAAAGCACAAAAGGTAGAAATGTATACACCACTCAATAAGATAATCTTTGCTGAACACAAGTCATTGGAGTGACCAAAGTCCAGCTGGAAGACAATGTAGGCTCTGGAGGATAGGGACACAGTGCGAAGGCTGGAAAGCAGAGAGTTGAGGCAATTCATATTTCTATTTTCTTTGAGGGAAGTGACTAAGTCACGTGCTAAGAATGTTTTGTGACTAATGTTCAGCAATACAATTATGAACTTAAGGCGTTGATTACTGTGCAGTATAAACCAAAATACAATAATAGCTCTCTTTATATAGTATTTGATAATTTACTAAGCATGCTCACATTATTTCTTTTTAAGGTTTTATTTATTTATTCATGAGAGACACACAGAGAGAAAGGCAGAGACACAGGCAGAGGGAGAAGCAAGCTCCATGCAAGGAGCCCAATGTGGGACTCGATTCTGGAACCCTGGGATCACACCCTGAGCCAAAGGCAGCCGCTCAACCGCTGAGCCACCCAGGCGTCGTCCCATCATTTATTCTTTTCATATATTCAGAGGTTTTGATAGATGAACATTAAAACAATTTGTCCAAAATCTCAAGGCCACAAAATAGCAGAGGCAGGAATCAAATTCTTGTCTCTTGCTTCGAAATCTATGTTCCTTCTATGGTACCACAGCTGTCCTATTAGGCTACATGAACAGTTTAATTGGGTAAGTCTGGCATGAAAGAAGCAATCATAATAGGTTTATTCACAGTACTCAACTGGATGTTCTGGTTTATAATGAACATTAACTAACCCCACCCTGCCCCACCCTTGAAGCTGATATGGGATGCTAGAGCACTTGTGTAGTGTATCCTTTCTCTTTACAGCACTTTGGATACTATTTTTAAAATCGACTATATGTTTTAATTTCTTTAAAATACAATATATTTAAACAGGTAAAATTATCACATGGTTCTAAAGTCAAAGAATATAAGAAGGAATAACATTTTTAAAATCTCTCACGGAACTCTCTACTTAGTTGTCTAATGCCCCAGGTTACCACTGTCATTGTTCTCTGTGGTTTCCTGATGTATATACAAGCAAATTACAAAAACATATTCTCATTCCCCCCTTTTACACAAATGGTAGCACAACAAATGCACTCTCCTGCACTTTGCTTTCTTTGCTTAACTATGTTATCTTAGAGATTTTTTTTACATATCAGTACAGAAAGTACATCCTTATTCTTTGGAAAAAAAAAAAAAAAGTTTAAACCAGCTACATAATCAGTGGATGAATGTATCATAACTATGCCAATCCCCTAAAGATGGATATTTAACTTGCTTCCAGCTTTTCTTTTTTTATTAAAGTCTTTTTTTTTTTTTAATTTTTATTTATTTACGATAGTCACACAGAGAGAAAGAGAGGCAGAGACATAGGCAGAGGGAGAAGCAGGCTCCATGAACCGGGAGCCTGACGTGGGATTCGATCCCGGGTCTCCAGGATCGCGCCCTGAGCCCCAGGCAGGTGCTAAACTGCTGCGCCACCCAGGGATCCCTATTAAAGTCTTTATTTAAATTCAATTTAGTTAAATATACTGTATTATTAGTTTTAGGGGTAGAATTTATTTTTTTTTTAATTTTTATTTATGATAGTCACAGAGAGAGAGAGACAGAGAGAGAGAAAGAGAGAGAGGCAGAGACATAGGCAGAGGGAGAAGCAGGCTCCATGCACCGGGAGCCCGACATGGGATTCGATCCCGGGTCTCCAGGATCCTGCCCTGGGCCAAAGGCAGGCGCTAAACCGCTGCACCACCCAGGGATCCCATACGGGTAGAATTTAGTGATTCATCAGCTGTATATCACATCCAGTGTTCATTTACATCAAGTGCCTTATTTTTCCTTCCCTTCATCTACGGACATCTGTTTTGTTAAATTCCACGTATGAGTAAAATGATATGGTATTTGTTTTTTTTCTTATTTTTTTTTTTAGCATAGTACCCTCTAGTTCCATCCACTTCTTTGCAAATGGCAAGATTTCACTCTTTTTGATGGCTGAGTAATATTCTATTGTATACATATATACCACATCTTCCTTATCCATTAATCTGTCGATGGAGTGCTGGGCTCTTTCCATATAGCTGCTATCAACATGCTTCCAACTTCTTGCCATTTACAAACAGTGCTGCAATAAATGCCCCCTATAAGTGATTTCACAAGTACAGAGCATATCTATAGGGTAAGTTTCCTTAAGTAAAACTGCTAGGTCAAAGTATATATGATACATATATGTATATATGATACATATTGCCAAATCACCCTCCCAATGGGTTGTACCATTTTAAAGACTCAGCAGTAGAGGAGATTCCTATTTCAAAAGGCTCTACCAACAGAGTAAACTATGAAATGCTTGGATTTTTACCAATCTGATAGGTTAAATATGCGAACATGGTGTAACTTCTTTTATTATTGAAAAGGATGAATGCTTTTTTTTCTATGAACTAAGTATTCATACCATTTACCATTGGCTTATGGTACTTAGAACCATATCTGGCTTATAGTGCTTTTAGTTTCTAGGTTTAATTATACTTATTAATTTTTTAAAAAGTGAATGCCAGGGATACAGCAGTTGAAAAGACAGATACGGTCTCTGCTGTCATGAACTGATCTCAAGCAGGAGGAGAGAGATAATAAATAAGATGTGGGATAATACTAAAACAGGGTGATGTGATTTAAAAAAAAACAAACAAACAAAAAAACTTGGGATGGGACTACTTTTAGATAGCGTAGCCAGAGAGTATCTTTCTGAGGAAGTGACATTTGAACTGAGACCAAAAGGATGAAAAGATGTGAAAGGCCTATTGTAGAGTAAGGGATCAATTCATCAGGTCAGAGGTGTCCAAACCCTGCACATTCCAAAGAAAGATTTGGCTGGTTCCTAGAGATAACCTCTAAGCCCTTGAAGAATGTTTTTATTTACATGAGGCTCTGGGCCACACTGCTAACAATGTGATCTATGAAGGTCTTGGGCCACAAAGTATCTGCTTGACTTTGGGAGGGGCCAGAGAACTATGGTCAGTCATGTCTACAGGATCAGCCCCTAATAAAACTCCTGGACACCAAAGCTTAAATAAGTGTCCTGGTCAGCAATACTCTGTTTATGATGTCACATACTGTTCCTGGGAGAATTGAGCACAGTTCTACAACTCCACTAGCAGAAAAAAACTGGAAGCTCTTGCCTGGTATCTCTTGGACTCTGCCCTACAATGCGTTTAACTGCTAATTTTAATTTGTATTCTTTCTCTGTAATAAACTATAACCAGTGAACATAACAGCTTTTCTGAGTTTTGTGAGTCCTTCTAACTATTCACTTAATATAAGCATGATCCTAGAGAGCCCCAAATATACTTGTACACTGAAAATGACAAAATATGTGCTAAGAGAAATTAAAGAACAAAAGCAGATAGACAAGACTATATCAAACTTTAAAACCTCTTTGTATCAAAAAAACAATCAACAGAGTAAAAAGGAAATCACACAGTAGGAGAAAATATCTGCAAATCATGTATCTGATAAGGGGTAAATATCCAGAATACATAAAGAACTCTTACAGCTCAATAACAAAAAACAAATAATCTGATTTTAAAATGGGCAAAGGACTTAAATAGATATTTCTCCAAAGGACATATACAAAAGACCAATAAGCATATGAAAAGATGTTCAAGATCACTAATCATTAGAGAATAAAAATCAAAATGACAATAAGATACCATCTTATACCCATTAGGATGGCTACTATCAAAAAAATAAAAGTGGGTCACCTGGGTGGCTCAGTTGATTGTCTGCCTTTGGCTCAGTTAGTGATCCCAGGGTCCTGGGATCAAGTCCTGCACTGGGCTCCCTGTGGGGGAAGACTGCTTCTCTCTCTGCCTATGTCTCTGCCTTTCTATGTCTCTCACAAATAAATAAATAAAATATTTTTAAAAATTAAAAAAAAAATAAAAAGGATTAGTGAGGATGCAAAGAAACTGAAACCCTTGTGCACTACTGGTGGGAATGTAAAATGGTGTGGCTATTATAGACAAAAGATTAATAACAATTAACATATGATCCAATCAGATGACACCCAAAAAAAGAGCCACAAAAGAAAAAATTGATAGAGACTTCCATCAATATCTAAACTGACCTATTCCCACTTCTCAAAAAAATACTGTTAAGAAAATAAAAAGACAAGACATAAACTCGGAGAAAATATTTGTAAAGCATATATATTGTAGAGGACTTATCCACAATATATAAAGAACTCTCAAAATTCACTAAGAAAACAAAGTACTCAATTTAAAAATTGGGAAAGAGTTTGGAACAGACAATTCACCAAAGATATCAGTAAGCACATGAAAAGATACTTAACATCATTATTCAAAAAAAGGTAAATTAAAACCACAAAGAGATATTACTACATACCCTCTCAAATGGCTAGAAAAGTAAAAAGACTGCACCAAGTGTATCAAGAAGCATAAGAACTAGAACTCTTAAAAAAAAAAAAAAAAAAAGAACTAGAACTCATACAATGCAGGTACAGAAATCTACAACAAATTTGGAAAATGTTTTGGCAGTATCTTAAAAAGTTAAATATACCTCTATTCAATTGGATCATATTCTACTCTTAGGTATTTGCTCAAAATAAACGAAAGCATATGTATTCATGAATGTCCATAACAGCCTTACTGGTAACAACTTCAAACTGGAAACAACACGAGTACCCATGAACAAGTAAATGGATAAAAAACTGTAGTATATCCATATAATGGAATACAACTCAGCAGTAAAAAAGAATAAACTATTGATACATGCTATGCCACTGGTGAAATCTCAAAATAATTCGAATAAATGAAAGAAGCCAGACAAAGAGTATACACTATATGATTTCAATTGTGCAAAAGTCTAGGAAATGAAAACTAGACGATGGTGATAAAAACTTTATCAGTAGTTGCCTAGGGATGAGCAGTAGCTGCAGAGAGGCAAAAGAGACAAACTGCAAAGAAATGTGAGGAAGCTTGGGGAGTGATTAAGCTCATTATCTTGACTGCTGTGGTGGTTTTAAGGGTATATATACAAATATCAAAATGTATCAAATTGTATACTTTAAGTATGGGTGGTTTACTGAATGCCAATTATACTTCAATTAAAAAAAAAGTATCTTTGCTCAAAAGGGGTGTATAGGTGCTCTGAAACTATTAGCTGACACTAGAACTACCAAGAGATTTCCAAAATGGAAAATCCTGGCAGCTAAATATTAGTATGATGACTTAGCATTATTTTTAAAGCTAATTTTTTTAAAAAACTTTTTTTTATTATGGAGAAAGTTAAGACAAATACCGTCAGAAGCATAAAATGGAAGTCCCATGTGCACTTTACTCATAGCTTCAATTACTACCAGCTCGGGGCTAATCTTATTCCACTTACTTTCCCATACACCTTGCCCCCTCTAGTATTATTCTGAGGCAAATTCGGACATATCATTTCCTTCCTAAATATTTTAGCATATACCTCTAAAGATTAAGAATATAAGGGGCTTCTGTGTATGTAGCTTGATGGGTCATTACTGGCTTAAAAAAAAAAAAAAAAAAAAAAAAAAAGATGGGGATCCCTGGGTGGTTCAGCAGTTTAGCGCCTGCCTTTGGCCCAGGGCGTGATCCTGGGGTCCCGGGATCGAGTCCCACGTCGGGTTCCCGGCATGGAGCCTGCTTCTCCCTCCTCCTGTGTCTCTGCCTCTCTCTATATATATATGTCTCTCATAAATAATAAATAAATAAGTTAAAAAAAAAAAGACTACTTTTTGGAGACGTTTTAGGTTCACAGCAAAACTGAGCACAAGGAGAGTTCACTTATACCCTTGCCCCCACACAGCTGCCACTACCCCCACCCCCACTGCTATCACCATCCTACACCAGACTGGTACACTTCTACAATCAACGAGTCTATATTTACATGCCATTATCACCCAAAGTCCATAGTTTATGTTAGGGTTCACTCTTGATGTTACACATTCCATGGGTTTTGAAAAATGTATAATAACATGTATCCATCATAGTACCATTTGGAATAGTTCCACTGTCCTAAAATTCCTCTGAATTCTGCCTATTTATTTCTCCCTTCCCTATTACAACTTTGGGCAACCACTGATCTTTTTACTGCCTCCATAGTTTTTGCCTTTAAAAGCTATTTTTAAGGTTTAGAAAAACAAGTGCTGTAGCCATTATAAATGATTTCATTTCAGTGGCAGAAGGAAGGATTACTCACTATATAAATGTTGTAAGTGTCAGGGAGGGTGGAGTCCTATGGGAAGTGGTTAAGTATGTGGGAAGTCAGTTCCTACGAAGCCAGATTCCCCAGGACTCCTACACCACTAAGTCAGAGGCTTCGTTTTAATTCTTTCTCCCTTCTCCTTAAAAAAAATTTTTTTTTATATTTTATTTATTTATTAGAGACACACACACAGGCAGAGGGAGAAGCAGTCTCCACGCAGGGAGCCAGACGTGGGACTCGATCCTGGGCTGAAGGCGGCGCTAAATCGCTAAGCCACCAGGGCTGCCCCCTTCTCCTTACTTTAAAACATGATGCAAATACAAGTCCAGCCACCAAAAGCATGTGGACCTCAAGCAAAGGAGAATACTTCTCAAGCAGCAAAAATTGTGGAGATGTTTTAAATACAGTGTAGTACTTGTTGTTGTTTTTAAATCTTGTTTTCTGCTTGCCTTTTTTAAGTCTTATTTTTATAATTGAAAGATTATAAACATAATAGGGATCCCTGGGTGGCGCAGTGGTTTAGCGCCTGCCCTTGGCCCAGGGCACGATCCTGGAGACCCGGGATCAAATCCCACATCGGGCTCCTGGTACATGGAGCCTGCTTCTCCCTCTGCCTATGTCTCTGCCTCTCTCTCTCTCTCTCTCTCTCTCTCTCTGTGTGACTATCATAAATAAATAAAAATTAAAAAGAAAAGAACCACCACCATAATCTAAAAAAAAAAAAAAAGATTATAAACAAAATAAACATTTTTTAGAAGTTTTAAGAAGTGTCACAAACTTTTGTTTCTAACGTGGTGTCCTCCCTAATCCTTGCCCCACAAAAGGAACATGGTGAGCAATCTTAAGTATTTTCAGATTTAATTTTGTTTTTTTTAAGTAAGCTCTACACCCAATGTGGGACTTAAACTCACAACAGAGATCAAGAGGCACATGCTCTACTGAGTGAAGCAGCCAAGCACCCATACTTCTAGATTTTTTTAAAGCCATGTTCTATAATTTGATTATGCTTAATAATACTTCAGATAATACCTTTTTATGCCAGTATATTAAACCTCAATCTTAACTACTATAATAGCAGCACAGTAATGACACTGATGATAATAACTGCTAAGATTTATTGACCCTTGTATGTGCTAGACACTATGCTAAGCACTTCAGGTGAGTAATAAACTTTGAGTTCATTAATATTATAAACTTCATTTAACAGATAAAGAAACTAAAGCTTCAAGGCTAGATAATTTGCCAAAAATCACAGAGCTAAGAAGGTCTAGAGCAGCAATTCTAATTCAGAGTTTGTCAAATCCTATTAACCATTACCTTATAGTACTGACTAGATAAACCATAAGTAACCTAAGATTGAAATGATCTCAAAATTCTCATTGTTACCCATAATATTTCATCAAATATGTCGGTCTACATTTTTTGGCATTCTTGTGGTAATATTTTTATAGGATAAAATTCTAAAAGTGGAAATCCTAAGTCAAAGGTATATGCATTTTTAGATTTAATTGCCAAATTATTTCCAAAAGGCCTGTGTATCTGCAGACTTGACAACTTGCCTCCAAATAAAAAGAAATTAAACTCCCATGAGCAGCACATGTCAATGCCTATTTCCCCCGAATTTTGGTAGCAATGCTTTTTTTCTTAAGATTTTATTTAATTTTTTAGAAATAATCGCTATACCCAATGTGGGGCTTAAACTTACAACCCAGAGATCCAGAGTCACAGGTTCTACTGACTGAGCCACTTGCAATGGGTTTTATTCCTTGCTCACTGGTAGGTAAAAACAAAACCTTTTCATTTCTGTTTCTTATTACTAGGAAGGCTGATCAACTAGTCTTTTCATATATTTATTGACATTTATATTTCTTCTTCCTCTTCCTTATATATTGCTCATATCTTTTGGCAATGCTGTTACTGGGTTGTTTATGTTCCTTTTGACTTTGTAAGAATTCTTTGTATCTTAAGATATACCTGTCAGTATGCATTATAAAGCCTGTGCCAGTTTATTTTTTTACTTTATTCATGGTAGTTTATTGCCACACTTAAGTTTATAGTTTTATATTACTGAATATGAATGTAATGATTTTGAGGAAAATAACTTCTTACTATACCCCAAAACCTAATGATTTTTCAACATACATAATTACACAGTTACAATGAATGGTCACAAATATCATGTCCTGCTTTCTTAATCTAATATTACTACTTCATGTTTACACTTCCATGTAATAACTGTCACCATGTCTAAAAAGTTACATTTCAGTATGCTGATATGCTTACTGTCTGCATATTATTTATTTACTTAAAATGAATATTTATTTATAATAAAAAGCAACAATCCTATAAGACTATCCTATTAGATACTGTTTGGATTTCTACATTTAGAAATGTGAAGCTCCTGAGCCTGTACTATACGAAAAACTAGAAGAGAAGCTTAACTGAAGAACTGGCAACTTATGTGGAACACTTGAAAATATTTATTAATCATA
Organism: Canis lupus baileyi; assembly: GCF_048164855.1. Taxonomy (NCBI): domain Eukaryota; kingdom Metazoa; phylum Chordata; class Mammalia; order Carnivora; family Canidae; genus Canis; species Canis lupus. The sequence continues at coordinate 47,985,333 of NC_132846.1, read as the reverse complement.
GGCAACATGTTTCCAACAACACACAGAATTCCATCCAGCACCTGGCCAAGCTTCATGATTGGCCAAGCTTCAGGATTCCCTGAAGTTAGAGCTTTAACCATTACTCTAACAGAAAGGAAGGCTGTCATTTCCCTGAAGAGCTGATACAACTTTTAAAGGAAACATTTAATATTTATGGGGTTGTTGTGTTATGCTTGAACTTAGGGTGTTTTTTGCTGGTTTGTTTTTAACAAATTCTTAAGATCTGTGCCCAGGATTTCTGACCACTCTCATGCAGAACCAAGCATTTTCCTCTGGAAGTCACGGAGACTAAGTTTTCTTTCTCCTTACTTCACTTTGACATACCTAGGAAATCAGATTCATTACTATAAATACTATAATAACACTCTCAAAGGCTTAGTGGGCCCGATTCAGTTTAAATTTAGATCACTCCTTTCATTTATTTTCTCAAGGTCCCAAGTACTTAAACACTAAATAGCTTATAGATCTGTCCACTGTTTAATTTTATAGAATTTCTCACACTTAAAAAAAGTGACCCATCATCATTTAATAAAGTTAGTTCTGCCAGTCTATGGTTTGCTAACAACTTAATAAAGTTATTTGCATTTAATGTTTTAAATTAAAAAAAAAACAATGCAGATAACCTTCATTTATAATGATTAAACATATATATATATATATTTTTTTTTTTTTTTTTTAAACTGGGGCTTTTTTTTCCCCCCAATGTGAGGTTTGAACTCACAACTCTGAGATCAAGACCTGAAGAGTCTTGGAGACTCTTGGAAAGAGTTGGAGGCTTAACTGAATGAGCCACCCACACACCCCAAGACCAAACATACTTTAATGCTATAAATTTAGCAGTTGAAGGTAATGGACTTAACACAAGTTTTCTTCAGCAATTGCTTTATATAGAGAATCATTATTGATCTCTCAATGGATTACTACTTTAAAGCTTTTTTAGTTATAAAAATGGCTGATTTTTTTCCTATTATAAGTCAAAAAGGCTGCTGCTGACAATTTCTTTATGGTCTAGGAAATTTGGGTCAGAATAAACTAATATGAATAAAAATATTGAATAGTCAACTTATAAATCTAATCATTTTTCTCTAATGTCACTTTCACTTTATTTCTTTACTCAAATATACTGGTTCCCAAAACCTAGACCAAAAGTATTGATAAGATCTGAGAATGGGTCAGAAATGCAAATTCTGTGGCCCCACCTCAGACTAACAGAATCAGTAACTTTGGGTTTGGGGAGCCAGAGAATTTTTATTGACAGCTCTTTAAGGGGATTCCAACGTACACGAGGTTTGAAAAATCACTGCTCTAATACACATTTTTAAAAAGTTAATTAACAATATAAACAAATCTTAAGTCTTACTTTTTAAAAAATCTACTTTTTTGTGTCTTAGAAAAGGTCTCAGCTAATCTACATAAAAGGTGTAAGTCTCCACAAAATCAAAATATAAATTTTCACTATTCTGAAGTTTATATTTTCAATTTCCTCTAGTTTTAGTATATTATTATCATGTCAGCTGAAATGGAGGCTGACTTCTGGCAAATAAAAACAAGTCAAGGGAAAAGAGCTGTACCCATCAAAATTTTGCACCAGAAAAATAAAACCTTACAAACTCTTTTTAATAGGTACAGTAAACCTAAAGATTATGACAGATCACAAACTACAGAAAAAGACCCAAATAATGTTCTTGTTAGAGCCACTTAAAATCCAACCTATATAATACATTTAGGAAATCACGAACTTCAATTATTTCACAATTTGTAAACTTTGGCTTTTGTCAGAAATAGTTGAGTCATTACCATCTAGTCTCCAGTCCCTATAGACATAGCCAACCAACAGCAAAAACAACATGAAGTCCAAGCTAGCTTCTAGTTAGAGGTGGTGAGGGTAAACTAATGGAAAGAAGTAAAATTTCTGACTGAATGCCATCTCTAAGGAAGCAGGCACACTTTCTTGAGGGGAAAAATAAAATGAATTCTCCACCTAGTTCTTGTGACATACTGAACTAATGTTTGACAGCTGTTCTACATAAAAACTGGAGCTCTGCCCACAGTGTGATAGTAGTACACGGCAGCAAGAATCGTGATAAAAGATGACGGATAAAAAAATAAATAAATAAAATTAAAAAAAAAAAAAAAAAAAAAAAAGGTGACGGAGAAGTGTGTCCAGAGAACATGAAGCCCAGAGAACCCTCTCACACAAAAGCTGAAGTCCTTAAGCAATGAGTAAGATTCACTTCAGATTTTTATTTGCAGACACAAAACTTAAAAATATTCTTTCTTTTAACCCCCTGCCCCAAGCCCCTTTGTTCTGCTTGTAAGACTTGTATGGAAATGGTTTAAAGATACTGAGTGATCCATAAACTCCAAAGGCAGCTCAGAAACATGAATAAAGTTCTGCCTTTAGGGATTTTACAACCTAGATGAGGTCAACAAGCATGAAGTAAACATTTCTGAAGTGAAAAGGTAAGAATGATGCAACTCCTCTTATCTGTTATCAGTAGGAATTAAGATGCTTTATATGCGTTAATTTTGTAGATAATTAAAGCTTAAAAATTTTGTAGATAATTAAAGCTTAAAGTCCAAAAACTTCTTGTTGAGTAAAATTTTCTAAACTGCACTTTAAATATGTCAGTTATTTAAAGTGGAGACAGACAAACATACCTCAAGGATATAATATAAACTCCCATGATCAATATAGGCCCTTTCAAAGACCCCAAGCTATCATGCTTGTTTGGTTTCTTTCACATAAGTTGCTCTAATTCTCCTACTACTCTTAGTCACTCATCATGGAGAACCTTGAATGCTTCGCCCCTTTCCACTGACATTCCCCCAAAAAGCCTATTGTCCTTTTGCAACCTTTCTTCACATTAAAAAAATTTCTTTTAAAAATAGTTTTCTTGGGCAGCCTGGGTAGTTCAGCAGGTTTAGCACCACCTTCAGCCCAGGGTGTGATCCTGGAGACCTGGGATCGAGTCCCACACCAGGCTCCCTGCACCGAGCCTGCTTCTCCCTCTGCCTGTGTCTGTGCCTCTCTCTCTCTCTCTCTGTCTCTCATGAATAAATAAATAAAATCTTAAAAAAAAAAAGTTTTCTTTTAAGGAGTGCTTGGGTGGCACAGTTGGTTAACCACCTGAGTCTTGGTTTTGGCTCTGGTCGTGATCTCAGGGTCGTGGGATCAGTCCCCCACATTGGGCTCCACATTTAGTGGAGAGTCTGCTTGATATTCTCTCCCTCCACCCCTCCACGCACCATGCTGTTTCTCTGTAAAATAAATAAATAAATCTGGGGAAAAAAGACTCCTCTGCCCCTCCACCCATTCACTCTCTCTAAAATAAATAAATAAATCCTTAAAAAATAACAAAAATTTAAAAATAAAGTTGTTTTTTTTAATTAAGAGATAACTATACTAAAGAACATCTGGAAAAAATAAAAGGGAAAAATCGCCATCACCGTTATTCTCCTTGTTTGCTTTTTCTTTTTTTTTTAAAGATTTTATTTATTTATATTTATTATTCATGACAGAAACAGAGAGAGGCAGAGACACAGGCAGAGGGAGAAGCAGGCTCCATGCACGAAGCCCGACGTAGGACTCGATCCCAGGTCTCCAGGATCAGGCCCTGGGCTGAACGCAGCGCTAAACCGCTGAGCCACCCGGGCTGCCCTTGTTTTATTTTTCTGATACAGATGTAAAACAATGAATGGAACAGCTAAATATTAGTTGGACTATACTGCAGTGTCATGCATATTAGTTTAGTTCAGTCTTCCTATATAAGAGGTGGAAAAGCTTTTTCATATTCAGGGCTGCTCGTATATATAATACTACGTATTTTTCTTAATCTATTTCTAATTGAAAAAATACAAATAAATTTCACTTTTAAAAGGAAAGAATAATTCGCCAACTTAAAGCATTTCAACTATGCACCATAAACAAACTGAAGCTACAGTCCTGGAAAAAATATCTGAAAAGCACATAGCCAACATGAGATTAGCATCAAAATATACATTCCAACAAAATCAATAAAAGACAACCAAGGGCTGCCTGGTTGGCTCAGCGTTTGAGCAACTGCCTTTGGCTCAGGATGTGATCCCGTGGTCCTGGGATCAAGTCCCACATGGGGCTCCCTGCATGGAGCCTGCTTCTCCCTCTGCTTATGTCTCTGCCTCCCGCCCCCTGTTCCCCGTCTCTCTCATGAATAATAAAATCTTTTTTAAAAAATTTTTAAATAAATAAAATCTTAAAAAAAAAAAGCATAAGGAAAAAGGTTCCACCTTATTAGAATTTAGGGAAATACAATTAAAACAACATGAGGGGTCGTTTCAAACTCACCCAACTAACACACACTAAGACAATACCAATAATTGGTCGGGATGTTAAAAAAAAAAAAAAAAGGAAAATTGCTGTATGCTCTTGATATATAACCACTTTGGAAAGCATACTGGTAATCTCTAATATAGTTTAAGATCCATAGATCCAGGGGATCTCTGGGTGGCTCAGCGGTTTAGCCCCTGCCTTTGGCCCAGGGTGTGATCCTGGAGACCCGGGATCGAGTCCCACGTCAGGCTCCCTGCATGGATGGAGCCTGCATCTCCCTCTGCCTGCGTCTCTGCCTCTCTCTGTGTGTGTGTCTCTCTCATGAATAAATAAATAAAATCTTTAAAAAAAAAAAAGAGATCCATAGATCCATATACCCAACCGCAGCAATTATCATTGAGAAACGCACACACGGGCAGAAGGATTAATGAATCAGAATGTTACTGCAATACTGTTGGTTACTATGAAAAACTGGAAACTACTAAATATTTATAACCAAAGATAGATTTTTATATATTTACAAAATAGAAAATGAAAAAATAGAGCTATATGCATTTATATACATAAATTCTAAAATCATGTCTCTTCTACAACACATACTCATACATTTAAAAAATGTGGGGATTTTCTTCTGCAACTTTCACATACAAACACATATACTTCACATACACTTTCAAAACATGCAGAATGATATATTAAATATTATTTATGTTCATATACTATACTACTATTCTGGGAAAAAAAGAAGAATGTGGGAGAGGTGCTTCAATTTTATCTGTAATTTCTTTTTGTTATATAACTAGGCCATCTGTCCAAATTAATTGCAAAATCTTGTTTTGTTAGGATTTTGCTTCCTGTCAGTTCAATATGTAACAGAAACAGAAAAAGCTTAGTGAAAATACTCCTCAAACACAACAAAGCATACACAGCAAATAAGATGTTGTGTGGTAGGTACGTCGGTGCTTATTACATACTTCCTATATATGCCTTAAATTATTTCACCAAAATTTTTTTTTTGAGAAATAAATATTTGGGTTAAAAAAAAAAAAAAAACAAAAACACTATTTTTCAGCTCTCTGACTAATCTCATCAAACTTAAATTCCCTGTATTGTGAATGAGATTACCTATAGTAGCCTACAAAAGGAAAACATCTCTGGGCTAAGGCAGCCCATCATGTATCTGCTAAGGATGGAAGAAGAATGAAGTCATGGGCAACATTTCACTTCTGGAAAGAAAAAATGTTTTAAATGTTATCTTCTATTTGAACATAAACAATGTATCATTGCAATAATACTTGAAGTTACACAACAAAGTCATCTAATTGATTTAGACTGGTTTAATCAGATCCAAAATAATTTCAATTTCATTATACTTCTGATAGGGTAATCAACTTGATCCTATTTTCTCAGGACTGTCCTAGTTTTAAACTGAAAGTCTTGTGTTCTAGGGACCTCTCAGTCTCAGGCATACCAGGACAGCTAGCAACACTAACTCCTGGTCACAACAAAACTGCTGAATTTATCTAGTAAATCATTTTAATTGTACAGATGGGAAAAATGAGGTACTAAGAATTAAATGATTGAAACCAACTAACACATAGCTGTTTCAAATTACAACTAGATCAAAGTTAGTTCTTTCTTTTGAAGGACCTATTTATGTGTCACTCAGCCACAACCCCTAAATGCGAATCATCCGTATTCTTGAACAGTTTTCAATTCCGGTTAGCCTCATTTGTTTTTCCCAAACTCAAATGATTGCCGCATAATGGGATACTCCTGACTTTGAGGAAGATATTGAGTAGAGGAAAGGAATAGAAAGTCCACTTCTTTATATTGATACTGGTTAAATTCTGTAGGAAAGTTACTCTTTCCAGTTTCAAATATATTTTTAAATGAATGTTCATTTATTTTTGTAATATTTAATGTAAACAGCCTGTTGTATACTCTAGAGTATATATTCATAGATAAGCACCTTATTAGAGAAATTCAAAGGAGGGGAAGACCGAAGGAAAATCTGCTCTCTTATGATGAATGTTCCCAAAACATAACATTTGTGACAGTACCTTTCAGAGTCCAACACACTGACAACATTCAATATCTTAGTTTCCTTTCTTGAACAGTGTGGAAAGAAACTTTCCACATCTCTCAATTTCCTTGACTTCTCAACTAGCCACTGAGCAAATAAAGAAGAAATAAGCCTGATAAGGAGTTTTTATGCCTGCAGAGGCTTGTCTTCATGTGCTTGTATTTAACAAACCCAGTATCCAAGAGGAGAAATAAAAGAGCTGCTTTCAATTAATCCATGAAAACAGTCATCTACATTCAATTTAAATTTGGACTTACCCTCATTTTTTCATAACCAACCAAAGCATATACACAATGGCTTCTTTATAGCTAAAAAACTTAACAATGAGATTCTTTTCCTTTTTCTTTGTATTTTTTTTTTTTAAAGTACACTGGTGCAAAATGAATATACAGACTTAGTATTTTCTTTCCCCCAAATTTTTTCATACAATATCTCCTTTCAGTATTAAGTAACATTTCTCCTGGGTAAGAGACATTGGAACAACAGAAAGAACATTAGAGGAAGTTTGAAATTAGAAAGCACATTTTATGTTCCAGGTCTGTCATTTAATTTTCTATGTGATCCTGGACAAGCATTTAAACTATTAAAAGGGAACAAGGGCACCTGCCTGGGTGGCTAGTTGGTTAAGTGTCTGACTCTTGATTTCAGCTAAGGTCATGATTTCAGGGTCCTGAGATAAAGCCCTGCCTCAGGGCTCCACATTCAGCAGAGAGCTGGCTGGAGGATTCTCTCCTCCTCCCTCCGCCCTGCCCCCTGCTCTCTCTCCACCTCCCCCAATTAAATAAGTAAATCTTAAAATAAAACAGAAATAATACCTATCCCATGGTAACTGGGAAGTATGAGAATGTATATAGAAGATCTTTTAAGTTGTAGAAGACACTTTTGAGAAGATAAATAAAAGATAATCGTATTCGATATCACATTATCAATGGCTAGGTTAAAATTAAATAAATCAGGCCTGATTTTCTAGGCAGTGATGCCCTATAAGATCTGGAAGGTACCACAGAGAACATTAGCACTAAGACTTACTAAAACTACATGAGTACATTCAGTTATCAATAAAAATCCTGTGTCAATTGTACTTCCTCTGTAGCACCCTTTATTTCAATTTATCAGTCACTAAGGTATAAAGGGGTGGGGGGGAGCAAACCAAAAAAAATACCATGAAAGCCCCACCAAACCTGAGTGTGAGGCATATAAGCAATTCTGCATCAACAATGGAGAACTCACTATGTGCCAAGCAGTGTTCTTGAAACTGAGGAAAACAGGTTTCCACAGTAGAAGGAGGCAGGTAAACACATCAAGTCAGTAGCATGCCAGAAATACTGATAAGTGCTAATGTAAAAGTAAAGCAGAGTCAGAGTATAAGGGCTGGCAGGGAAGGAAAGGGGGATTGAGGAAGGCAAGGCCTCGCTGATGAGGTGACCTAAATAAATCAAGTGAAGGGAGCCATGAGAAGAGTGGGAGAATAATCCAGGACCCAGAGACAAAACAGAGAAATCAGTGAGGGAAGAAGACAGAGATAGAGATGGCACAGGAGGATAAGGTTAAAATAAGACCTCAGACCAGATTTTATTCTGAGATGAGAGACCTTTGGGAGGTTTGGGACAGATAGGTGACATACACCTGTGTTTTTTTTGTTGTTGTTGTTGTTTTCAAAATTTGTTAGTTGTGGAATCTTTTGTTCAAATGGATCCACAGAAGATCAATATGTAAAAAGATTAATAGGAGCTGCTCTAGTTAAGGAAGGGGTACCCAGAGACTAAGTCAAGGCTACCCCCACTTTCCCTCTAAGTAACAGTTTAAAAATGATTACAAAGTCTGTAGTATCCAAACTACCAAAGAACTTCATAATCTGGCCTCATCCTAACTTTTCAAAAAGCTATTCCCAGGAAATAGCAAAAACAGAGCAAATCAAGCTGTTGTTACAAGTCTGCTGCCACAAAAATCAGTCTTTGTAACACCCATTATCCACCAAGTACCCAGGCAACAGCTCCTCATCTCTGCCTTCCCTCAAACACCCCTCAGGTTACATACTACCCTTTTCATCTTGTGTTTCCTTTCAGGGCTTCCCCTGATAATCATTTTAACTTGATTTCACTTGATTAAAAATGGTCTGGCAGTACGATGTGATCTGCTTCTGATGACATATCTCTGGATACAGCCTCCCTATTTATATTCTAGGAAATTCTTCCTTCACTAGTGTTATTTCTTCTATCAGTGATGACATCCCAGTTTGCTCTAATCTCACCCATCCATCAAAGCCTACTTTGTGAAGCTTTCCTCCTCACATTCTGACCCTTAATTGGAATTTTAAATATTAGTGTGAAGGGACCTTCCAGGCCATCTAGTTGGTGCTCTAGTTCACTGCTCATTCCATAGACTAACCCTCTGCAGATGTGGTTGGTAGTCTTCCAGCCTTTGTGACTGACAGCTGTTAGGGACAAGATAACACTATACCATAAGGCAGTCCACACCCTTTCAGATGCATAGTAAATTGTGAGACAATTCTTTTTTTTTTTTTTAATTGACCAAGAACCTACTTCCTTCTACTAGTGATTCTGCCCTCTGGTTCTAATAAAGGAAAGTTTGACCCCACCCCATCCAACCGGTCGGATCCCTTACAGTCCCTAGCAGGCTGCGTAGCTTACAGTTGGCCTTGTGTTCCCCACAATTCTGGCTCCACCTCTAAAAATCCTACCCATTTCCCAGCCAACTATCTCACAGGCCACCTGTGGAGTCTACATTCAATCTGTAAGGATTAGCTAACAGAGTCAAGGGTAGATTTGAGGTCTGTGTCTCAGGCCACTGGTTGGTTACACCCCTTTCTTGATTCTCTCCCTTGAATTCTCTTAGGACTTCTATTCTTAGCCTTGCACTCATCACTGTGCGTTCATTCCGTCAATGAGCATTTACCGGGCACTGTCAGGAACCATGAAGGATAGTGAAAAAATAAAAGTAAATAAAATGTACTCAGCCCATGGACAAGTAAGAGCAAGATAGGTAAAATAATAGCTGGGGAAGCTGGAGAAGGCTTAAATGGAGGAGGTGATATCTGAGGCAGGGAGGAACTGTATCAACACCCATGTCTCACGCAGTCTTGTGTCCCCAGCACTAAGTGGAACAATGCTTTGGCATCAGTTGAAGTTCAGCAAATAGGTAAAGTTGGAAAAGTAAAGAAAGCCTGCTCAGTCCCCTCAGTCTCCACTGAAGATGAGGGAAGATGATCACTGAATCCAGAATTTGGCAAGGGCAGTTTTAGAGGCTGACACTGTACCTGGCTACGTACAGTATTGCTCAAGTGGTTGTCTTCGGACATCTGTGCATTCTGGAAGTAGGACAGGGGTGCAGGTAACTCTGTCATTGGAGCAACCGTATAGAAATACTTTTTCACAGAAAACAAAGCCTCTTGGGGTTCTGAAAGGGGAAAAAGAAAACAATCCTTTGTGCATTACAATTATACTCTTATTTTAAACACTTTCATAAATTATATTCAGCAAAAACAAACCTTTCTTTCATGTGTTCTCCTCCAGGCCAAGCTTTCTAAGGACCTCGCAGGCAGCTGTCACTTGCAGGCTCCCAGATTAGGTCTGAAATAGGATTTTACCAGGTCACCCAGAGTAAATCTATTCACACCATTCAAATACTTAGAATATTTTTATAATTGTAATTTGTAAACCAGAAATGTATTAAACTACCATCAACTACAAATGACAAACTTTTGTCAGCTCAAGATATCTCTTTGGTAATGAGGAGATCTACTTGAGAAACCAAATATTTTCAATCACAAAAAATATCTAATGATTTTAGATTTAGAGCCAAGAGAGCTAAGTATTAAAGAATGTTCTCATCAACATTCCTTTTTCTATGCTGACTAATCCAACCCAACCATTCCATCTCCATAAAATTGTTTAGTGCCTTTAATTTCACAAAATTCTATTATCTCATTTTACCCTGCCATCATGCCCCAAGCCAAGGTAAACAGGTAACATAACCTATTTCACAAAAGCAGAAGGGGACCTAAGTTCACGGACTTGCTTAAAATCACACAATTGGGCAGGCTGGGACAAAAATCCCAGATTCCTAAATCCCAGCCTTAGGTCTCTCCTTTGCATCCCGGCACAGCCTTATTTACACACATCATTTGGTCTCCTACAGTTCACTCAGTTTGGGGGGTGGGGGATTGCACATTCCCATTTGCCTGTCTGCTTTAATTTCCATCAGCCAATTCTTTTAGATTTCAGCTTTGTTTTTTGAAATTAGTTTTAGAATTTAGTGATTCATCAGCTGCATATAATACCCAGTGCTCATTACATCAAGTGCCCTCCTTAATGCCCATCACTCAGTAACCCCCTCCCCCCACCTCCCCTCCAGCAACTCCCGGTTTGTTTCCTAGAGTTGCCTCCCCATGGTTTGCCTCCCCCTTAATTTTCATCTTTTTTTTAATCTTTCCTTCCCTTCCCCTATGTTCATCTGTTTGTTTCTTAAATTCCACGTAAGTGAAATCATAGTATTTGTCTTTCTGTGACTGACTTATTTCACTTAGCACAGTTATCTTCTAGTTCCATTCAATTTCCCTTTTCATAGAAAGTCCTCAGAAATACAGAAGGAAAGAAATCTGTTCGTATATTTAAGCAGTATTCTCATTCATACATAGTGACTAAAACAATACCACGTACACACTCACATGAAAGTATTTTGTCAAAGTTCTGTTTCATTTTCACTTTCAACTTCAGGATCCTTGACCCTCTAAATACTCTACTTTTTATATTTAGTGATTTTTCAACAAAAACACAGAAAGCAAATTTAAAAAAAAAAAGGAAAGTAATTTTTTCCTCTAGTATTGAATTCAAATTAACCCCTAATTACCTATATCTAGACCATTCAAACCATGACAAATTTTTAATCAAGACATGCTTCCCTTCTGCCCTACATACTTTTATATACTATGCCAACCTTTCTCCTCCCTTCCAGCTTCAGCCCATGGTTAGCTGACATGGGATCAAGGGATTGCAAATTATTACTAAGACATAAGTAAGTTTGTTTTAAAAATAAAGTGAATTAGGGGATCCCTGGGTGGCGCAGTGGTTTAGCACCTGCCTTTGGCCCAGGGCGCGATCCTGGAGACCCGGGATCGAATCCCACGTCAGGCTCCCAGTGCATGGAGCCTGCTTCTCCCTCTGCCTGTGTCTCTGCCTCTCTCTCTCTGTGACTATCATAAATAAATAAAAATTAAAAAAAAATTTAAAAAAAATAAAAAATAAAAAAATAAAAATAAAAATAAAGTGAATTAAAAATAAATAAATAAAAATAAAGTGAATTAAAAATACAAATAGAGACAACACTTTTATGAGGATCATTTGCTTGAAGGGGGTACGTGGGGGAACTTCTGGAGGTATTGGTAATGTTTTGTTTCTTGGTCTGGGTGCTAGTTACACCGGAATTTTCAGTCTGTGAAAACGCACTGAGTTATACCCCTATGATCTGTGGACACTGCTACATACTTCAATTAAAAACTTCAGAGATTTTTGTGGAAGTAAACCTATATTTATGGTTATTCACACCATTAGTCCTGACTTTTAAAATGAATAAAATTAAGACTGGAAAGCATGTATGTTAACTTACCCAAAAGAAAGGTGGAATGCCAATAGAAGAGATACAACTTCTAAGTACAGTAAGTATTCAGCACAAATGTTCTGACCTATGCTTCTAAGATTTTTAAAAGCTGATTATCTAATTGAAATTTTAACATTAATGTAGCATTAATAATCAGCAAACAGAGCACATATTTCCTTCTTTTCCAGAAAAACATTTAGTACAGTACTTACTACCTCAGCTAAACCAGAAATGCCATAGGATGGCAAATAGAAAAAGCTGCATTTGGCTACTTATACTGGCTGCCCTAAAGATTATATCATATCAGTTGAAGGACACCTCTATTACAAAAAAATCGTCAGAAATGTCATTAATAGGGACGCCTGGATGGCTCAGCAGTTAGGTATCTGACTTTGCTCAGATTGTGATCCTGGAGTCCCAGGATCGAGTCCCATATCGGGCTCCCTGCATGAAGCCAGCTTCTCCCTCTGCCTATGTCTGTCTGTCTCTCTTTGTGTGTCTCTCATGAATAAATAAAATAAAATCTTAAAAAAAAAAAGTCATTGATATTCTTATATGATTCCTTCAGAAACAAAATAACAAGACAGCGTTAGCCAAATGAAACAGGCAAAGAGCAGGAAAGGGCCCTGCAGGCAAAAATAAATAAAAGAAATAAATATATTACATTTACAGATAAAATAAGAGAAGAAAAGTGATTGTCCATTTATTCAATAGGAGTTTATTGGATGTCTATATCAAAACTCAGAGACAGTCACTGAAAGGATTTACCTAATTATTTTCACTTCACCCACCCTACATATGAAAACAATGAAGCACACAGGAGTTTACTAACTTGCCGAAGGTCACATCCAGTAAGCAATGGAGCAAAGTAAAGGCTCACATAGTATGCACTATGTTGCCTCTGTGTAAAACTCCATCCCTGCTCTTTGGACATTTACAATGAGTTATATACTGAGCTAGGGGGAAAAAGTATATAGACAGAGAGACCTGATTCTTATCACTACTAAAACTGCTGCTTAGAAGTAAATACAATCTTTGAAAAAGCAGTACATGTGATCTTAAACTTTAATGATCGATCTAACTAAAATAAAAACTGACGTGTCAAAAGCATTCTCAATATATAATCCTAGTACTTATTAAAAAAAATAAGTTGTAATGAGAATCTAGTCATTTTATCTTTGAATCTGGTCATTTTAATGTAAGTAGTCTCCATTATTAAGCCTTATGCTTATAGAATCTGTTCAGCTACTACAAGAAACCACACAAACTGGTTATCATACTGGAGCTTTCTCAATCTTATGAGAAACATCAATAATGCAGTAGTCACTTTAGAATATCCCAATAGTATTTTCAAAGGCACAACCTGTATTTACATGTGAAAACTAAGGGTCACAAAAGTGAAAGAATTTGGTACTGCTTGATTATGAGGCAAATAACACCAGACCAATTCCAGAATCTGTTGCCCAGGCCAGGTCTTTTCCAGTTCAATTAGAGAAAACTTATGCTTCCACTGATGCTTTGAAGACCATAATGCTCCAGGGTGACCCTCCCTGGCAGAGCTGCTCTTTACATGGAGCTCAGTAGGAAGCAGAAGCAAGCAACAGGGGCTAAGTCTTTAGTCAGGCCTGGTGAACAAACAAACATTGTTGGTACAAAGAAAGGCACAGGCAAAGCCTGATTTGATTCTGGTCCAGTAACAGCTGAAAACAATTGATGACTGCATGAAGGAGGCCAGAAGTCTCCCTGTCCAGGCAGCATGGCAAAGGACACTAGTTGATTTTATAACATTCTTAGCATTCTTACCCTGAGAACAAAAAAAGATAGCTGTTGGGAAGTGAGGATCTTGTGACCTGGATTGCACAGGGAGTAAGGCTGGAAGCAGATTTTGTGGTTTTCTCTCTTTGGCCACCTGCTAAAGATTTTCTGAGATTGACAGAGCATAACACTCTAATTCACTGCCATCCATTTCTTTTTTCTCAAGACACTTGCTCAATCAGATAAAAGGAAACAGAAATCCTTCTCTGATGGATGACTACAATTGCTATTATACACAAAGAAACTTAAAAAAACCCAGGAAAAGGGCAGCCCAGGTGGCTCAGAAGTTTAGCGCTGCCTTCAGCCCAGGGCGTGACCCTGGAGACTCGGGATGGAGTCCCATGTCAGGGTCCCTGCATGGAGCCTGCTTCTCGGTCTCTCTCTCTCTCTCTCTCTCTCTCTCTCTCTCTCTCGGATAAATAAATAAAATCTTAAAAAAAACAAAAAACAGGAAAACACAAATAATTTCAAAGCTTAGATTGATGAAGGTAAATCTATCTAATAGAAAAACCTACCCATCAGCACTTCAGGAAGTATCAAGGAACAAAGCTTAGAATTCCAAAATAAGGGGCAGCCCTGGTGGCACATCCTGGGGTGTGATCCTGGAGACCCAGGATCGAGTCCCACATCGGGCTCCCTGCATGGAGCCTGCTTCTCCCTCTCCCTGTGTCTCTGCCTCTCTCCCTCATGTGTCTATGAATAAATAAATAAATAAATCTTTAAAAAAAAAAAGGAATTCCAAAATAAGTTTATTAAAAATCCCATTTAAGGAAGCATCAACAGAAATGGACACACCATCCCTAAACCTCAAAATCTTACAACATGGTTACTTAATTACAGATACTATTTTTTTTTCCACTGTCAGAGATAAATGTAAACAAAACTTGTATTCCACAAAAACAAACAAGTTTTATGAGACTTTTTATCATGATCTTCTCCAGCACAAAGAGCTGGTGCTTTAATGACTCTACCCACTTGAGTAGTTTCTTCTTCACTTAGAAAACCATCAAGGGTAGCCCTGGTTGGCTCAGTGGTTTAGCGCCCAGCCCAGGGCGTAATCCTGGAGACCAGGGATCGAGTCCCACGTCGGGCTCTCTCCATGAGGCCTGCTTCTCCCACTGCCTGTGTCCCTGCGCCTCCCTCTCTCTCTCATGAATAAATAAAATCTTAAGAAAAAAAAAAAAAAAACATCAAAAGTGAAAAAGAAAGGTGTGTGTGTGTGGGGGGTACACCTGAGTAATTCAGTGTGTTGAGCAGCTAATTCTTGATTTTGGCTTACATCAAGATCTCAGGGTCTTAGGGCCCCTCAGACTCAGGGCTCCATGCTCAGCAGGGAACCTGCTTGAAAATTCTCTCTCCCTCTCCCTTCCCCCCACCACATGTTCATGTGGCTCGCTTTCTAAAATAAATAAATCGGGATCCCTGGGTGGCGCAGCGGTTTAGCGCCTGCCTTTGGCCCAGGGCGCGATCCTGGAGACCCGGGATCGAATCCCACGTTGGGCTTCCGGTGCATGGAGCCTGCTTCTCCCTCTGCCTATGTCTCTGCCTCTCTCTCTGTGACTATCATAAATAAATAAAAATTAATAAAATAAAATAAATAAATAAATCTTTTATTTTAATGGGATATATTAAAAAAAAAAAAAAAGAAAACCACCAAAAGTATTTTTTTTAATATCTCTGTACTGTGAGGCTAAGAAGTTTTTAAGTACCAAATGGGCTTGTGATTTATTCTTTTTCCATGAAAGTATTTAATCAGCTTTGATGTTACCTTGACAGCTTCCTTCTGTATAGGCAGCCTAAGTTCTGACTGTATGGATGGGCTGGGAGAGCCTCTATTTGAGTTTTAAAAGCTCACATCCAACAATAAATGTAACCAATCTGCAAACTGCATTAATAATTAAAAATAATTTGAAATTAACTTAAAATTTCAAGAATATATGCTAGAAAGACTCCTCTGAATTTTAAGAGACTGGGGAGCAAATAATTTCCCCAGCCTTACAAGAGGCTTTGTGAAGGTGGCAGACTCTAAAAAGAGCAAGGAGAGTGATAGTTATTTGATTTTTTTTTTCTTCCTTCCATCCCACTCTACTTCTGTGAGCCATCTGTGGCAGATTAGATTATTATTCAGCAAATATTCCCTCCCTCCCCCAGCATCCCTGAGGGAGAAATATACTTTTCCATTCCAGTGATGCTCGGCTTGGTTCAGAGACCTGCTTTTGGCTTCAAGGTGGGTGCAGCCTACTAGCCACAATCATCTGACTTGCTTTGGTCAAAAAGATCTTAGCAGATGTGGCACAAGCAGATACCTGAACTGTGCTTCTGCAGTTGGACTTATCTTCTTTTATTTCTGCTGTTGCCTTAAGAAAAGCCTACCATGGGTAGCCACTGGCCCTTCAGCCTGGGCCCCAGAATAAAACATGCAAAGCAGAACTGCCCTGGCTGATCCACAGTCCTACACCTCCAAGCAAAGCCTTGAGTAAGAACAAATATTCTGAGGCACCGAGTTTGGGGAGGTCTGTTATGTAGTTACTGTAATTGTTTTTAAATAATGGTTACCTGGGTTCAGAACAATGAAAATGAAGGAAGACTGACAAATCTAGAATGCTTTATCTGAAACCCTTAGAAGTGTGTTTAAAATTCATATTTTTCTCAGATTTTATAAAGGTAATATGATACAAATACTCTGTGTTTTATAATGCTCTCTCAAGGTCTTAGATAGAACCACAAAATCAAACACATTGATAAATACATAGTGAAACATATAAGCAGTCTTAAATTACATTAATAGGTTCAGTTTTAGATTCTTCTGTCAAATGAATTACAAAATGCCTTTTGTTTTTATCAGAGGCTTTTAGATTTCATAATTATAGAAATGGTCCTGTATTATCAATATTTGTAGTAATTATAGAGAGTCTTTTCCCCAATAAAACTTTACTTTGAATTAACTCTACATAGAAGGTATGATTACTCCTAGTTTGCCTCAAACTTCTGTGGAAATGGCTTTAATACAACTAATCTTTAATGAAAACATGACTACTAACATCTAATTAATTTGTATATCCAGCAATGCCTGCTTTCCCTCTGCTTTAGATCAGTTTAAGCAACTGTACAAAGCACTGTGAAAACCAAACACTAACACCTTTAACCAACCAACACTTACTGGGTTTCTTCTACCAAACCAAACATGGTGACAGGTGCTGGGGATGCTACTAGCAGATAATACTTGTTTACTTAAGGAGTTTACTATCTAGAGGAGGAATCAGACAAGTATATTTTTATATTAATTACATGTTGAAATAAAAATGTTTTAGATGTAAGGCGCCTATGTGGCTAAGTGGGTTGAGCATCAGAATCTTGATTTTGATCCAGGTCATAATCTCGGGTCATGGGATCACACTGAGTTGGGTTCCACGCTTGGTGAGGAGTCTGCATATCCCTCTCCCTCTGCTCCTCCCCTTGCTTGGCACTCTCGCATGCTCTCTCTCAAATAAATCTTTAAAAAAAATATTTTAGGGCAGCCTCAGTGGCTCAGTGGTTTAGTGCCGCCTTCAGCCCAGGGTGTGATCCTGGGGACCCGGGATCGAGTCCCACGTCGGGTTCCCAGCATGGAGCCTGTTTCTCCCTCTGCCTGTGTCTCTGCCTCTCTTTCTCTGTGTGTGTGTGTCTCTCATGAATAAATAAAATCTTGAAAAAAAGAACATGTTTTAAAAAAATATTTTAGATGTACTGGGTTACATAAAATATTCAATTTAATTTTATCTATTTCCTAAAAATTAAAAAAAAAAAAAAAATGAAAGGGATCCCTGGGTGGCGTAGCGGTTTAGCGCCTGCCTTTGGCCCAGGGCGCGATCCTGGAGACCCGGGATCGAATCCCACGTCGGGCTCCTGGTGCATGGAGCCTGCTTCTCCCTCTGCCTGTGTCTCTGCCTCTCTCTCTCTCACTGTGTGCCTATCATAAGTAAATAAAAATTAAAAAAAAAATGATTTTATCTATTTCCTACCTTTATAAAATGTTTATTAAAAAAGTTTTAAATTAACATTTGTAGCTCACATAGTTTCCTATCAGATCATGCTGCTTGCTCTAAATCTTCAGCTCTTTCTGCTGAAAATCCCTGAGAGCCTTTTCCTTCCCGAAGCTTCCCTCTCTTCCTTAGCCTTTGTGACACTGCACTATGGAGGTTCTCCTCCCACCACTCATCCTCCTCAGCTGGTTCCTCTCACCCTTCTTCCACTCCTTCACTATAAGTCGTATGCCTGGGCCTTCTTGTCCCCTTCCTTTCCTTAGGCATCTCCTCCACTGCTCCAACATTAGCTAGTAAGTCTATTTAAAGTCTATTACAGTTCCAGGTCTGTCCATGGGACATCTTCGACCTACGGGCACTTCAAAAGTGATACTCCCAAACCACTTCCTCATTCTCCTCTCTAGACTAGTTCTTCACTAACTTCCTTATTTCTGCAAACGTCTCTCCCATTCTTCAAACTTAAAGCCTCCTAGTCAATTCTATTTATTCCTTGATTCTCAATTGGCTGTCATATCTTGTTAATGTTTTTCCTTATTTACTTATTTATTTATTTATGACAGAGAGAGAAAATATGACAGGTAGGGGAAAGGGCAGAGAGAGAGGAACAAGCAGACTCCCTGCTGAGCAGGGAGCCAGATTTTGCGGGGGGGGGGGGGGGGGGGGGGGCGGGGGCTCATGACCTGAGCCAAAAGCAGAAGCTTAACCAACTGAGCCACTCAGGCACCCCATTTTTCCTCCTAAACCTCTACCATCACCAAACTCTCATCTTATCTCACCAGAATTATGCAAAAGTCATCTCATTCTCTTATCCATCCGAGCCCCAACTATCAGATTAATGTGCCTAAAGTTCTGACCACAACAGTGCCACTCTTAACATACCTTCCAAATCTGCCTAGTATCTATCACATGAAGGAGAGGCAGAATTAGAGGTCTTTGAAAGGTTTTTCAGAATATAATGTTAAAAAAGCCTCCCCTATAATCTGCAATAATATTAGTGGGAAAGCAGGAGCAGAGAGAGCCTGGATCTGAAAGAGGAAGAGGTCCACATAAGCTATGGTAACTGACAAATGCTGTATTTTCCTGCTAGGGTGGTTCTCAGAGATCAACTTCAATCCTCTAGTTCCCTCTAAATGGAAATTCATTTAGCAGTCTAGGTCTAGTTGCAGCCATTAACTTAAAACTCAGCAATAAATCACATCCATTCAGAAGTATACCCAGAGCTGTGTTAACTGTCTATCCAAGGAGCAGCAGCAGAAGAATGGAAAACCAACTGATAGATGCCATTTCTATGATCTATTGGGGGTAGGGTAAGGGAAGGAATCCATGCATGCACTCAATAAACATTATCCTTTTCTCACTGTTAAGGGTTTATTAAATGGTGGTGGAGCGAGTCTTAAGTTGGTGAAGTCTGCAAATGAATTAAGGAGACCTGAAATAGGCATTTTGCAGGTGACTGAAATTAGTCAAATGCAACAAGCTCCAATCCACTCTCTTGCTTTATTTTCCTTCATTAACAGTTATTTTTAATTCAGAGTGGGCCCCTGTTTGTAATATACCCTCTGATTATAACGCCCCACCCACTTCAACTCAAGGGGTGAAAACCTTTCCACCGTGAGAGATAACTCAAATAACAAGATTTCCTAACCAGATGTGACCTCTGCCTGCCTCAAACCTCAGGAAATGTTACGAGCTTTACAATGTGCTCAGTTATATTAAAGTCATTATATATGCCATAGTTTTTTGCACCCTATTCTTACCTCCCAGAGTAAACCCTGAATACTATATTCCTCTAGCCCAAAGCAGGCAGGCAATGCTTTTAAAATCATTAAATTAGTCTCCTACAGTAGAAGCAAATTATTTATTTGAAGGGGGGGGGGGGAGAAAAAAAAAAAAACCTGAGCGGGAAGAAAACGCAAAATACCCAAGACACATGCAAAGCCCCGAACAACATCGTGCCTCGCGACGGTCCCAACCAAGGCAAACAGCATCAGACCCTGTTGTCCACCTCGAACGTGAGACGTAAGGAATTTTTCTCTGAGTGCCACTCACTTCCCGGACAAGGGCACACTCGGGGCGTGAGGCGCGGAGTTTCACCAGTTGCTCAACCAGACCGGGGCAAGGCGCTTCCTCCTTCTCCTGCTCCACTCCACTCAAGACCGTCAATCCCGGCCCAGCTGAGGACCAGGGCACCTGCGTCCTGAAACGTCTTCGGGGAACCAGCACTTCGGAGGGGAATCTCTCTTCGACCCGACCGCGCGCTGCGCCCGGAGCTGGAGAAACGGGCCGTCCCTCCGCGTTCCCCACAAGGGGTTCCTCGGTCCCCGCCCGGCCGCGCCCCGCTCCTCATCCTCGAGGACACCCGGCTGCGCGGCCCGGGAGGCGACAAAGAGCCGGGCCCAGCCCGCCACCGCCTGTGTCCGCACCAGGCGAGGGGCGCCTTCCCCTCTCCCCAAACTCCCCACCACGCACCTACTCTTCACTTGCCGCCACCACCGGGCGCTCGCAGGGGAGGCTCCTTCCCGAGCAGCCGCTGTTTTGTTTCCGATGTGAAATCGCGGCCTCTGGAGCGGCCCGGCCCAGGCCCCGCCCAAAAAGCTTCGCTGCTGTCGTCATTTCCGGCTCTGGCGCCGTTGGCGGCCGGCCGGGGAAGGGGCGGGTCCCACCGGAGTAGGGGGCGGGACCCGGGGGGAGAGGGTGGGGCTTCCGGTGGCGCGGCGGAGAGAGGGGCTAACGCTGCGCTCGCGGCGACCCCGGGGACCTGGAGGAAGCCGCCCAGAGTGCTTAGTGCGAGTCCGAGATGGTCTGGGATTCGAGACTGCAGAGCTGAGGACCGAGGTTTCTACGTCAGCGGGGCCCAGCGTGCGCTCCTCCGACCTACAAGTGATGACATCTTAAATCTTAACGTTTATCTCTTGGTACCTATTTGTAGTGCTTCTCAGCGCGAATCAGCTGCATCACTGGTGATGCGGGTGACTAGTGAAAATTGTAACTACCTGTGCCCTTCATACACTACCCAAATGAATCAAAACTTCTGGTGGGTGGGGGAAACCCGAGAAACTGCGTTTTAAACGAACGCAGCCCGGGATTCTTAGGCTTCAAGTTTAAGATCCAGTCTTAGATGGTAAACTTCCAGAGAGCATAAAATGTGTCTTATTTTTGAAATCCCAAAACCAGAGCACCTGGTGCACAGTGAATTGCTCAACGGCCACTTAATTCCTGCATCTGCCAGTTTTCCGTCCAAGTTGCGGTAAAGACAGCACCAACAACTAACTTAAGTAGCATAGCACACTCATCTGAAAGCTGAAAGTAAACTGAATACAATCATGGAAAACCAAAGATGGAGAATGGAGAAATGCTCAAATTCACAGGTAACAGAAAACTGACAATGAAATCAATGATGAGTGGCATCTGGCCAAATGATAGCTTTTGTTTCTTTTGAATTCCTCCCCCCAAGATAGCCCTTCATATTCCTGGAGCATCAGTCCCTCAGTCCCTCCCTCCTCTCTCCATCCAATACATGAACAGACTTAAATAGGTTTTACACCCAGCTTCATTTTAAGAACCTCAATAGGTTTTTCCATTAACAGGGAACAGATAAGTTGGGTGAATAAAAATGTTGACAGCTCCCCTCCCCAAAGATATTTAAGTCATTTCCTCTTCCCTCCTTAAATGTCACAAGGATAAGGATTTTGCCTATTTGTTCATTTATATATTGCAAGTGCTGAGAACAGTGTCCAGCACATAAAACCGTTCAATACACTTGTCAAACAAGCATAGGCTAAACCCCATCTATTTGTGAACTGGTTCAATTTCTTTGAATGCGGTCTGGTAATATGAGCAGAAAGTCTTAAAATAGTGGTAAACTAGGGGATTGGGTGGCTCTGTTGGTTAAACTTCTGCCTTTGGCTCGGGACATGACCCCAGAGTCCTGGAATGGAGCCCCACATTGGACTCTGCTCAGTGGGAAACCTGCTTCTTCCTCCACCTGCCATTCCCCATGTTTGTACCCATGTGCTCACTTGCTCTCTCTCAAAAAAAAAAAAAAAGAATTGCTGGTAAACGTTTTTTTAGGCACAATCTCATTACAAAATATTTGTGCAGACATTCATGAAGTTTAATACCAAAAATTGGAAAGCTAAACATCCTACAATAAATTTTGGTTCACCCATTTCACAATTTATGTCCTTCATAAATTGTTTATGAAGGTTATGTGTAACAGAAACATTCTTAAATGAAAAAAAATAGACAAAGATTTATGCATATGTATAAACACAACTATGTCAAATCACATTCCTGCAAAAAATAACCCAAAAGGTGATTTTTAAAAAGTGATTAAGGGCAGCCCAGGAGGTGGCTCAGGTGGTTTAGCGCTGCCTTCAGCCTGGGTTGTGATCCTGGAGACACAGGACCGAGGGCCACATCGGGCTCCCTGCATGGAGCCTGCTTCTCCTTCTGCCTGTTTTTCTGCCTCTCTCTCCCTGTGTCTCTCATGAATAAATAAATAAAATCTTAAAAATAAAAAGTGATTTAAAAAAAAGCACAGTGACTCGGACTACAGATAACTTTTTCCACCAGTTTTTGCTATTTTTTCATCTTCTTAGAAATACATATTCGGGGATCCCTGGGTGGCTCAGCAGTTTAGCAGCTGCCTTTGGCCCAGGGCCTGATTCTGGAGTCCTAGGATCAAGTCCCACATCGGGCTCCCTGCATGGAGCCTGCTTCTCCCTCTGCCTGTGTCTCTTCCTCTCTCTCTGTGTCTCTAATGAATAAATAAAATCTTAAAAAAAAGAAATACATCTTTGGGATATCTGGCTGCCTCAGTCTGTGGGCCTGAAACTCTTGATCTCAGGGTTGTGAGTTTGAGTCCCATGTTGGGTGTAGAGATTACTTAAGTAATTTTTTAAAAGATTTTATTAGGGGAGCCCCTGTGGTGCAGCAGTTTAGCACCGCCTGCAGCCTGGGGTGTGATCCTGGAGACCCGGGATAGAGTCCCACGTCGGGCTCCCTTCATGGAGCCTGCTTCTCCCTCTACCTGTGTCTCTGCCTCTCTCTCTCTCTCTGTCTCTATGAATAAATAAATAAATAATATTTTTTTAAAAAGATTTTATTTATTTTGGGGGGAGGGGCAGAGGGAATCTCAAGCAGACTCTAGGTTGAGCACAGAACCCAAAGTAAGGGATCCATCTCAGGACCCTGAGATCATGCATGACCTGAGCCGAAGTCAAGTCAAATGCTTTACCAACTGAGCGCCACTCAGGAACCCAGTAAATAAATCTTTAAAATCTTTTTTTTTTTTAATTAAAAGAAATACAAACAAATACACAAGATTTGTTGATGAAGAGCCAGCAAAGACATTGGGAAAGACATAAAAGTAGGTCAGGGCAAAAGTGATATCCTAGATACCAAATAGCAAATGTCCATGGTGTTAAGAGATAGGGTGGAACCTCTCACAAGGTCACAGTCTCTTCAGGTCATCACCGGTCATCAGTGGAATGGTGATAAAAAATATTTGAGACTTGAGGCCTTTGGAAGGCACATGCAATTATAAGCTACTCTGTGGAATCTCAATAGTGTAGTGGATAGGAGATAGGATCCAAGATTAAGTTTTTGTGTTAACACTTAGTCCAGACTGAAGAATGAAGATCACGAAATACTTGAGAAAGGCTCAAGAAACTGCAAAATGTAGTTAGAAACCAGAGCCTGTGGAGTTGGGGAGGTCTTCTGTATAGGATGGATAGAGTCATCTATCATTAACTACAGAAAGCAAAGGTTTAAGATGCATGTCACCATAAACTGGAAAGCTAGAACTGGAGAATATGCCTAATGACTTTTTTAAAGTTAAGGTTTTGTTAAACTTGAGACTTAATTGCTGAATAAGGGGAGGAAAATCAAAGGATTCTCAATCATTCTGCTAATAGTTTTTCCACAACTACTATATAGCACGGAAGGTTCAAAAACAAAAGCTGGAATGTGTGTGGAAAAGAACTGGAGTTCAGTAGAAGAACAAGAAATATAGCACCAAGGGTTCAAAATATCTGCAGTGGTACATTTATTATTTTCCCAAAAGCGTTTGGAACTTGGGAGCGAGAATGGAAATACAAAACCAATTTGGCTTTGGTGCCAAAAACCAATACTAAGTGGTAAAAGATGAAGCAAATGAGAAATCCAAAGTGTCGGACTGGTTAGAACCACTTGGGTGAGAGACGCTGTCGGAGACTAAGAGTAGAACAGCCACTGGTCACTAGTACATACATAAAGTCAAGACCTGGTCAAGCAGAGAACCAAGGCCAGTTATTTACACCACTTATTCCTATTTTATATTTTATTTTATTTTATTATTTATTCATGGAAGAGAGGGACAGAGACATAGGCAGAGGAAGAAGCAGGCTCCCTGTGGGGAGCAGGATGTGGGACTCGATCCCAGAACCCCAGAATCAGGACCTGAGCCAAAGGCAGATACTCAACCACTGAGCTACCCAGGCATCCCTATACCACTTATTCTAAGGCTATCCAACTCAAAACTTCCCACATTAAGGCAGTTTGCCTTTTTCTTTTCCATGCCCAACGTGGAGCTTGAACTCATGACCCCTGAGACCAAGAGGCACAAGCTCTACCATCTGAGCCAGCCAAGTGCCCTGCCTTTATGAAATTCTAATTTCCTCTATAATCAAGAACTTGGGCCCCCTCTTTATTTTACTTTAAAGATTTCATTTGTTCATGAGAGACACACAGAGAGAGAGAGAGAGAGAGAGAGAGAGAGGGGCAGAGACACAGGCAGAGGGAGAAGCAGACTCCATGCAGGGAGCCCAATGTGGGACTCTATCCCAGGTCTCCAGGATCGCGCCCTGGGCTGAAGATGGCACTAAACCACTGAGCCAACCAGGCTGCCCTTGGGCTCCCCATTTAAAAATATATGCCTCGGAACACCTGGGTGGCTCAAGGGTTGAGCATCTGCCTTCAGCCCAGGGTGTGATTCTGGAGGCCTGGGATTGAATCCCACGTCGGGCTCCCTGAATGGAGCCTGCTTCTCTCTCTGCCTATGTCTCTGCTGCTCTCTGTGTGTCTCTCTCATGAATAAACAAAATCAAAATAAAAAATTTTTAAACTTAGGGATCCCTGGGTGGCGCAGCGGTTTGGCATCTGCCTTTGGCCCAGGGCGCGATCCTGGAGTCCCGGGATCCAGTCCCACATCGGGCTCCCGGTGCATGGAGCCTGCTTCTCCCTCTGCCTGTGTCTCTGCCTCTCTCTCTCTCTCTCTCTCTGTGACTATCATAAATAAATAAATAAATAAATAAATAAATAAATAAATAAATAAATAAAAATTTTTAAACTTAAATTTAAAAAATTTTAAAACTAAAAATAAATAAATAAATGAATGAATAAATAAATAAATAAATTAAAATTAAAATTAAAAAAAATCTATATATATGCATGACTCAGGCACCTCAGTGGCTCGGCACATCTGCCTTTGGCTCAGGCCGTGATCCTGGGATCCAAGTCCCACACTGGGCTCCCCACAGGAAGCCTGCTTCTCCCTCTGCCTCTGTCTCTGTGTCTCTCATGAATAAATAAAATCTTTTTTTAAAATGTGCCTCAATAAAACACTTAAAAATGAAACTTTTAATTTAAAAAAATGAAACTTTAATAGCTTTTCACCAATAATAATCCAGTTTCTTCACTAGGGAGTATTTACTAGTATTTTTTTGACAGGAAACGAACCTTCAGTTTTTGGATTCTACAATGTGAAGTGTTCATTAGATGTTCCTTTTGTTACAAAAAAAAAATTGTTAATCTCTATTTTTAAATTCACACCTAGTAATTTTTGCTTCAACAAAAGATTTGCTAAAAATGCTTCATGTAGGGTAATTTTATTAACAAACACTTCCCTCTCCCCTTGGATTGATAACATTTAGACCAGATCTATCCAATAAAGCTTTCTGAAATCATAATGATGTTTAAGTAATCTCTATACCCAACATGGGGCTTGAACTTACAACCCCTGTGATGAAGAGTTGCCATGTTCAACCAACTGAGCCATCCAGGCGCCCCAATCATAATTATGTTCTATAATCTGCAGTGTTCAAACAGTATTGCTAGCCACTGACTATATATGGCCATAGAACACCTGAAATACATTGCAACAAAAAACTATTTTTTACTAAGAGGGCTTCCAAAACATTTGAAATATGCTAGTGTGACTGAAGAAATGAGTTTCAAAATTATTTAACTTTAACAAACTTAAAACCTTGGATAGCACAGATTTAGACCATGAATTAGAATCCAACATATAGGCCTCTAGACATCCATCTGTCAGGAACACTGTAGCAGTGTTGCTTTGGGTAGATAATGTGACCTCTAAGTTCCTAGCTCACATATTACTGGCTCTACTGAATATCTTCCTACTGTCCCTGTTCTCTTGACAATGAAGTGAGCTAATCAAGTATGACAGTTGGTATACTACTTTATATGTCTTAGTATTCCTCATTATTCCTTCTCCATCATTATTAGACTATCAGCTACTAGAGGTATCTTGTCTTACGTCTATCACTCTACCTACCATTTAACACGAATGCCATGTATCAAGCATGCTTCAATGGCTAAGTAAATGTCATACACAAAAAACCAGAGGGACTACCTATAACAATTCAGCTACCACTCTGGGAATGAGAATCTAGGTCATAAATCCAACTACTATGGAATGTGGCACAGTAGGCAGACGTGGGATTGTCATTTAATGCAAACAATATGGCTTGAAAAGAATTTTTATTTACTTCTGCTTATAGAAATTATCTTTCATTCCTGGGGATTTTAGACTACTATTCCTAATTTGGCCTTCATATAAGACAAGTAATAAAATAGAAGGCAAAGATTCTGTCAAATAAAGATGAAAATGTAAGCACTCGTGCAAATAAATTATTTCAGTAATTCAACCTAATTATATTTCAAAAAATCTACATAAAAAATTTTAAGCTTACTTTGGTCAATAGTATGAATTATAGTAATTGTTCCAGTGTTTGAAATATATATATATGTGTGTGAATTTCCCAATTTTCTTCCTGACACTTACACTGTTTCTTTGCATTTTGGGGATTCTTTGTCATACATTTTGTATCCATGGCATTCAGAGATCAATTTCACCATCTTTTGCAGAGCAATACTATTTACCAATTTCAGATTGAGAGAAGGCTAAAATATGACCTGAAGTCTGTAACCATTATGACATAAAACCTTTCAGCAATTTTTTGGGTTATAAGTGTTAACATTTATAGAGCTGCAAAACAAACGCTATTTTCGCTGTAGTGTCTTCTTTTTTTCATCAGAAAAAGCTGAGTAAATAAGCCTCATATACACACTATTAGCATTACAACTTTTACTTCCTATGTAAAAAGAAAACATAAGTGTTCAGTTCAATTTGACTCATAAGCTGTTTCTCTATTTGTCCATTATATCTAGCATTTCTGCCTGATGAGTACCTGAAACAGCACTCCACAAAATCATCATTTGCTTCCACTACATACAGAAGCGCTATGGTAAAAATCAGAATAAGCAAAAACAGAGTCCTCTAAAGAGAAAGTGCTCTGGGACTGGCTGGGAGTAAAGCCTAGAATATTAGACTTGTTCTCAGGCACGTTTTTTTTGGAAGACTACTTTATGTTCATGAACATAGACAATGTGCATCTATTTGTCTCAAAAAAATGTTCTTCTCTTTATAATCTACTTAAAAAGAAAATTAAGCTGCACTTGTGTAATCTGTGAGGATAAAATACTACTACAGGTTCCCCCTGCTTTTCAGAAGTCAAGTTACTCCACTTTTTTTTTTTTTTTAATTTTATTTATTTACTCATGAGAGATGGGGCGGGGGGGGGGGGCAGAGACACAGGAAGAGGGAGAAGCAGGCTCCATGCAGGGAGCCCGATGTGGGACTTGATCCCGGGTCTCCAGGATCATGACCTGGGCCAAAGGCAGATGCTCAACCGCTGAGCCACCAAGGCGTCCCAAGTTACCCCACTTTTATGAAAAACCTACAGTAGCACCTGGTTTTGCTAATCAAAAGAAATCTGAAGAGGATTTTCACTTTTACAAAATAAAGATGAACTACAGTGAAAATAGTAGTCAGCATTTGTTTTTGCAGCAAGCCCTTACAGAAGCAGCACACAGCCTGTGCATCAAGAGTGGTGCCAGCAAGTCCCTTACCCAGGGACTATATCTCAGCATCAAGCCACCACAGTTTTGAACTATGTCTGTGAGCATCTGTGCTTTATTTCCATTTATTTTGTGCATCTGTTAGCAAGATGTGTTCTAAGGTATCAGGTAAGTCTGAGAGAGGTTATTTTTCAGTCAGAGAATACTCAAAAATTTCCATATAAATTAATGGTTATTGTTTCTTGGCTAAATTTATGCCATTTCAGCTTTCAAACTGTTTCACAGGGACACTTGACTTCTAGGATAGCAAAGAAATCCTGTACTGAGTATGTACTGATACTCAAAACTGTAGTCCTTGGATCAGTTAGCATTGGCATCACCTGGAAGCTGGTCAGAAATGCAAAATTTCCAGCACCACTGTATCCTACTATCTATCTACATTTTAACAAGATCCCCCAGGTGATTCAGGTACACATTAAAGTTTAAGAAAAACTACTTCAAACAATTTATCTTTCCTCTTGTAAACAAATGTACATATTTAAAATTATTTATAGATCAAACGAGGAAAAAGCATCTTCATTTTCTGACTGCCAGATCAAGAATGATCCTCAGGGAGCACTTGTGGCTCAGTCGGTTAAATATCTGACTTCTTTTTTTTTTTTTTTTTTTTAATTTTTATTTATTTATGATGGTCACACAGAGAGAGAGAGAGGCAGAGACACAGGCAGAGGGAGAAGCAGGCTCCATGCACTGGGAGCCCGATATGGGATTCGATCCCGGGTCTCCAGGATCATGCCCTGGGCCAAAGGCAGGCGCCAAACCGCTGCGCCACCCAGGGATCCCAATATCTGACTTCTGATTTCGGCTCAGGTCCTGATCTCAGGGTGCTGGGATCAAGACACAAGCTCAGCAGAGTCTGCTCCACCCTCTCACTCTGCCCCTCCCTCAGCTCATTCTCGCTCTCAAATTTTTTTTTTAAAAAGGAATGATTATCAAGAATTTCATATAATTTTTTAACAATCTGAAGGGGCAATATAGATTAAGATTTCCAAACTGAAATTAATCTACGGGCAAACGGTAAAGACAACCCAGAAAGCACAAGCAATTTATTGGTAATATTCTTATGTGTATTCTCCCAGACATTAGAATACACCAGTTTATACATGTCCAGTTCTTTATATGCAAATCTGAAAAACTAGAAACTGAAAACCTTAAAAGTTTAATAAGCTTGGTAGCAAAACCAGTCTCAAGCTGATATGAAACTATTATAAATGGTCTTTAACTCAGGGATTATCATTCCTATTCTGCTGCAGAAATGTTAATGTATGAATTTATTAGGATCTGGACACATATCTCACTGGAAGTGTGATACAATAAATGGTATGTGCCCTTAAGACTTTCAGATAAGGGCCTTTTAAGATAAATACAGTGAAAGAGCTAAGACGAAAGCAAGGGTAATTAAATCAACCTGAATAAACCTTCATGCTAATGCTAAGTAAAAACATAATATGATGCCTTAGAAGCAGCAATACAATAAGATAGAAATAATAAACTGAAAAATGTGTGAAGCTCGGCAGGGCGGGGGAGGGGGTTGTCAATCTGAGAAAAGGCTAGTTAAGGAATTTATAGATGGCAAGGAGCATGAACGTTCTGAAATTCTCCTTTCAGAGACCAGAACTTAAAAATGATATAAAAATCAAGTCCATCAAAAATTCAGCCCATATTTTCAAGTTATGTTTCTAGTATGCACTGCAAAATTACAACATGATGCCATTTATTTAACAAGATTCTGAAAGAATGGGTCCCCAAGATCAAATATATACAGTTTTAATATTGGAAATATTTACATAATGGAACCACCTCATGGTCCAGTGTTAAGAACAGTGTTTCAAATTCCTTTTAAGATGTAAAAAAAAATCTCGTAACTCAAGCTCAGTTATGCTTTTTAACAATCTGCCCTTCCCCCCCAAACTTAATAATCTTTCTTGTAAATACTCAGACATGGGAATAACTGCACCTAATTTGTGTTAAGAACTGTTTAAACCCTGTTACATTTTCAGATAATTTTGCTCCCTGGTGAAGTTCTTTCTGTTCTACACTAAAGAAAGCCCCATATATGTCTCTAAGAAGACATCAGTATATTTTTAAACATTGATGAGCAGAGGTAAAAAAGGTTTGTGCGTGCATATACACGCAGGAGATATAATCCCTTTAAAAACAAAAGTGCAAACAAAAAATTAGTGGTAACTGCCTTAAATGATTTACTATATCATTAAAAATAAGATGTAAAATTCGCAAATTGCCATTCTAAATTCCTATTCTATTTTTTCAACTTTCCTAGTCTGTATTGCCTAAGTTTACCTTTTGTTTTTAAAAACGATTTTTTTTTCATTTATGCTTCTCAGATTAAGGTTTTTTTAAAACAAAGGAGTACACCAAAATAAAGCTAGGAACCAAGTAGTGCAAAAATGCATCATATAAAGTTCCCTGGAATCTAAGGATCTGTCTTAGTTCTACACAATGAAATTAAGGGGAAAACCATTATGATTCACACTCCCTTAAAAAAAAGAGGCTGTAGCGGTCAGCGATCAACAGGAAAGCCCCATTCCATTCACCAGTCTGTTGCTTGTCACAAGAGAATACCATGCTCTGGGAGACTAATAACCTAATTATCCCAGACATTTGGATTGGCACAACACCATGTTTCCTTTACGATTCTACTCTTCAATAAGGAAATGTTTAAGGGAACTCTCCAAAGAAAATTAGGGAAAAGACAATTATACATACATTCGCACAAACACATTCATACAGAGAAATAGTAGGAATGGATTGTCTGCTAATCCTAGCACTCTAATTTTAAATTCCATGCCTTCAGGAGGGCTTCCCATTTTTGATCAAGGGGTAGAAAGGGTTAATAGGTATGATGGGAATTCTTTCAATTAAAATCATTCATGTAGGTTCCTATACAGTACAGTTCAACATTAAGTGCAATTCTGCAAAAGAATTGGGGAGTCATTTTAATATTTACAAGAAATAAATCAGCAGAACAAGATTATATCAGATAGGCTGTGTACAGTAGCTGCGGCTTATAAAACATACCAGTAATTTGTACCTGGTGAGTATAAAGAGAACCAAGGTAGGATTCAGATGTCTTTACAACCAAGGAAGTACACAGGGCATCAACAAATTAGAGGACAAAAAAAATTCACATTTTCTACATTTAAAAAAAAATTACAGATCTCACAAATGTCTTTGAAGACAAAGAAAAAGCCAAAGTCCTCTGAAGGGTGGGAAAGAAGAAGGAATCTCAAACAGAACTCTAAATGTAAAAAGAGTTTTACTTCACAAGACCAATTTTCTTGGCTTCTGTTTCATATATTAATAATCTCCACATTTTGACTATAAAAACTTCTGCTTCTTCATCAAGTACCTAGAAAAGAAAAAGAAAATTTCAAAAAACAGTAACACATGTAAGATAAGCAATCATCAGCATCACCCAATAGTGACTTGTATTTTAAAAGGCTTTTATTTATTTTTATTTTTTTAAAAGATTGTATTAATTCATGAGTGACACACACAGAGAGAGGCAGAGACATAGGCAGAAGCCAGGGTCCTGAGATTTCGGGATCACGCCCTGAGCTGAAAACAGAAGCTCAACCACTGAGCCACTCAGGCATCCCTTATAAAAGGCTTTTTACATTGACAAGCATTTATTTTCAACAAAATGACTCGAAAGAAATCTAGTGTGATGTATTTAGTATATATAAATTACCCAAAAAGTGGAGGGGGATGCATTCAGCAAAATTCCATGACTTACTTAAATACTGGCACAATACTTTTACCCAACTTTTATTCTTTTACTTATTACTTTTAGTTTTACAAATAAGATATTTATACATGTATCAAGAAACTATTTCCTAAAGAAAGCATATTTATTATAAAAAACAGTAATTTAAGCAGAACTAGTTACACAACTGCAGTAATTTAATAGTATCTTTTCTATCCCCAAAACAGCTTTAAAATTGTAATACTTATCCAAGTATTATGTATGTGACATTGGATTAAATATTAAATGTGAATATATGCAAAGCATTTAATACGGCATCTGGCATAGAATAAACAGAGTACGTGAACACTATTTATCACCAAAAAGGACACAAGACTACTAAATAAATTACCGGTCTTTTCCCCTGGCAAATTGATAAACCAAATTATCTTCCTATCCACTTCACCTTCCATGAGTTGGGTACATTATATTGTCCCCCACTATTCCTGCCCTCACCCTACATGCAGACTTGGGCCTCTACACCAGGGTTACAGTGAGGTAAAATGAAACAGCATGCTTCCTTCTACAGGAGGCAGCTATGGATAAGCTCCAGGATATCACTGCCATGATGAAATGTGGCCTAATGTTGCCAGGGCTCTTTAATATTGTGATCCAGACTAGTCTGGATAGAGATCAGGTTTTCTTAACTCCTAAACTAAATCGCTGCTCCCACCTTATTAGTTATGTGCTCTTGACTGAATCACTTAGCCACAATGAACCTCAGTTTTCTCATATATAAAATGGAGGAAATACTAACAAATGGTACTGTTCTATTACGGGAAATAAAAGAGTTAATAGGTACAAAGTGTTTTGAAGAGTGTCTGGTACCTAAGTGTTCAGTAAATACCTAAGCAAAACCTGAAAATCTGTTGTTTTGGGGGTTTTTTTTGAGAAATTTCCCTACATTCCTCAACAATGACAAATAATTAAAGAACTTTTAGTCAGACTTTTATGAGCCAGAGTTTATTTATTTATTTTTTTTTTTTTTTGAGCCAGAGTTTAAAAGAACTATGAGCTACAACACCAATGTGAAAATTGTACCTTGGAAATAATATAGATCTAGGCATAAAGTATAACCAAAGTTAATTAATGTAAAATGAGGAAAGGTACAGTTTGAAAAAGTCAGATTTTTTTTAAAGAAAAGTCAGATTTTTAACAAGATCAAAATACTACTTAAGCTAAAAATTCAATCTCATTTATTCAAGAAATATTTAGAGAGTGAGCTATTGACAAAACTAGCCAGTTGAGTGGCTTCCTCCCACTCTGATGAACAATGAGCTAGAAAATTAAAACATAAGTAACCAGCAAAGAGCCTAACTATACTCCAAATGTCAATATTTCAACACATCAACGTGGATTAACTGACACGACATCTTCAGTGACAGAAACTGCAACTCTGCCAAGGCCAAACATTCGAACATTGCTTAAAAAAAAATTCCTAAACTCCAGCCCAACTATAAAAAACCCTCTCTCAACTCCAAGGATAATTTAAAGAGACTGGGAAGGTCAGGGAAGTTCAAATTCTATCTGGGATCTATTCACATTTCATCTTTCATCTGAGGATCAGCATTATGAAGTCAACAAACTTTTTCACAAATACTTTATCAGAATTTCTAAACAGCATCTGCATCAGGCTGGCTGGGCAGCAGAAAACTAATGTTACCTTACTTTAGACATCATATAGTGCCTGGACACAAAATATCTGGACCTAGAGCTTCCTTTGGTTGGGCACTCCACTACACCCCTTTCCTTGACAACTCTGAGGATGGAAATTTAAGCTCTCAGAGGCACTTGTCATCTTCTAACATGCTTGCTGTTTTCTTCCTCCCTGACTGATCTTCCCACTCTGCCCTTTAGATTCATTACTCTTTATACTAACCACTCTCAACTTCTTTGTTTTTTCATGTATTTACTTTAACTAAAAACTTGTTGTGTCCCTGAAAGCCCCTTAGCCACTCCTCAGCTTTCTCAGAAAGTTCCTTACTTTCGAAGCCTTAATCTCACAGGAGGGGGAGCTGCTGAATCCTCCTTGTTTCTCTTTATAAACATACCCTCCACTGAGGTTCATGAGATCTCACTATACTACCTTCCGCTCAAACAGAGGCTATCCAACAAATATGTAGTCTTTATGCCACAATAGATAAGCACGCTGGCTGTTTCCCTTTCTCTCTCCAATTCCTGTCCCAACATACAGAAGTTTCAATTTCTTGTCTATGACCCAGGTAGAAAGTTCACTTATAATCTAAATAATGACATCAGTTCTACCCCAGAAACTTTCTCCCATGGCCATATATGTACCTCACCATCATCTGGACCAAACTAACATTTGTATTCTTAAATATTCTACTCTCTCACTGTAACCACTCTTTAAAACACACCTACCACAGCTTTACCGGAACAACCAGCACCCTGATTCACATAACCCGCCAGCCTTATTCCAATGTTACTTCCTTCTCTTCCTAGCTTTGAGTTCATAGGCCATTCAACCACTCTCACCTCTACTGTCAATTCTTTTCCTCCTTTCCTCACAAGATCACAATATTAGAGAAATGCAACCACTGACTCAACTCTAATACACAAATTAAATGCAAGTGGGGATTTGATGTTTATTGATGACCAGTGGATACCTGTCCAAGTGACAAAGTTATACAAGTCTTATCAAGACTCAGTTTAGACGGCAATTCGTGTGACACTTTTCCTAACTGCCCTTTATACTGTCAGATGCTCCATCTCTGCCCCTACATCTTTTTTACATATCTCCATGAATGCAAGTCTGGATACTATTATAGTATAGTATTGTAGTAGATCTCCCTCTCTGCTACTTCTTTAAGAGCAGATGTTCCACCTTTTTATGCTTTTGCAGCTTGTTCAACCCAATACGCACTTAATATTTTCTCAATGTATGGACAGATTCAGGATTTATATTTATATATATAAACACACCAAAGGTAGAGAAGAGGAAAGTGTTAGTGTTGTCTAAGGACATCTTGATGTGAGTGCTTTTAACCTCTTTAATGCAGCGCTCACTTCACAGCACATATACTAACTCCTTTTAATGCCGACGCACATTTTAATTAGGGCTTCTAAAAAGAATGATTCTAGAACCAAGATTCTAGAGGTAAAAAATTAACCAAATATAGAGAAATTTAGTTTACAGATATTAATTAGAATATTAATAACAGTTAATTTCTGACTTACCATGGCAACATCATCTAAAATGCTCTGAGGTGAACTATGAGCCATAACCTAAAAGAAACAAATACTTGTCATTTGGAAAATAAATGAAAAATTAGCAATATAGTCAAAAAACTTTAAAGTACCCTCAAACTAATAGAGGAATTTTTTGTGGCTGAAGAAACTTTCTATAAATTTCTTAATTCCCAGAATCCCACTCTCAATAGTTTACCATGACAACCTGGGATCTTAATCACTATACTGTGTTCTAGCTCAAATCCAGAGTTACAAATTCCAATGCTAAAATAATTTTGAGTAGAAAGGGCAGCCTAAATTTACTATTCTTACTGTTAAAAGAAATAGTGGTAGAAAAATAAGCATTTTCTTAAACCGCAATGAGTTACTCTTTTAGAGACATACAATGTTTCTACTATAATAACTATCTCATGAAAGATAAAACTTTGCCTTCAGGAAACAATGGATATGGTATACCTTAATGGGTAAGAGCACAGATGTGGCTCCCACAGATTGTTGGGAGGTTTAAAGAACATAAAATTTACAAAATGCATATTATCACAGTACCTGCCCAGAACGAAGCCGGGCACACAGCAAATCAATCAATAAAAATGACTATTATTGTGCTATGAAGGAAACTATTTTGTTCCTGTTCCACAAGATGGATGACTGACAAATTGGTAAGACAAGCTATCAACTGTCTCCACAAAAACTCCCTTAAATGGATTTCAGCAGCATTCTAACCATTAAGACAAGGAGGTGGCAAGGCATTCTCAGGAGTAGGGAGAGAGCAAAACTGGCAGCATTCAGCAAATCTGTCCTCCTTGACCCCCCGAAATGAAAGCATATGATGTAGAGGTACGAAATAGAGTGGAGGGCTTAAGTAGCCATGAAATATCTTAACTGAAATTAAACTATCATAGAATTGGCTTTGTAAGATTTTTTATTTTAGAGTATCTAATATTTTAAAGTAGAATACAAATGTTGGGGATGGAGTAAAAGACTAACCTTAGAACAAACAAAATCAACTAATGTAGCTTCTTCTTCACCTATGTATTCTATAATTTTCTTATTAATCCATGGTCTAATCCGTCGTTCCATCAATATCTGCAAAATAAAGCACAGTTATTAAAGAACTTTTAATTATTTTTACTAGAAAGTCTACAGCCTCATGGTTTTTAAAACTAAAATACAGTATGCTCTCAGTCACAATAACTAAGACAGGTATGTATTAAGATACAATTACTTGCTTCTAATTGATGAAGACTTCAAATACTACCAAGAATTTCCCCAATCATCTACCTGAATCCCAAGCAGGTCAAGATGCCAGCCACATTATCATCTCTACCTGTCATTATTAATACAATCATCTGAGTTTGTATGCTATATTCAAAAACCACTTCAAAAAATGATGAAATATAATTTGCTACTCACAGAATCCACAATAGACCAATCCAGAGGATAAGCAAAGAGCTCAGGTTTGGCCGTAGGGATTTTCTCAATGAGACTCTTAATGTGTTTTCGCTTTTCTTCAGTGTTTACAGTGCCTTTGGCAGCATTTTTATCATCTTCACCATAATCCAAGGGAACTAGTTTCCTTTTTCGGGGTACGTCATCACTGTCTTCATCCTCAAATTTGTTAAAGACACTATCTACGGGGAGTTTCTTTCTCTTCACAGAATTAGGTTGACCAGGACTATTGGAAGCACCTATAGTAAAAATACTGTATTAGCATGATGACTTAATTTTCAAATGTTAATACATTTTACAACCCACCATCCCTCAAGAGCAGTGCATAATATACTTCCACAAATCTCAGAGAAAGATCCCAACTGTAGAAAATAACTCACTACTCACAAGTGCTAGAAAATTTAACTTTTCACTTCTTCTCAGAACTTGAGGCAGCTGCAGATATAGGAGCACTAGTAGAACTATGAAAACAATCGTGAGCTAGAAAGGCATTTTTGAGTATTTTTCTACCTACCTACCAAGCAGCACATAAGTAATTTTTCCTTAAGGCAAAAACTAAGTATATATTGGGTGGGGGTGGAAGGATAAAGGAAAGAAGGAGAAAATGCTAGCGTACCCAGTTTAAGACTTAGTCCTATTTTTGGCCTATGCTCCTCAGGTTGCTGTTGATCTGGTGAATTTTCATGAGGAATGATAATACCACATGGAGACTCATCCCCAGGAGTGTTGGGGGTTGCATTGCCACTGGCAGAGGAAACAGATGGGGCAGAACTGATGGGCCTCAGAGTTGGTTTAAGACAGGGCTTTTGCTCTGGCTCTTCTTCCTCTTCCATGGGTTCCTCTCGCTTTTCTTCTTTTTCTTGCTTTTCTTCTTCTTCTTCCTCTGATTCGGGTTCTTGCTTTATTTGTGGTTGTCTGCGCCTTTCAGCCTCCTGTTCCATCTAAAATAAAAAATTAATGTTACTAACAGGCCACAACAACATCCAACTCAACCAGCTGTTTTACATTATCTTTCAGAAAAATCTGTATTTTTCACTAGGAATAATGAAACACTGCCTCCTTCTATAATCGGAAAGTCTGTAGAATATATTACGTACACTGAAAATGCTATTTTCTTGTATTCTTAATATTTACATATAAAACTATTTACACTCTTCAGATAGAACAAATGCAAATACATAACAGGTGGCTTATTTAAAAGGGAAAGGTATGTTTTTATATTTTTATTGAAGAAATTATAACCAAGTTTTATTTTATTTTTAAAGATTTGTTTGAGGGCCGCCTGGGTAGCTCAGCAGTTGGGCGTCTGCCTTCGTTCCACTCAGGGCATGATCCCAGGTCCGGGGAGAGTCCCACATTGGTCTCCCTGCGAGGAGCCTGCTTCTCTATGTCTCTGCCTCTATGTGTCTCTCATGAATAAATAAAATCTTTTTTTTTTTTTTAATTTTCTTTTTTTTTTTTTTTTTTTTTTTTTAAAGATTTATTTATTTATGGTAGACAGAGAGAGAGAGAGAGAGAGAGGGAGGCAGAGGGAGAAGCAGGCTCCATGCTGGGAGCCCGATGTGGGACTTGATCCCGGGACTCCAGGGTTGTGCCCTGGGCCAAAGGCAGGCACTAAACCGCTGAGCCACCCAGGGATCCCCCTAATTTTCTTAAGTAACAGAAAGACTCAGGGTGGCAGCAAGAGAAGGAACTCAAACTCCAAAAGTCATGAAATATCAGAGTACATTATAGGAAGGACAGGTTTCTAGAAAAGTTTTTATTAGATGACAGTCATTTAACTTAGGTTAATATTTCACAGACATAAATAAGACGCGGGACAAATCAACTAATACAGATGATTTACATAATAAAATACTAATATCCTCCACCCAAACAGCAAGATACATGGAGCATAAACTGCATTTCCCTTATGAGAAAATGTTGTGGATATTACAGTAACTCACCCTCTGGAGCTCTGCATCTGGATCTGGGTGCCCTTCAGCCAGAAGGCGCTGCCGGATTTCCTCTAGTTCTTCTTTCTCTCTCTTCCTATCCCGTTCATCTGCTTCCATTTCCTTTTCCCTATCACGCAACCTTTTCTGAAGAGCGCTTCCTCTGCAAATGCAAATCATAACAGGCCTTTATACTAAGATCAACTATTATGCCTAATGTCTCCAAAGGTACCTTCTTTAAATACTAAAAGCTGCATGTTAAGAGAATGAAAAATGCCTCACTGCTCTGTATCTAGCAGAACACCCAAGACCATGTGCTCTCTACATATTGCTTAATAAGGAAGCATTGTCTTGTCATTTATCACAATGCTTCATTCTCAAGTCATTCCAAATAAGTGTCTAAAACAAGGAGAAAAGTAATCTTCAGATGAAATAAGGCTCTCATTTTGTACTCATTTCACACAGAAAGCCCAACATACAATTTGTGTTTTCTTGGGTGCCAAGTTGTAAAACATTACAAGGAGTAGTAATACCATGAAGAACGGTTTTCTATCTTCAATTCTTTCCCTTATACAAAGTCCTTAAAGCAGCGCAGAATCAACAGAAAGCAGAGATTCTCTCTAGCTAGCAGTATATCACATCTCAGAATTCTGAAATTATATACTGCTACTGACTTTATGATTGAATAATTTTGCTGACTTTTTAAATTTTCTATAAAATCAAATCCTCGGCGTGCTTTTGAAGTTGCTAACTCTAATGTTTTAATTATGTGAGGTATAGTGTACTAAAATTATATTAAATGCCTTCACTACATTCCCTGGATCATGTCAGATACATTAAGTTAAAAAGAAAAATCAGGGCAGCCCCGGTGGCTCAGCGGTTTAGCGCTGCCTTCAGCCTAGGGAGTCATCCTGGCGACCCAGGATCGAGTCCCACGTCAGGGTACCTGCATGGAGCCTGTTTCTCCCTCTGCCTCTGTCTCTGCCTCTCTCTCTCCCTCCCTCTGTGTCTCTCATGAATAAATAAAATTAAAAAAAAATTTTTTTTAAAAGAAAAAGAAAAATATTGTCTATATGCTCAGAGAAATTATAGTTTTGAATACAGAAAGAATAGGGCCAACAACTTTACCATATTCCTACAGTGCTAGAATGAGTAGTTTAGAAATGCCATGGGAACAAAGACATGAGGGAAGGCAGGCTTTACAACCCTCACTTCAGGGCAGCCCAGGTGGCTTAGCGGTTTAGGCCACCTTCAGCCCAGGGCGTGATCCTGGAGACCCGGGATCGAGTTCTGCATCGGGCTCCCTGCATGGAGCCTGCTTCTCTCCCTCTCCCTGTGTCTCTCCCTCTCTCTCTGTCATGAATAAATAAATAAAATCTTTAAAAAAAAAAAATTACACCTATATAAAACACATGAAAAAAACTCAATCTGTTTTAATACTATTGTATGGACCAACACCGCACAGAAGATAGAATATTGATCACTTTCCAACAATTCTTCCCCACACTCCCAAAAATAGCATAACAAACATGGAGGTGATTACAAGGTAGAATATGAAGATTTTCTTTCTTATTACACTGAACTCACACCCTCTGGTAGGAAAAATACAGCTAATAAAAGTATGAGCTCATAAAGCAAGGCTTATTTTACCTGTAATATTTGGGATCATCTCTATCATCATCATAATCTTCTAAGAATTCTTTTAGTCTTTTAGCTTCTTTTGCCTTTGAGAAAATGAAAGACAAAGTGTGCAAAATTAACATAAAAATCATGTAGTCTATCTCATTTCTTGGAAACAGTTTTCTTATCCATACCACTTGAACTTTGTAATTATCATGTACTGAGTATATTAAATTTAAATAGCATTAGATATTTAAAAAATAAAATAAATAAATAAATAGCATTAGATATATTTTATCTTCTAATTTTAAAACAAGTCAGATTTAGGACTGCTCTACACGCACAAAAAAAACCCACATTGTATTTCTTCTCTGGATATATCAAAGTATAGTAAGGATTTTGGTAGACTGGAATTTTCTGAAGATTACATGAAATATATAAAAATTAAATTATCTAGGGAGGCCTGGGTGGCTTAGCTAGCTGGTGTCCTGACTCTTACTTTCGGCTCAGGTGATCTCAGAGTCATGAGATCAAATCTCACTGGGCATGGACCTTGCTTGACATTCTTTTTCTTCCTTTGCTCCTCTCTCCCTCAAATTAAATGTCTATAATACTAAGAGTTCATACATTTTAATTATAATGTTACTTCTAACTAGTCAATGGACAAGAATTTGATCAGATTTTTATCTGAAAAATCGCTTGTCTGTAACCTAAATATTACCATTTCTCTTCTTCTTTCTTCTTCTCTTTCAGCTTCTTTCTCATATTCCCGGGTTTTCTTCCGTTCTCTGATTTCCCAATTCTTAAGGCGCTAAAAAAGTAATTATCAAAGCTTTACAAATGCATGCAAAGGGCTCTAAAATTTTTGACTAACCTACTGAGTAGCAAGCTTTAAGAATAAAAGTGCTTCTCGGGGCATCTGGGTGGCTCAGTCAGTTAAATGCTGGACTGTTAGTTTTGGCTTGGGTTATGATCTCAGGGTTGTAAGACTGAGCCCTGAATGTCAGGCACCATGTTCAGTATGGAGTCTGCTGAAGATTCTCTTTCTCTCCTTCCCACTCTGCACAAGTGGGTGCGTGCTCTCTCTCTCAGATAAAAAATTAAAAAAAAAGAGTAAAATCATTTCCTCAATTTACCTCTTGGTAAGCAGCTTCTTTCTCTCGGAGTTTTCTTTCAAGTTTTCTTCGTTCATAAGCATCTTCTTCATCCTCTTCTCGGTCCCGCTTCTTGTCTTTCTCTCTCTCTCGTTCCCGTTCCCTTTCTCGCTCTCTCTCTCGCTCTCGTTCTCTTTCTCGTTCTCGTTCTCTCTCTCTCTCTCTTTCTCTCTCCCGTTCCCTTTCACGATCTCTGCTCTTTTCTCTATATAAACAAAAAGATTTTAAAAGTTCATCAGACTGTTTTCCTTTAAAAACCAAGGGAGAGATACTCTGGTTTCTCTTCAGATCGTATAAATCTTTCGCCTAAAAACCAAGGGAGAGGGGATCTTGGGTGGCTCAGCGGTTTAGCGCCTGCCTTTGGCCCAGGGCACGATCCTGAAGTCCCGGGATCAAGTCCCGCGCGCGTCGGGCTCCCGGAATAGAGCCTGCTTCTCCCTCCTCCTGTGTCTCTGCCTCTCTCTCTCTCTCTCTAACATAAATAAATAAATACATCTTTAAAAAAATAAAAAATAAAAATAAAAACCAAGGGAGGACAGCCCAGGTGGCTCAGCGGTTTGGCACCACCTTCAGTCCAGGGTGTGACCCTGGAAACCTTGGATCGAGTCCCATGTCAGGCTCCCTGCATGGAGCCTGCTTCTCCCTCTGCCTGTGTCTCTGCCTCTCTCTGTGTCTCTCATGAATAAATAAAATCTTTAAAGG
Source organism: Canis lupus baileyi (assembly GCF_048164855.1). NCBI lineage: Eukaryota > Metazoa > Chordata > Mammalia > Carnivora > Canidae > Canis > Canis lupus. The sequence goes on along the minus strand of NC_132846.1, from coordinate 47,943,423 downwards.
GGGGGGGGAGTGAAGGGGATCCCTGGGTGGCTCAGCAGTTTGGCACCTGCCTTCAGCCCAGGGCATAATCCTGGAGTCCTGGGATCAGGTCCCACATCGGGCTCCCTGCATGGAGCCTGCTTCTCCCTCTGCCTGTGTCTCTGCCTCTCTCTCTTTCTGTCTCTCTCATGGGTAGATAGATGGAATCTTTAAAAACAAAAGGGGGGGGGAGGTCACCTGGGTGACTCAGGAATTGAGCATCTGCCTTCGGCTCAAGTCATGATCCCAGGGTCCTAGAATCAAGTCTTGCATCAGGCTCTCCAGAGGGAGCCTGCTTCTCCCTCTCCCTATGTCTCTATGTCTGTGTATCTCTCATGAATAAATAAAATCTTCCAAAAAATTAAAAAAAAAAAAAAAAAAAAAAGAGAAAGGAGAGTAACATATATTACAAAATAATACACAAACTCACAGGCCAGAATTTACCATTTGATTTCTGCAGAATTGTAAACTCCACTATATTTTTCAGGATGACCCAAATATAATTCTAGTCCCAAATTCTGAACTGCACTCTAAATTCAATGTTAATGGCTTGTCGGTATCTCGGAAAACAAACCAACCTGGATAGAAGAAATATGAGGGACTAATAAACATGTTAAAAGACAGCCTACTTCACTAGTCATCAAGGAATAAAAGGTGTTGGTAAAAGTATGGAGAAAAGAGCATGTTGCATGGATAAATTAGAACTATACTGACCAGCAAAGTTCTCAAATATTTAATTCAGATTACTAAAACCAAACTGCAGAATACATGTAGCATGCCATGAATCTAATCAAATACAGACATATTTGTATGTATATAAAATATACTATTTATGGATTAATATCTGTAGTATAAGTATACACACATACTTTTGACATTTATACATTCAATTAATTGTATATGGCAAATTCTGAATAATTGTTACTCAAGAGAATAATGATTATTTCAGGAGCAGAAGGAAGGGAAGGATTGATTAGTTAATTCATTAATTAATCCAGTAAAGATTAACGACAATGGATTTCTAGTTCCAACAACTGGTGGACTAAAAATGGACCTTCCTTCAGCTACAATCAGGTAAAAATTTGCAACACAGAAATGTATTTATCTGAAAACCAGCTTGGGGAAAAAAGGTGAGCTTTTCTTCTTTCCCCACTTCCTTTATTCATTTTTGCTTTACTTATTCCTAAAGAATTTGAGATGATTCATCAAACATTCAATATAATTAAGAAAAAAACTTAAAAACAAGATAAAATTACTAGGAGTCCTAAATTGAGAGCTAGGAGGTGAGTTGTGGCCAATCAGTAGGCTATAAGACCAAGTAAAGACGATGGGCTAAACGCAGTGGCGCTAGAGAGGATTTCCAAGGATGCAGGCCATCTTGGTGGGTAAATAGTAAAGATGCCCACCAACTCAGGAAGACAAGAGGGAATCATGTCTCCCAAACACTAGGTGGACAGTAGTTGTGCTCTGGGTTTGTGTATAAACTAGCTTCAAACTATTAACCCTGAAGTTGAGAACTGATAGTTGAGCCAATGTTTACATGTATGAGACAGCAAATCAGGCATGCTTTACGGCTTAAGTTGTTCTTTTAGCACACAAATATAAATGGTGTGGAGAGTGCCAACCTGCAGTTCTACCAAAGTGATCAGCACACAGTAACTTCCACCAAGCCTTACCTTGATCGACTCCGATCCTTATTCCGATCTGAGCTCCTTTCCCGGTCCCGGTCCCGGTCTCTCTCTCGGTCCCGGTCACGGTCTCTTTCTTTGGTCCGGTCACGATCCCTATCCCGTTCTCGTTCCCGCTCCCGTTCCTTCTCTTTTTCTCGTTCACGTTCTCTTTCCCTTTCTCGTTCCCGTTCTCGCCTTTCTCGTTCCCTTTCACGCTCCCTCTCTCTTTCTCTCCGTTCTTTCTCAATTTCCTGTCTTTCTTTCTCCTTTTTGCCTTTCTCTTCTTCCAGTTTCTAGAAACCAATAAAAGTGCTTTTAGAGTTAATTCTGTAGCTCCAGTATTCAGATATTTCCCGGCGCAATGCCCAATACGGGGAACAAAAACAACCAAACCACTGGTACTTTAATATTAAGTACTTGTGGTTTTACTTGACAAATTAAACTGAAGCAATCACAAGACTAAATAGATTGCGTGCAAACCCATATACTCTACACAGACCAGGAATCTCCAATCTTGGATGCTGGGAGATTGTGTCAAGTGTGGCTGGTCACTCAATGATTACGCAATAACTAAAGGACATGAGCAATGTGGTGATTAGTAATAATTTCTAGAAATACAATCACTTGGCTAAAATGTAATTCCCCTCATTATGAATTTCTGTAAATCAGTGTGATTACTGATTTACTACTGATACTAAATGTAACCCCAGACTTCCCATTACCTCCTGGTTATTTACTACTTGAACATTTTAAAGGGGATGTGAGAGTGGATAGTCGGGTCACTGCAATACAACTACAAAATCTTCTACCCTCTGGTTTGCCCACCCTCCAAAAGGTAAGCTGAATTCAGCCAACATTTGCCCTATTATCTAAATGGAAACATTTACTCCCACCATTACAAGATGGACAGTCAACCAAATACAAAAAGTTTGAAATCACTCACTTCAAGCAAAAATGTACATAACAGTAATATTCTCATTTCACTTAATTTTAAAAGCAACATATTTATGCCCATTATACCTATAAGACAATAAAAATATATCAACAGTGATAAATTCATCCTTGGAAGGAATGATTGCATATGAACTTACAGATGCTGTGCTAGGACATGGATCGCCAACACTGGATTAACCTTGCCTACAAGCTATGTTTCTGGGAGGAAGAGCAAGTACATGGTTCACAAATAAACCAAATAACAAAGTCAGACCAAGTTTGTACCCTGACAAGATTACCAGTGTACCACACGGTTTCTACACAAACTCAGGAAAAAAAACCAAAAAAAAAAAAAAAAGAAAGAAAAAACCAAAAAAAAACCAAAAAACAAAAAACAAAACCAAAAAAACAAAACAAAACAAAAAGCCCAAACAGGAAAAACAAAACAAAAACAAAATACATTTATCCCTTTGGTTCCATGTTTAGTGTCACCAAAATGAAATTTAAACTGCAACAATAAAATGTGCATTTTTTTTGTCTTTTCTCAGTCATGTAAAGCATTTAAAACAACTTTAAAAAGCATTCTTACCTGTTATACTTTTTCTCTTGCTCATGGATCAGAGAACTGATAGAGGATTATGAAAGAAAAGCTAATGCATGAGAAATCAATATATTCAGCTGCTGTGCCAGTCTATATCAAAGGAGAATGTAGGCAAAGCCAATACTGAATACACTGAGGTTACAAAGAAAAGAGAAAAGAAATGATAGCAAGAGGACAGAAAGTGAAAGCTTTTTAAAGGGGCAAATTCTACTTTCTGAAACAGTTCTAATGCACTATAAAATTTTGTATTGTAAATGAGGCTAGACTACATAAAACTTACCTCAGTGTCATACACTTATAAAGAAATATTTATTTCTGAGATAACAGATACTTACAGATTTATTTTAGCAGTTCCAATAATTTGTAGAATTTAACATTTTACTTTTGCTTATTCATTGTACTATTTATTTCTTAGTAGTGTATACTTCCACTTATGTAAATAATAATTTGTTTCAGAACTCATTTCAAAAGTTTTGTTCTAAGTAAATGAACAAGTGAGTGAATCTGGTCCACTAAATGCATTTCTAGAAGACTATGTATGCGTTAAGTAGATGCACACATATGTACATATATATTTTTTAAGATAAAGACTAGAGAAAGAGAAAATGAAGTGAGTCTAAAAAGATTTATGGAAATAATGAAATAATGAAGAGGAAAGGACAGAAAAAAAAATCATAAATCTTACCTTATTCTCTCTTCAGACTCGTCCGTGCTGTAAATGGACGCCCCCTGCCACGCTGATACCCTGACAGTCCGTGGTTATTTAATAAACTCATACCAAAACATGCAAAGGTTCACTGAGCTCATTTTTTGTTACTGGAGTTTCAAATGTTCCCTTTACCATACCACCCAACAAAAAGAACTGTTTTTCATCTTTTTAAAGTACATTTTGGAAATTCAAAACATTTCCCCCCCATAGTGAAGTCTAAGGCAGTCAAATGCCTGACAGCTTCTCACACTCTGAAGCAAATATATATCTTTTGAATTAATTTTTTAAAAACACAATTTTCTTACCAAATACGTGACAGGGTTTAACAAATAACAACAAGGGGGTAAACCACACACACAACTGTATACCATTTTCAAGCTTACTCAGACCCTGAATTTGAGTACAGAACCTGACCAAAAATATTCCTCGAAAATGACTTCCCACAGACTACCTTTTAAACTCAATTAATTTGGGAAAATTACATTTGTGCTTTTAGACATACTTAATTTCTGAAAAAGCACTGTGTATGTGAGCTAGGGCTGGGCATCTGGATAATAAGTGTTCAGCAGCACTGATTCAATGGCATTGTCAACGTGGGATTTTGAAAGCAGTAAGAAAAAATAAGATTATATAAAAGAAAAAAAGAACACTTAACATTTCACTGAGTTAAAGATCACTCAGTCTTTAGAGTAAGAACCAGTTAACATCTTATTATCTCTAATGTCAAAATACATTTCATGCAGTGTTTCCATTTTACCGTCCATAAGCATCACCTTCAACACCAGCGAACATTCACAGATGCACTGTCATTGAGAGAAGCTTTCAATAGGCAAAACTCGTGAGTGGGATTTACTATGCATAAATACCCATTTCCAAGCCAGTTACCCCTTTGCATATTTTTCTGAGGGGGCATCCATAAATATAATAAAAAACAGAAGCTCATACTTACATCCTATTCCTTGTTACTTTCCAAGCTGAGAGTTTCATCTTGCATTAGTCACCATATGATCTCTATCATAATGGTGGGGGTCAATGAATAGATTAGCTTTATGGGAATTTACAGTTCTTCCATGCATCTAAAATTTGGTAAGTCTGGTAACCACTGACCTACTTTTTAAAATCTCCCCCTCTCAACTTAAATCTACACAAATATAAATCTTAAATTTTAATCTCAGCTCAAAAGAAAAGGTTTTCCTAAGATCAAGTTAAATAACTGCCCCCAGAAATACACTACAGTGTAGGTTATCCTGCTGCCCCACTGAATCTAATTTAAATCTGACCTTGATGTTTATGTTAAAATCTAAAAATAAAATTATCTTTTATTCATATTAAAGTGAGATGACTGCAGAGTAGTCAGTAACTGAAAAAACTAAGAACAGTATGTCCAGGACCACTTTAATATGGTATTGGTTCTTCTGTTTCTTTGTCCCTATCTAAATATTAATTAACCTATAAAAAGCATTTAAAATTATATTCTAATGTAAGGTTGAATTTTTTTTTTTTTTTGTCTGTTTGCTTTGGGTTCTGTAAAAAGTCTAGATTGGTATCAAGTAAAACAAGAATACTACCTTGTGTGTGTCTCTGAATTTGCTGATCTCTCGGGATATCAGATCTCTTTTGTCTTCTTCCATTTCTATAGCATTTATATCCTCCTAAAAAAAAGATGGGGGGGCGGGGGGACAGGAGAGAATGCGTTAAAGATCAATCTACATCAACACAAAGACATTAAAATTAAAATTAGATATTCTGAACTATTTTACAAAAAAGATAGAAATAAATAAAACAACTTATATAGTAGCAAATCTAGTGATCTAATTAGTGAGAAATCAGATGAACAAAAATCACAAGTCTGGCCATTAGCATCAGTTATTGTCAATGCCTATAATGTAAACGAACCTTAGTGATGAGTGGGTAAGGGATCAGTGGGGCCACTGGAAATCTGCGGAAAATCTGCGGAAAAATCCACAAAGATTAAAAAAAGAGCAAGAAAAAAAAAAGAGCAAGAGTTTATATTATTCTGCACAACAATTTACTGTATGCTTATAGTGTAAGCAATGAAAGATTTCTGTGACATTTTCTTGATTTCAAATTACTTAATAAAAAAGATTTCACTTACTCCCTTTAACAACCCTCCTGTCACCCACCACCTCCTTACCCTCCAACTCTCCCAGGCAATGGAATAAGGAAAGTCTCACACTAGCAGGGTTTTTTCCTTCATCCCCTAGAAACAATCATACCAATAACATTTACCCATAATTCCTGTCACTGAGTAGGATCTCTTTGATCCTCTGCTCCCAACCCAAACCAAACAAATATTCTAGTTATTTTCTCCTTTCTCATTAATGTTGGAGAGGAAGAATGACTCTCAAACCCCAATTATCCTATACCTGACAGACTACTAATTCCCATTCCCAACGACTGGCATTTCACTAGACAAGTTTTTATGACCACATGAGGAAAAGTAATAAGCCAAGCAATAAAAATGTATTTGGCCACAAAGCAAATTGAAGATGTCCTAATAAGACACTCAAATTCAAAATAAAATGAATCTTAACTACCCCTTGATATTAAAAACCACAGTCTATGTTTTACGGTACTTTTTCCAGGGCATATACAATCCATGAACACAATATACTTCCAATATTTTTAAAGAATATTCCCCACAATTTCTCTAAATTTATTCAAAAGAAATGACTGTAAAAAAACAAAACAAAACAAACAAATATTTTGTGCCACCTGGATGGCACAGTGGGTTAAGTATCGACTCTTAGTTTCACCTCAGGTCATGATATCAGGACTGTGAAATCAAGACCCTGGTCATACTCCAAGCTCAGTGTATAAAAACTGCATGAGATTTTCTCTCGCTCTCCCCTCCCCCTTCCACTCATACTCTCCCTCTCAAATAAATAAATCTTTCAAAAAAATGTTTTCTTCTTCTAACCTGGACTCCCTACTATTCAGTTAGCTTAGGCTGGCAAAGAGTGCTAAAAAATATAATACACTGGGGAGGAGTGTTTCATCTTGTCCTACTCTTTCACAGTGCTCCAGTGAGACGTTCAACTGTATTAATGTCCACAGAGGGAAAGGAGATGCACTATGAAAGAAAAGGTGGTTAAGAATTAAAGAATGGGTAAAAATCTTCAGTGAAGGATATCTGGTGTTCTGCTTGGAGGAGGAATAGAACAAGGTCAGGAAGTAAGGCAAAATAAAGCCAGCCCCCTTGTGGTAAAACAAAACAAAACAAAAAAAAAAACTCTGTTCCTTAATATCAGCATCTACTTCATCAGTCAAGGGTTTGTTCCTCAGGTAATATGAATCCACAGATAAACACAAACACCCATGCCAGTGCACTTCAAACATCTGGAACAAACATTTTGGTGAAAAAAAAAGAGTTACTTGGTAAAACATGGTCAAATTAGGCTTAACAGTACATTGTTATAAATTCTAGTCATTTTCCCCTACAAAGTTGCAATCCAATGAAAGCATAAGAGTGACACCATAAAAAGTAACCCATTGAAATGACTGTTGTCAGAAATCAGTAACACATACGTCCTCCTTCTTTTCCTTCTTCTTCTTCCTAGGGTGAGAGTCAGATTCTTGTGAGGGGGCATTAAGCTCACTGGAATATTCTCGTATTAAAACTTCAATGGCCCCTTTGATCATCTGATCTCTTCTCTTTGTTTCTTCATCCAAGGCTTCTTCATCATCATTAGTGACAGTTTCTGGCCTTGCATTCTTTAGACAAACAAACAAACAAGTTCAGGGGAGTGAAGGGAGGAAAAAAAAAAATCAAGAAAATGACAATCAATCTAAAATAAGTTAGTACACAAAACAAACATGTTTTCCCCAAAACAACTCCATAGTCCTATTATGCAGTTTCAGTTTTGTTCTCAACTTCCACAAAACTAAACTTCATTTACTGATTTTTCTTATATATTGATACTTTATCATTTTCTTTTCCCATTTTCTTTTTTTTTTTTAAGATTTGTTTATTTATTTATGGTAGACATAGAAAGAGAGAGAGGCAGAGACACAGGAGGAGGGAGAAGCAGGCTCCATGCCGGGAGCCCGACGTGGGACTCGATCCCGGGACTACAGGATCACGTCCCGGGCCAAAGCCAGGCGCTAAACCGCTGAGCCACCCAGGGATCCCCTCTTTTCCCATTTTCCTTTAATAGTTAATACTCTGACCCCCAACCGGTAACAGGGAGATTAAACTACGGTAACTAACATACTACATAACATATCCACAAAGCTTTCAGTTTTTCAGCCTGTTTTCCTCAAATACTTCCATAAACTAATGATGTTTACTGAATAAACCAACTCATAGTTGAATATTTATGTGAAAAAAAGCAAAATACAATTGTACGTACACTATGAGAGGCACCATTTAAAATAAAGCATATGTAGCTTAAACAAATGAAAAAACACAATGCAGCTATATGCAAAAAAAAAAAAAAAAAGCATAAAAAAAAAAACCCAGGGCAAGCATCAGATATGCCAGAGGCTGAAAAAATGGTATCTTTTAGCCCTCTACTTTCTATAATGTTGGAATACACTTATAAAAACCATATACACTGAGGAACCAACTGTAAATACTGTACAAGTCTTTCTCCCACAAACCACACTTATGTTACAAAAAATAAAAATGCAAAATTCAGTTTGTAATGCTTCTGACAAATAAATATCTGTAGGACTTTACTTTTTTAAAGACTCAACTAATTCTATCATTGTGAAAAAAATTACTGACTTCTAATATACTACTATTCTTCTTCCTTTTATCTTAAGATTTATTTTAAGGCCCCTGGTTAAGGAATTAATCCAGTTCAAACTACACAATTTAGAAAATGACCTCAGAACTCTAGATAATTTCGTTACTCTAAACCAGTCTTTTCTTAAAACTGGAAAAGTATGGGATCCCTGGGTGGCGCAGCGGTTTGGTGCCTGCCTTTGGCCCAGGACGCGATCCTGGAGACCCGGGATCGATTCCCACGTCGGGCTCCCGGTGCATGGAGCCTGCTTCTCTCTGCCTGTGTCTCTGCCTCTCTTTCTCTCTCTGTGACTATCATAAATAAATAAAAATTTAAAAAATATATATTAAAAAAAAAACTGGAAAAGTATGACAAGCAGCAAGATAGAGATGTATACAAAAACTTTTGCTTTTTTTTTTTTTTTTTTTTTAACTTATTTATGATAGTCATCACAGAGAGAGAGAGAGAGAGGCAGAGACAAAGGCAGAGTGAGAAGCAGGCTCCATGCACCGGGAGCCCGACTTGGGATTCAATCCCGGGTCTCCAGGATCGCGCCCTGGGCCAAAGGCAGGCACCAAACCACTGCGCCACCCAGGGATCCCTACAAAAACTTTTGTAATTTAAAACTACACACACACACATCTTAAAGTGTTTATCAATTACTTGGTAAACATATGCCATGTGCATTTTCAGATACAATTAAGAACAATGCTCTTCTCCATAAATACTAGGTCTTAGTCACAATACATACCACTATTCGAGGTAGATTTCATATCCTGTGGCTCCTGAATAGAACTTAGCAGTGACTTCGTATTTCATAATTTCACAATTCAGAAAGCTACCTCCAATGGATACTAATTCCTCAGGCATTTGTTTCTTAATTTTCTTTAATTAATTTTTTTTAAATTAAAAACAATTTTCTTTTTAAAATAATCTTTACAGGATCCCTGGGTGGCGCAGCGGTTTAGCGCCTGCCTTTGGCCCAGGGCATGGTCCTGGAGACCCGGAATCGAATCCCACGTCGGGCTCCCGGTGCATGGAGCCTGCTTCTCCCTCTGCCTGTGTCTCTGCCTCTCTCTCTCTGTGTGACTATCATAAATAAATAAAAATTTAAAAAAATAAAATAATAAAATAATCTTCACATCCAAATTGGGGCTCGAACTCACAATCTTGACATCAAGAGCTTCATATTCGGGACGCCTGAGTGGCTCAGTGGTTGAGCATCTGCCTTCGACTTGGGGCACGATCCCAGTCCTGGGATCGAGTCCCGCTTCAGGTTCCCTGTGAGAATCCTGCTTCTCCTTCTGCCTGTGTCTCTGCCTCTCCCTGTGTATCTCTCATGAATAAGTAAATAAAATCTTTAATTAAAAAAAAAAAAGCTGCATACTCCACTGACTATAACCCAGCCAGGCACCTCTGGCTTGACAAATTCTTAAGGGCCTATTGTGTGCAAAATACTAATATGCTAGATGGCAAAAATATTGGAAAAAGAAATAACTTTGTCCCTAAGCATTTAACAAAAATGGCAAGCACTTCTGCTACAGACGGCTTTAGTCAAGTCATAACGTGTGGTATTATAAAACTAACTACACTCTGAGTTCCTCACTTTCTCAAACCTGCCTTGTCATCCAAATTTTTTCAAGTAGGTTAAACATTGGGTGTGGAGCCCAAAGCAGGGCCTGAACACTCATCCCTGAGATCAAAAATCAGACTCTGAGCTACCCAGGCACCCTTTTGTCCAAACTTCTTCTGCCAACTTTTTACTTGGTACCTTCAATAAAGACAAGAAGTTTACCCACGGACTATAAATAACAGTTTAAATTATTTACCAAAAACACTGTACACTGTAAACGAGGTGATGTGTTTTTACCTTAAATCAATAATATATGGCAATAAGGCCTTGGTGCAGTTTTCACTAAAATCCCTTCAGCAATACTCTGCTTCTCCACAGGTTGTTATTTTATTTTATTTTATTTATTTTATTTATCTTATTTTATTTTATAGATTGTATTTATTTATTCATGAGAGACACAGAGAGAGAGAGAAGCAGAGACACAGGGAGAGGGAGAAGCAGGCTCCATGCAGGGAGCCCTATGTGGGACTCAATCCCAGGACTTAATTCCGGGACCCCAGGATCACGCCCTGGGCTGAAGGCAGGCACCAAACCACTGAGCCACCCAGGGATCGCCGTCTCCACAGGTTTGTTCGTTCATTCATTCATTCAGTCATTCATTCCGCAGGTTTTAAATGAAAGAATTAATCTGCCATGGGATACCTTGGTGGCTCAGTGATTGAGCATCTCGTCTCTGTCTTTGGTTCAGGGCATGATCCCAGAGTCCCGGGATTGAGTCCCTGCAGGGAGCCTGCTTCTCCCTCTGCCTATGTCTCTGGCTCTCTTTGTGAGCCTCTCATAAATTAATTAATTTAAAAAAATAATAATCTGCCAGTAACTTGCCACTGAAACTGTAGATCCTGAGACACACATGGGCCATTTCAACTCAAACCCTCAGCTATTGATACCTAATTTCTTTATTATGAAAATAGACTTTGAGAGTATGAAGTCTGTCTTTAGCATATCCCCTACATGCTGAATTCCTATCCATGAATCTTCTGTATCTCAGCATACATGTATCTCTTTATCTCTAGCATAAAGATAGAAGTGGGGTTATATATATATATATAACCCCAGATATATATATCTGAAGGCCTAGTCCTTTAAAAATACTCATAAGCCTCCCAATTCCCGACACCACCTCTTAAATCAAATTTAAGTATTAGTATATCTGGTCTTACCTAAATTAGAAATAAAGCATTTGGAATGAATGAATTCATAATACCTTAATATCTATTGCCCCTTGAGCTATAGAGAAAATGTACATTTTTAAAAGGAGAGGTTATCAGGGACGCCTGGGTGGCTCGGTGGTTGAGATGCTGCCTTCAGCTAAGGGCGAGATCCTGGAGTCCCAGGATCCAGTCCCACATCAGGCTCCCTGCATGCAGTCTGCTTCTCCTTCTGCCTATATCTCTGCCTGCCTCTCTCTCTGTCTCTCATGAATAAATAAAATCTTACAAAAAAAAAAAAAGGAAAGGTTATTAGCCCATCTCTCTTCACCAAAAAAAAAAAAAAAAAAAGAAAAAAAAAAAGGAAAGGTTATTAGCCCATCTCTCTTCTCTTTCTCTTTTGAGAAAACCAAAAATAGTAAGATATATCACGGAAGGAAAAGTTTGTGTTTCTTTTTTAGTCAAAGAGAACTACACAACTACTTGTGTTCTGTCTTCCGGATGGCAGTCGGGAAAATGCCTGACTTGAGAACCATACGAGCTCCCCGATGTCTCATACTCACATCATCCATCTTAGGTCACTATTTTCTAGACTTCATCCAACAGTCAACAATCAAGAAAGAACAATACCCTCTCATATTTTATCTGAAAAAATTATGACAAATCTGGCATTTACTCTACAATAGTTATATTTGCTTAAGTTATTTGAAACAACTTTTTTTATCTGAGTTGCTTAACTTTTTCTTTATACCAATACTGTTGAGTAAAATGGACATTCCAAGAGACTATGCCATGTCTTCAAGTATCTCTGGGTACCATGACAAGAATACCCAGAAGTCATGCCTGTTAATGTTTTAAATTTCATCTTCTCTGGGGACGCCTGGGTGGCTCAGTGGTTGAGCGTCTGCCTTCGGCTCAGGGCGTGATCCCAGGGTTCCGAGATCGAATCCTTTATCAGGTTCCCTGCATGGAGCCTACTTCTCCTGTCTCTGCCTCTCTGTCTCTCATGAAAAAATAAATAAAATCTTTTTAAAAAAATTCATCTTCTCTGAAGAAATAACTGTTCTGTTTTTACTGAAGGTAGCTCCAATTCCACTCTTCGCAATATAAACAGATTTAAGTTGTGGTTCCTCTCACTTATGGTGATTACAAATTAAATCAAAGCCACACAACTGTGCATTTCCTTATTTACAAATATAATGAAGTCACTTACTTCATATGCAGAGTTCACTATTTGCAAATGCTACAAATTAAACCACTTTACCAGCCAATACACAGGGAAAAAAAGACTCCCAGGGAATTATATAAAAACTGTGATGCCATTCATTCAGTTCCCTGCTTTATTTTATTTTAAGATTTTTAAATTTATTTATTCATGAGAAACAGCGAGAGAGAGAGACAGACGCAGAGACATAGGTAGAGAGAGAAGCAGGCTCCATCCAGGGAGCCCGATGTGGGATCTGATCCCGAGACTCCAGGATCACACCCTGGGCCGAAGGCATGTGCTCAATCGCTGAGCCACCCAGGCATCCCCAAGCTTTATTTTAATTAAGAATTCAGTTATCACTGTAAGGAAAATCTGAAAAATCTTATTTCAGACAGTTGGTTTTCTGATGTGACAAACAACACTGTTCATTTGAAATATAATTTATACTATGGAGTAACTGCATTTTATTATTTCTTTATATAGCCAAGTAAAAACAGTAAGATTACCAGGTGAGCAAGGTAACAGAAACTGTTGCTCAATAAAGGAGCACTCCATCTTTGCTATGGGCAAGATACTGTCCTAGGTTCTATGCAGGTACAAGAGGAAGAGATAGTCTGTGAACTTACTGCTCTTTCTACCTTATAATGAGAGACATGGAAATAAACAGAGTAAAGGGGTGTGAGAGACAGATACCAACAATTTATGGTGCAGACGGACCTAACAGCAGTAAAAAAAACTGGGAACAGAGGTGGGAAGAGAGGAATCAATTCTGTCTGAGAGAAATAGAGGGTAGGATTGATGAAGGCTATATGAATCGAATAGCATTGTAATTAGAGCTATATGGACAAAATTGCATCAGGGAGCTTGGATGGGCAAGAAGGACGTAAGATGTTTGGAAGGGATACATGATTGACTCATGGAGAACAGATGAGAGAAATCTACAGTAGACTGAACAAGCCCTTGAATGCCATGCTGTGAATATGGGCTTTACTGTTAAGAAATTCAAAACCAGGGATGCCTGGGTGGCTCAGCAGCTGGGCATCTGCCTTCAGCTCAGGGCATGATCCCAGGATCCAGGATTAAGTCCCACATTGGGCTCCTTGCAGGAAGCCTGCTTCTCTCTCTGCCTATGTCTCTAACACACTCTCTCTCTCCGTGTCTCTCATGAACAAATAAAATCTTAAAAGAAAAAAAAAAAAAAGAAAGAAATTCAAAACCATTAAGGATGTGTGAGCAGAGGATTGACATAATTCTATTTGTTTAGAAACATAGGCAGTGCTAGAATAGATGAGAGGAAACAAAATGCAGAGAATCAGTTAAAATATTATTAAAAGTACAAGAAAATACACAAGTGAAAAAAGCTATTTATAAAAACTTAAGAGGAATCCCCAGGTGGCGCAGCGGTTTAGCACCTGCCTTCGGCCCAGGGCATGATCCTGGAGACCCGGGATCGAGTCCCATGTTGGGCTCCCTGCGTGGAGCCTGCTTCTCCCTCTGCCTGTGTTTCTGCCTCTCTCTGTCTCTGTGCCTCTCATGAATAAATAAATAAAATCTTTAAAAAAAAAAAAAAAAAAAACTTAGGGACAGGGATCCCTGGGTGGCGCAGTGGTTTAGTGCCTGCCTTTGGCCCAGGGCACGATCCTGGAGACCCAGGATCGAATCCCACGTCGGGCTCCCAGTGCATGGAGCCTGCTTCTCCCACTGCCTATGTCTCTGCCTCTCTCTCTCTCTCTCTCTCTGTGACTATCATAAATAAATAAATAAAAAAAAAAAAAAAAAAAAAACTTAGGGTCGCCTGGGTAGCTCAGCTGTTGAGCATCTGCTTTCCACCCATGCATGATCCCGGAAGTTCCGGGACCAAGTCCCACATCAGGCTCCCTGTGAGGAGCCTGCCTCTTGGTCTCTCTTGAGTATATAAAATCTTAAAAAAATAATAAATTTATAGAATACTTAGAACTCAACCCTTTATTTATGAAAAGAAAACAAATTCCCACATTCCAATTAAAAACTATATTCATCCATATAGAGAAAAATGGAGAATATGCAACAAAAATGTCTACAGTGGCTCCTAATGGCAATGGGATTACAGATAGTACTCAATTTCTTTACAGTTTGCTTTATGAGTTTTTTACAAAGAATATACAACATTTTTGTAAAGGAGGGAGGGGTAATACCAAGAAAGCTATTTCTATTTTGAATGATAATGGAAGCCTGAAAAGGGCAAAAAGGGATTTTTTCATTTTTGTAGAGACAAGAAGGTAACCATGAACCTACTTTAAATCCATTCAAGTTTAAGTGCCAAAAGGAAATAGGAAACATACCCAGGTTTTAGCTACCTGTTTTGCTGAAAAGGAGTAATGTATGATAAATACAAGACAACATATTAAAACTTTCTTTACTTTAGCTACACTTAATATGGCCACCAACCTGAAGAAAGTAACAAGGCTTATTTTCATTTATTTTAGAACCTGTGTACTTTTGGGGCACCTGGTTAGCTCAGTGGGTGAGTCTGCCTTTGGCTCGGGTCATGATCACAGAGTCCTGGGATCAAGTCCTGCATCGGGCTCCCCACAGGGAGCCTGCTTCCCCCTCTACCTGTCTCTGCTTCTCTCTCTCTCATGAATAAATAAATAAAATCTTTAAAAAAGGAATATGTGGGTATTTGTTTTTTGTTTTTTTAAAGTACATTCCACATCCAGCATGGAACCTCAACACGGGGCTTTAACTCACAATTCTGAGCTCAAGACCTGAGTTGAGATCAAGAGTCTGGATGTTCAACTGACTAAGGCACCCAGGTGTCCAAGAACCTGTCCTCACTTCTAAAAGAGAGGACAAAAAAAAAAAAAGACACACAAAAAAATAAATAAATAAAAATAAAAGAGAGGACAACTCATTAAAAATGTGTAGTCTGAAATATTTTTTGATTTACAAAACTGCCTTAAATGAATTAGCACTGTTTTGAATAGACTTATACCAGTGTTCTCCCTGGTAAGTTAACCTTGTCCAGCCTCTCTCACTACCTTCATCCCAACCTGGAACAAACAAATCAACAGTCATCCACCTACTATGGGGAGATAAAAGACTTAAAATAACTATAAACTATAAAAATACCCTCATGCACTTTAGCCACAAGCACATATCATGACGATGATCTTGTGAAGCCCCATAGCAGATTCACTTGTAAGCATTTACACTGAAAGTTGGCCTAGAAAAGAACACTATAAAAACATACCCCATTAGAAGCTTTCTTCTTTGCTTTCCACTCATCCAGTTGTGCCTTTGTCTTTGCGTCAACTTTAACAAGTAGCTTCTTTTCTCCTATCTGCAGGTCATGCAACAATCTGAGTGCACGGAGGGTAGACTCAGGTTCCTTATACTCACAGAAGCCAAAGGCTAGAAATGGATATAAAGAATTAGTGAAATATCAATTCAGCTGGGGGGGATGGGTAACTGAGTGACAAGCATTAAGGTGGGCATGTGATGTGATGAGCATTGAGTGTTATATGCAACTCAGGAATTACTGAAAACTATATCTGAAATTAATAATGTACTATACATATGCTAGAAATTGAATTTAAATTAAAAAAAGTTGTGAAAACAAAATATTTATGGAAAATTAAAATCACTAGAGACCAAATGTTATAATACTAGGTTATTCATGCTATCACTCTTCCTTTCCTTCAATTACCCTTGATGATTTTACTTTTAGCACCTTCAAACTACCAAAAGAAAAGAGAACAAAAATGGGAAGGAAGGAAAAAATCTAATTGGGCAAATTGCTACTTATTGGAAATGCTGATAAAATATTTAGTAGAACCAGCAAGTCATTGAGTCTTTTAATTATTTCCTGAATTCATTCCATCCAGACTTCCTAACAGCTACAAAGAAGTGACAACAGGTTCCCTGAACCTATTACAAGCACTTAAAAACTTTTTAAGATTTTATTTATTTATTCATGAAGGACAGAGAGAGAGACAGACAGACACAGAGGCCGAGGGAGAAGCAGACCCCATGCAGGGACCCCGACATGGGACTCAATCCCAGGTCTCCAGGATCACACCGTGTTGAAGATGGCGCTAAACTGCTGAAACACCCAGGTTGCCCATTTTTCCCTTTTTTTTTTTCATTTTTCTTTTTTTGAATAGCAGCTGCTTCTCCTGTTTGTTTTATAAATATTAATTTATTTATTTTAGAGACAGAGACAGAAAGATAGAGCGCAAGCAGAGAATCTCAAGCAGACTCCCTGCTCAGCAAGGAGCAACATGGAAATCAAGTCAGACGCCTTACCGACTCAACCACCCAGGGACCCCAAAGCACTTTCCAATTCTGAAAAATTAAACTACAAAAGTACTGACCTATTATCTGAGTTATACGTTTGATTTTTTTGTATCTGTTTAATTTTAATAACTAGTCACACCATTATTACTATGATTTAAATCAGAGATACTGGGATGCCTGGGTGGCTCAGCAGCTGAGCGTCTGCCTTCAGCTCCGGCTCAGGGCGGGCTGTGATCAAGTCCCGCATGGGCTCTCTGCAGGGAGCCTACTTCTCCCTCTGCCTATGTCTCTGCCTATCTCTCATGAATAAATAAATATTTTTTAAAAAATCAGAGATATTAAGATATACATTTTAAAGGAGGAATCTAAAAATTCAAAATAAATGAATCCAAATGTGTATCCAAATACATATAGTTAAGGACACAACCACACAGAGAGAAACTATTCTGAGTGATTTTAAAATAGCAAATCTGACCATAGGTTTAAGTGTGATGTATCTTAAGGATAGAAGCCTTTTACTAAAAAAGAAAAATTTCTATAATCATATTGCTGATGATAGTGTTGGTGTTATTAAGTATTAAACTGTTGTATTTGATGAAGCAAGCCAGTAATTATTTGTCTATCATCCCAATGTCCTTGAAACTCATTTTTTTCCCATTCCCATTTTCCCATTCCCATTCTCAGTATGGGAAAAAAAGAAAAGATATATGACAGAGAAGGTTAAATAAAAACCTTTAGGGATCCCTGGGTGGCGCAGCGGTTTGGCGCCTGCCTTTGGCCCAGGGCGCGATCCTGGAGACCCAGGATCGAATCCCACATCAGGCTCCCGGTGCATGGAGCCTGCTTCTCCCTCTGCCTGTGTCTCTGCCTCTCTCTCTCTCTCTCTCTCTCTGTGACTATCATAAATAAATAAAAATTAAAAAAAAAAAAATTTAAAAACCTTTATGTCCTGAATGTAAACTAATGTGTACTGGAAAAACACAAAAGCAAAGAATAAACAAGTGAGTTTTTTTGTTTTTTTTTTTTTAGTTTTTTTTTTTTTTTAAGTACGTTTTAAAAAATATTTAAGTAATCTCTATACCCAACATGGGGTATCATGAGGCTTGAACTCACAGCCCCAAGAAAGAGTTGCATGCTCCTCTAACTGAGCCAGCCTGTCCTCCCAAGACTAAACAGACAAGTCTTATAAGGAGTATAACTAATTACCAGACTATGATTTCTTTTTTTAAGATTTTGTTTATTTATGAGAGAGAGAGAGAGAAGGGGGGGGGCAGAGGGAGGAGCAGGCTCTCTACAGGGAGCCTGATGCGGGATTCAATCTCAAGACCCCAGGATCACAACCTGAGCCAAAGGGAGACGCTCAATCACTGAGCCACCCAGGCACTCCACCAGACTACAATTTTTAAAGCAATTTCCCACTAAAAGGAACCAGAGTTCTTTAAAGAAATGGCTGATCCTAATTATGGGACAGAAAAACTTCTAGATAAGCTTAGATTCCAAATCCCAGATAATATTCCAGACAACAAGGTAACTATCAAAGGGAGTTAGGCTTTTGTCAAACCATTGGAAAGCTTGGAATTGCTTACAAATAATAAAAGGAGGAAATGGATAGAGTATAGGATAAGCACAACTGGCCATGGTTTGATAAATGTTAAGGCTAGGTGATGAGAATGTGGGAGTTCGTCATATTATTATAATTTTATAATATGTGGATGAACTTTCCAATAATACTGTTTAAAGAATGTACATCAAACAGGTACTTTTACAACAAGTATGAAAAATAAGTTTGTTTCTAAGACTAATAGGTCATCTCACCACCTGTTCTGCTTTCTTCCTAAATCCTAACTGTTGAATGTTGATCATATATTACTGCTCTGAGGGAAAAAAAAAATGACTTTTCAAAATAGTATTGTAAAAAAAAAAAGTCTGAGTAATTTTTCCTCTCCTACCTTTCCTGTTAATACTTTCCCACTTTCTAATCTCAACTATCAGCTAAATCTTCCCAACTGCCTCTAATCCTTTTCCAATAAGAAGGAAGACAGAGTGTTGACAGAATATTCCCATGGTTCAGGGCAATGAGAGCAAAACATGCAACATGTAATTTATGCACACAGGTTAAAATGATCTCACAAAGAAAAAACTACCTACCTTGAAGTTTCCCAGATGCACCTTGTACTCTCTTCCAGCTCAAAACCAAGCCACATTTCTTAAAAACAAAATAAAGAAAAATGATCATTATCATTTAAAAAAATCAACTAATCAGTAATAAAAGTAAGAGCACAATCATATTTCCACCAGGAGAATATAAAAAACAAAATCATATCAGGTTATTAAATTTCTTAAAATTCCATCCATTCCCACATATCCATTACATGAAAGAAAATAGATAATACAGTTAAAAGAAAAATATAAATTCTAACAAATTCTTATTTACAGGAAAATTGACTATCTTTTAGATTTTATTTATTTTAGGAGGAGGAGAGCACACAAGAGTGGGGAATCCCAAGCAGACTCCATGCTGATGAGTGTGGAGCCTAACTCAGGGCTCGATTTCACGATCCTGAGATTACAACCTGAGCCAAAAGCAAGAGTCAGATGCTCATCAACTGAGCCACTCAAGCACCCTTTGACTACCTTTTAATAAATTAGAAATTTTACAGCATTTTTATCCAACCCAAAATATATACATAAAAACAAAATTGCCAATATTATATTTAAAATAAACTATAATAAATTCATGTAAATACTATGAATCCAGAAAGATTATGTTTTAAAACACACATATATTTTAAAGAACTTTTTCAAAGATTTTTTTTTTTTAAGATTTTATTTATTTGAGAGAGAGAGAGAGAGAGAGAGAGAGAGAGGCAGAGACAGAGGGAGAAGCAGGCTCCATGCAGGGAGCCCGACACCGGACTCAATCCCCCATCTCCAGGATCACACCCTAGGCCGAAGGTGGCGCCAAACCGCTGAGCCACCAGGGCTGCCCTCAAAGATTTTTTTTTTAAGTAATCTCTACACCCAATGTGGGGCTTGAACTCACAACTCTGAGATCAAGAGTCCCATGCTCTACTAGCTAAGCCAGCCAGGTACCCCAATATTATAAAGGACTTTTTAAAGATTTTATTTATTTGAGAGAGAGACACAGAAATAACAAGAGAGAGCATGAACAAGGAGAGGGAGAAGCAGGCATCTCGCTGAGCAGGGAGGGAACCCAATGCAGGTCTCAATCCCAGGACCCTGATATTATAACCTGAGCCATCCAGGCACCCCATAAAGGACTTTTAGTAACAGGAAAACGCTTGATAGGGAATGCAAAAATAACATGGGACATGAAATTACAGACATATAATAAGACTTTATGTAAAGAAAAAAAAGTCCATAAAACAATGAAAAAGATTAATGGGGCAGGTTGAAGAGTAAAACATTACATTTTGTTTACATTCAAAGTTTTTAAATATATATATATATATTTTTAAGATTTATTTATTTAGGAGCACCTGAGAGGCTCAGCTGGTTAAGTGTCTGCATTTGTTCAGGTCATGATCTCAGGGTTCCGGGATCAAGCCCCGCATCTGGCTTCCTGCTGCACTCTCCCTCTGCCCTTCCCCTACATGTTCTGATGCTAACAAATAAATAAAATCTTAAAAAGATTTATTTGATAGCACATGAGGCCAAACAAGGAGAGAGGCACGGGGAGAGGGAGACAGTCTCAAGTAGACTCAACTGAGCAGGGAGCCTGACACAGGGCTTGATTGCAAAACCCGGAGATTATGACCTGAGCCAAAATCAAGAGTCAGACACTTAGCCAACTCTGCCACTGAGGCATCCCAAACATTATTTCTAATTATTAAAAACTAGGTTAAAAAATATAGTTATTTGTGGAAAATGGTAAATGAAGATTGCCTGTCAAAGCTCAGAGAACACATGAATTTTTCACATCTCCCTTCAGAGAAACCAGTAAAATGATTATCAAGGAATATAAAAGATATAAACCCCTGAGGTCAGACACTGTATGAAAAAATAGCAGTAGAATTAAAATTTTGAAAAGAAAAAGGGCAAATAGAAAGATGGGAACTCATTCAAGTAGATTAGAAAAAAAAAAAGGCTGTAACTTCAAGTGTCTACAAATGAAAATATTGTTAAGAATTAGGCTAATTGGGGATCCCTGGGTGGCGCAGCGGTTTGGCGCCTGCCTTTGGCCCAGGGCGCGATCCTGGAGACCCGGGATCGAATCCCACATTGGGCTCCCGGTGCATGGAGCCTGCTTCTCCCTCTGCCTGTGTCTCTGCCTCTCTCTCTCTGTCTGTGTGACTGTCATAAATAAATAAATAAATAAATAAATAAATAAATAAATAAATAAATAAATAAATAAATAAATAAATAAATAAAAAGAATTAGGCTAATTGAAAAAAATAAAAATGAAAATAAAAATAAAAGAATTAGACTAACTGATTCTACAAAGTCAGTGATCTAGGCTGGAGGTAAAAGGTATGCACAGTGGAGAATGGGGTGCATGGGGAGCATGAGGCTGGATAAAAACAGGTGCTTGCAAGGTACCTGGGTGGCTCAGTCAGTTAAGGATCTGGTCGTCAGCTCAGGTCATGATCTCAGGGTCCTGGGATCAAGCCCCACATCAGACTTCATGCTCAGCATGGAATCTGCTTCTCCCCTGCTCCTATTCCTTGTGTTCTCTCATTCAAATAAAATCTTTTTTTTTTTTAAAGATTTTATTTATTTATTCATGATGGGGGAGGGGGCAGACGCAGGCAGAGGGAGGAGCAGGCTCCATGCAGGGAGTCTGACCTGGGACTCCAGGATCACGCCCTGGGCGGAAGGCAGGTGCTTAAACCACTGAGCCACCCAGGCCGCCCTAAAATCTTTAAAAAAAAAAAAAAAAAAAAAAAACAGGTGCTTGCCTCACAATATGAATATGGAATAATCAAAGCCTCAGAGTTCTTTTTTTTTTTAAGATTTTATTTATTTATTCATGAGAGGCACAGAGAGAGAGAGAGGCAGAGACATAGGCTCTTCTGCAGGGAGCAGGCTCCATGCAGGGAGCCCTGAGCCTAATGAAGGCAGATGCTTAACCCCTGAGCCACCAAAGAGACCCAAAGGCTCAGAGTTCTTCAGGCAACTACTTTACTCTCCATCCCCAGAGAATATAACCTGCCGTCTTTACAAACAACTACACTATCCCTATCCTCAAGGAAGACAGAATAAAGCTAAGGTCTGAAGAAAGAGAACAGGCTTGATACAGAGCACCAGATAGATACAAAAGATCAGGATGGGATACAGAAAGGGTAACAAGAGAAGAAAGTAAGGTAGACAATACACTTTAATTCAGTTCTTCACCCTCAATCACATATAGGCCACCATATACTCACTAGGCATGAAACGAAGTTTGCTAGAGAAACAAATCAGCTCCAAAGAAAATTCCATATACTAACATTCAAAACCTCTAGCTGCTGGGTTGATTACCCCACAATGATGCTCAACATTTTATAAACCCAGCTTAGGCATACAAAAAGACTACTTTTTATTTTTTTAAGATTTTTTTTTCTTCAAGATTTTATTTATTTATTCATGAGAGACACAGAGAGAAAGGCAGAAACATAGGCAGAGGGAGAAGCAGGCTCCTTGCAAGCAGCCTGATGTGGGACTCGATCTCAGGACCCCAAGGATCAGGACCTAAGCCAAAGGCAGACAATTACTGAGCCACCAGGCATCCCTAAGATTTTACTTTTTAAATTAATCTCTAGGGATCCCTGGGTGGCACAGCGGTTTAGCGCCTGCTTTGGCCCAGGGCGCGATCCTGGAGACCTGGGATCAAGTCCCACATCGGGCTCCCGGTGCATGGAGCCTGCTTCTCCCTCTGCCTATGTCTCTGCCTCTCTCTCTCTGTGACTATCATAAATAAATAAAAATTAAAAAATTAATTAATTAATTAATTAATTAATCTCTATATCCAAAATGGAGTTTGAACTCACAACCTCAAATCAAGAGTCACATGCTCCACCGACCCAGTCAGCCAGGTACCCCTAAAAAACTTTTAATCCCTAACTCTTAAATATAAAGATAATCAAGGATCACTAGATATTTAAGGAATGCCTTAAAAGAAAAATGAAAGAGATAAATTCAGGAATAAAACTTAAAAACAAAACACTCTGCTGTACATGTAAGTCAAAAATAGGTTTCAAAAGAGGTTTTTGAGGCACCTGGGTGGCTCAGTTGCTTAAGTGGCTTTTGATTTCAACTCAGGTCTTTATCATGGGATCATAGGTTCAGGCTCTATGTTGAGCTCCAAGCTGGGCATGGAGCCTACTTAATAGAAAGAGTGGGCAGCCCATTGGCTCAGCGGATTAGCACCGCCTTCAGCCCAGGGCATGATCCTGGAAACCCAGGATTAAGTCCCACGTCAGCTCCCTGCATGGAACCTGCTTCTCCCTCTGCCTGTGTCTCTGCCTCTGTCTCTCATGAATAAATAAATAAGATCTTAAAAAAAAAAGAGAGAGAAGAGGTTCCAAAATAGAATATATATATAAAATCTCCACACACCGGCACAAAAATATTCACAGCATCATTATTCATAATAACCAAAAAGTAGAAATAACTCCATTGTCTCTTAAGTTATGAATGGATAAACAAAAAATGATATATTCATTAAATAGAATATTTATTCATAAAAAGAAACAAAATACTGTCATAAGCTACAATATAGATGAAGCCTAAAAATATATTAAAAAAAACAAAACATGAAAGCGATACATATTCTATGATTCTGCTTATTATGTATGATGCCCAGAATAGGCAAATCTACATGGACAGAAGGCAGGATGGTGGTTGCCATATGCTGGGGAGGGAAGAGAACGAGACGTGATTTACTGAGTAGAGGGTTTCTACTTGGGGTGATGAAAATGTTCCAAAATTAAGACAGTGGTGATGTTTGTGCAACTTTCTGAATATACTAAAAACCACTGGATTATGCTTTATAAAAGGGTGAATTTTATGGTTTATGAATAATATCACAGTAAAGAGTTTTTTAAAAATGCCCTCCATTTGAGGGAAAAAATTGGCATTATCTTGTAAAAGTGAAGATAAACCTGTCCTAAAACTCCGAAATTCCACTTCTAAGAGAATTACATGAAGAAATTCTTTCACGTTCACTGAGGAAAACAGGATATTACCAATAATAACACAGCAAAACATAATATCAAGAATAGAAACAATCCATATGACTATCATTAGAAAATTGACGATTCAGGGACAGCTGAGTGGCTCAGCAGTTGAGCGCCTGCCTTCAGCTCAGGATGTGATCCCAGAGTTCTGGGATTGAGTCCCGTATCAGGCTCTTGCATTATGCCTGCTTCTCCTCCCTCTGCCTGTGTCTCTGCCTCTCTCTGTCCTCTCATGAATAAATAAATAAAATCTTAAAAAAAAAAAAAAAGAAAATTGACAATTCATGGTACATTTCAACGATGCAATGATATATAGAAGTGGTAAATAAACTAGTTATATATATATGTTGGGTGAAAAAAGCAAGTTATGAAGAAGTACAGAATTAAAACTTATGAATTATAAATTTTTATGAATACATTAACATGTAATTAAAGTAAAAACCACATACAGGAATGATAAACACCAAATTTAGGATAGTGGATTACCTCTGGTTAGACTATTCATTCAAGATTTTGCAGAATGAAATTTTTAAAATAAAAAGGAGAAAATAATTAGAAATCCTTTTTCTGCCTTTTCATACATTTGAAATCCAAAACAATAAAATTAAAATGAGAACAGTTTAACTTACAGCAAGGAGCTGTCTTATAAGCATGTCGGAGGCTTTCTCAGAAATGTTGCCAACAAAAACTGTTGTAGTGGGACCACAATTTTCATCATTTTCTTTAGCCTTTAAGCCTGGGTGATCCTTTCTTGCTCCCAAATGCTTTCCAACCATGGACACAGTGGGTACTAAAACCTAGAGTGAAGAAAAGCAATAAAATTTGAGCTGGCTATTACGTTTCCTATCATATTTAATGTAACTTTATTCTAAAAACAATTTTAAAGTAGAAAATATATAGCATATTACTATTAAAGGTTCTACATACTTAATCTAAAGCTTCTATCACATTTTTCATTAATGCAAATTCATTCATGACAAGTAAAAATCCACTACTGGATTACCTTTCTCTTATTAGAAAGATTTATTTGAGAGAGAACAGGGGCAGAGGGAGAGAGAGAATCTCAAGCAGACTCCCATGGAGCCTGATGTGGAGCTAATGAGCCCTGATTTCTAGTAACCCTGACATCATGACCTGAGCCAAAATCAAAAGTCAGACATTTTTAACCAACTGAACTACCCAGGCACTCCAGATTACCCTTCTTTGGAAATTAACTTGGAATAGCAAATAAAGATAAATTGGATAGAGAATTTTTTTAATTTTAAGACAAAATTTAAAATATCCAAAACATCATAAGTCATTTAAAATTATCAAATAGGGCAGCCCTGGTGGCTCAGTGGTTTAGCGCCATCTTCAGCCCAGGGCATGATCCTGGAGACCTGGGATCAGTCCCAGGTCAGGCTCCCTGCATGGAGCCTGCTTCTCCCTCTGCCTGTGTCTGCCTCTCTCTCTCTCTCTCTGTCTCTCATGAATAAATAAATAAAATCTTTTTAAAAATTAAATAAATAAATAAAATAAAATTATCAAATATATCCAGGAGTTTCTTCAAAATTTTACTCTATACTAACATAACAGCAAGTTTCAGGGCACTTGGGTGGCTTAATCAGTTGGGTGTCAGACTCTTAATTTCAGCTCAGGTTATGACCACAAGGTTGTGGGACAGAGCCCCACAAAAGACTCTACCCTCAGGAGGGAGTCTGCTTCTCCACCTCAATCTCACTCTGCCTCCAAAACCACGTTTCTTTCCAAAATAAATAAATCCAAAAAGAATTTTTTTAAATAAAAGTAAATGTCAATCATCACCACTAATCCTCTGATAGAGTATTTGAATACTCTCGTAACACTCTCTAACATTTAAATTTTACTATGCAGTTAATTGCATTTTTTAATTTTCCCTTTCTAACTTTCAACTTCCCAGAGGAAGGAACAGTCTTACTCATTTTTATATCTGGAATTGAATTTAGCAAAACATCCAGAGCAGGCACGGAATAAATAATGGTGAACTGAGGGAACTGCTCCAAACCCCAAGTCCCACCTTTTCCTAGGCTGAAATGCAAGAGGTTAAGAGTACTTATCATGTGCAGGTTTTACAAAACAGCCAAACAATGGGTATCCAATGCAAGAAAAATTAGACACCCTCTTGGTCTGAAAAAAACATATCTTCTTAGAGGTCTGCCTCATAGCAGACTCCTGTTTGCCCACAGAATTACCATCTCCTTTTTATTATGAATAACTCCCCCCTCCCTCCCTTTACAAAATCCACAGCTAAAATAACAGTTAAAAGTAATGAGATCTACCCTCTATCATAGTCGAATTCCAAATGAAGCCTGATACTCTACCACTTAACTCAAAGAAAAATTCTGGTTAAACAGTTCAAGAGGAAGAGAAGGTTATTATTTATTCATGTGTTACAGCATATTAGCATTATGAAGTAAGATGCTTAGAGTGTACAAATGCTTTGACGAATGTGAAGAATTAAGACTTAAAAAGACTGAATAATGAAACATTTTAAAAGAATAAAGGCTTCAAGAAAACTGTTTTTTAACCTCTGGTTACAGATATCATACCAGAGGACAGAGAAAAAAGTTTGGAAGGCACTAAAAATTATGCAGGTGAAAGTAAAGAATGGAAATATATTCAATACAAATTTTATTTCAAAATTTAAATTTTTACTAGGATCACTTCTATAGTTTTTTTTTCTATGAGGTTATTAAATGTGTCAGATCATTCTATCTCCTATGATCAAGACAAGAAGGAGGAGTGATTAAAGAACCAATCTAAAATAACAAGTGTATGAAAAGTCTAGAGAATTTGAGGTGAATCATAAAACCATTTATTGGGGGTGCCTATTTTAAGGGCAATTGCATACTATGCATAGCTGAGTGAAAATGATACTCAAGTAGTATGGTATACATGGATGCTATCACTCTCAATTATTCTTTTGAACACTTAATTTATCTAAGTTAATCAAGTGTTTTTTAGCTTTAAAGGCAATAGCCCTACTGTATCTCCTAATTCCTCCTTAAAATTATACTTACAGTTGGAGCAGGAGCCATAATGCTCATTGGTACAGGAATCATTGGGGTCCCTAAGAAGAAAGCATAATAAATCTTATGAATATAAGCATATGAGACTATACTCTATATCAATTACATGGCACGCAAGTAGGTATCTTCACTCAGTCAATTTAAGTAGAAATGTATGAGTAATGAAAATGAGATATTGATGAATGCCTTATTTTCAAAAGCAATATGGCACAGGTCTATTAAAACTTAACACGACACCAAAAACTACTCTAAAAGACTACCACCACAACATGCTTTTGTATCAGGAGTTTAAAAATCTGGATAGTTACTGATTCATGTTCATCTGATTCGGGACATCCTGAAAGCCAGTAACATACACAAATACAGATCCACCTATGAGTAAACAATGGTATTAACAAACCTTTTTTTTTTTTAAGATTTTGTTTATTTATTCATAGAGATACGCACAGAGAGAGAGAGAGAAGCAGAGACACAGGCAGAGAGAAGCAGGCTCCATACAGGAAGCCTGATGTGGGACTTGATCCCAGGTCTCCAGGATCACACCCCAGGCTGCAGGCAGTGCTAAACCGCTGTGCCACCGGGTCTGCCCCTATTAACAAACCTTTAAAGGTTACAAAAAAAAGTTATCAAATGAGAAATTAATCTGGAAACCTAAAAAGAATTTTGTTATTGCTTGTTCTTTAAGAAAAACAAGGGGATCCCTGGGTGGCGCAGCGGTTTGGCGCCTGCCTTTGGCCCAGGACGCGATCCTAGAGACCCGGGATCGAATCCCACGTCGGGCTCCCTGCATGGAGCCTGCTTCTCCCTCTGCCTGTGTCTCTGCCTCTCTCTCTCTCTGTGACTATCATAAATAAATAAATAATTTAAAAAAAAAGAGTTGAGAGAGAATGTATATTAAAAAAAGAAAAAAAAAAGAAAAAAAAAAACAAGCAATATCACCAATAATCTCAGTCAGTATCAAAGAAAAACTCGGGATCCCTGGGTGGCGCAGTGGTTTGGCGCCTGCCTTTGGCCCAGGGCGCGATCCTGGAGACCCGGGATCGAATCCCATGTCGGGCTCCCGGTGCATGGAGCCTGCTTCTCCTTCTGCCTATGTCTCTGCCTCTCTCTCTCTCTCTTTCTCTCTCTCTCTCTATCATAAATAAATAAATAATAAAAAAAAAGAATAAAATCTCTAAGACCATCTGCTGCACTAAGAGTCAATGGGCATCTTAGTGATACGTGCATTTTTGTTTTCAACCACATTGCTTGCCAATCAAGAACTACTATAGGGTATTCTTGTGCATATAACTAATGAAAAAATCTTTGCAAATGACGTATCAGATAAAGGGCTAGTTTCCAAGATCTATAAAGAACTTATTAAACTCAACAGCAAAGAAACAAATAATCCAATCATGAAATGGGCAAAAGACATGAACAGAAATCTCACAGAGGAAGACACAGACATGGCCAACAAGCACATGAGAAAATGCTCCGCATCACTTGCCATCAGAGAAATACAAATCAAAACCACAATGAGATACCACCTCACACCAGTGAGAATGGGGAAAATTAACAAAGCAGGAAACCACAAATGTTGGAGAGGATGCGGAGAAAAGGGAACCCTCTTACACTGTTGGTGGGAATGTGAACTGGTGCAGCCACTCTGGAAAACTGTGTGGAGGTTCCTCAAAGAATTAAAAATAGATCTGCCCTACGACCCAGCTTTTGCACTGCTGGGGATATATCCCAAAGATACAGATGCAACGAAACGCCGGGACACCTGCACCCCGATGTTTCTAGCAGCAATGTCCACAATAGCCAAACTGTGGAAGGAGCCTCGATGTCCATCGAAAGATGGATAAAGATGTGGTTTATGTATACAATGGAATATTACTCAGCCATTAGATAAATGATGAATACCCACCATTTGCTTCGACATGGATGGAACTGGAGGGTATTATGCTGAGTGAAATAAGTCAATCAGAGAAGGACAAACATTATGTGTTCTCATTCATTTGGGGAATATAAATAATAGTGAAAGGGAATAGAGGGGAAGGGAGAAGAAATGGGTAGGAAATATCAGAAAGGGAGACAGAACATGAAGACTCCTAACTCTGGGAAACGAACTAGGGGTGGTGGAAGGGGAGGAGGGTAGGGGGTGGGGGTGACTGGTTGGTGGGCACTGAGGGGGGCACTTGACGGGATGAGCACTGGGTGTTATTCTGTATGTTGGCAAATTGAACACCAATAAAAAATAAATTTATTAAAAAAAATCTTACCATCTGAGCACTAAGAAAAAGAATGCAATAAGGGCAAAAACTAATGAAAGACTTACTTTTCTACTATAAATTTTAAAACGCTTCTAAACATATCTCAAAGAAGTTCTGAAATCATTCTTTGGTTCAAATTTAACATCAATTTATGAGAATTCTCCAACTAAGACTGGTAATAAAATCTTAAACATTTAACACTATCCATTTATTTTCTAACCTAAATTGTTTTTTGAATGAGAAAAATCAAGATTCCTATCATTAAGTCAACAGAACACTGCACAAAATAGAAAAAAAGACAGAGATGCCTGGCTGGCTTAGTTGGAGAAGCATGTAACGTTTGATCTCAGGATCACGAGTTCAAGCCCCACGTCAGGTGTAGAGATTACTTCTGTAAGTAAATATGCATGTAAACTTTTTAAAAAGGAAAGAAAAAGACAGAGTTCAACTCTTGGTTCTATTAAATCTAGCTATGCAAACTTGAACAAGCTAAGCTGTTCAAGCTGCAGTTTCCTCAATTCTCATGAGTTAATTTCTTTGGAGCACCAATGAGACAGATCATTTATGTGTAGCAGTTGAATACAGTACATGCTCAAAACTATAATTCATCAATCTGTATATCTAAGTTTTTCACTTTTAAGTTTCAAAGCAAAAAAAGTCCTTCCCCTTTATCAACTGTAAACTACATGGCACCTTTCCCATAGGTGAATTTTCTATTAAAGAAAAGTTCAGAAAAAGACGTAGTGGGGTAAGAAATGTTTTTTTGAGTTTTTTTTTTTTCTTTTTTGGGTAGGGGGTTATGTAAGCTCTACAACCAACATGGGACTCAAATTCACAACCCTGAGATCAAGAGTCACATGCTCTGAGCCAGCCAGGCATCCCATTTTTTTTTCCTTTTTAACAGTTACTAAATGTTTAATAGTTATGTTTCCTACCTCAACTTACTAATATCCTGCAATACAGAATTCACAATTCACAATGGAAAATGTATTGTTACTCATTACAAAGATCTACACGTGCTAAAGTGAAAAGAAGCAAAGTACACAAAGCGTGAACAGTGTAGTACTAGTTGAGTTTTTAAAAACACAGAAGTAGGAAAAGGGTAAACAAAAGCAAACACACCAGGATATGCAAAGTGTTTGTCTCTGGAGTGTTACAAACTAGAAGCTGATACAAAAAGCTGTTAGGGGAAGGAAATTCTCAGGAATGTGAAAGAGGGGATGGACTTCCTTCTGTTCTATGCATATTACTTTTTAGGGAAATTTTATGGTTATTTTTCCAAATTGATTTTCTAATTTAATATAGAATGTGACCATTACATTTAGAGTTCAATTAATCACACTAATAGGCAAGACAAGAAAATTACACATGAACATGGGTATTATGGTCTTGAATTACCACCCTAGTTTAGCATACTATTTCATTATTTACCTTTTAAAGTATTGATGCTACACAAAGAATGTAGAATGAGGTGTAACCAAACTCTGATTTATCATACAAATATATTTCCCTAAACAGAAATGACAGTATATGCTGTTATACAGAATCAGAATTAGCACGTTACCATTCTGAATAAATGCCCACATTACTATGGCATTGACCAGTCAAAAAGAAAAACTGATGAGACGCCTGGGTAGTTCATCAGTTGAGCGTCTGCCTTCAGCTCAGGTCCTGATCAGGTCCGGGGACCAAGTCCCACATCTGGCTCCTTGTGAGGAGCCTGCTTCTCTGTCTTTCTATGTCTCTGCCTCTTTCTGTGTCTCTCATGAATGAATGAATACACACACACACACACACACACACACACTAAAAAAACTGACAATCTGGTTTTGAGGTCTCCTGACCCATCTTAAAAAATTATGCAGGGAGTAGTCTTATCAGACATAGGTTTCATTTATCTTCTACTTCTGTTTTAATAATTTGGCATAATGTTCATCACAAAATGTCAAATTTAGTGTTTGCTCTTCAAAATTCAAAGGAATTTAAAAACTTTTCTATAAAACCAATTTATTAGGAAGGAAATTTAAGGTACTGATTTTTCTGTCACTTTTCCTGATTCTAAAAGATTAAGCTTCATTCCCAATCCCTTAATTTTCTTAACAAAGGAATAAAACGTAAACTATTCTTCCCTATAAAACTATAACACAACCGTTTTGTTTTTAGGAAGGATCATGGTTACTAGTAAAGGCCATCAAAAACGTATCTTATGAGACTAAATTGATTAACAAAATCAGGATATATGAACCTCCCAAAAATTGATGCCAAAACAAAAGTGGCTCTCAGGACACCATCCTTCTTATATTATTAATCTGTTAGATGGTTGACAACTAACTTTATTCAGTTTTCTGTTAACATTATTCTCTCAATCCCCCTATTCAGCAGGAATTCCTTTATACATTATAGAACAACTCAATTACTGACTAAAATTCAGTAAGTGTTCTATGAAATAATAAACTGGTTTAGATTTAAATTTAAATATGTATTTCATTTTTTTTTTAGATTGATTCTCTTTCTTTCTTTTCAGGGTCCTGGTATCATGACCTAAGCTGAAGGCAGATGCTTAACGGAACTGAGCCACCCAGGAGCCCCTAAATACGTATTTCAAACTATATTCCTGGAAAGAGGTAGTAATAAATACATATCCATGATTACCTAGGACAGCTTAAAACAAGTTGCTACAAGCATAAATGTCCTAAAAATTTGTACAAATATTGCATTCTACTCCATAATGTGTATAAGTACTTGTTCTAACTTTCAGAAGAATGATTTACCCCCAAATTCCTGAAGTGCTAAATGATATTCCAAAAACACTGCCATGTTTATCTGTGGCTTTAGCACTGCTATATACTTGATCTAGAAGTTAGGAGGCCCCCAAAGCTGAGTCTCTAGAATATACATGTTATGAATCAACAACCTTGGGGCACCTGGCTAGCTCAGTGGCTGAGCATCTGCCTTGGGCTCGGGGCGTGATCCCAGGTCCCCTGCAGGGAACCTCCTTCTCCCTCTATGTCTCTGCCTGTGTCTCTCGTGAATAAATAAATAAAATCTTAAAAAAAAAGGGATCCCTGGGTGGCGCAGCGGTTTAGCGCCTGTCTTTGGCCCAGGGCGCGATCCTGGAGACCCAGGATCGAATCCCACATCGGGCTCCCGGTGCATGGAGCCTGCTTCTCCCTCTGCCTGTGTCTTTGCCTCTCTCTCCCTCTCTCTCTCTGTGTCTATCATAAATAAATAAAAATTAAAAAAAAAAAAACTATATGGAAGAAAAAAAGAAATGGATGAGCCTATTTCATTTCCCTCTTTCAGTAAGGGAATAACAACGGTTATGTGGGAATGTGGGCAAAATTTTTCACTGTATACCTTTTTAACTACGGAATTGTATGAATTAGTATATATTTGCTGGTTTACTTTATTTTTTAAATAAAGGGATTTTTTTAATCTTCCCAGATTAATTTGATACTCAATTTGATATGAAAAGTACTGTCATAGAATAAGACATCACATTTAAAGAAAAATGCTAACATGTTTACTACTAACACAGTCACATACATTATCACTTTCCTAAAGTTTATACTATTATAACAAAAGTATAGGCTAAAAAAACAACAGTATCCAAAAACTTACCTGGAGGTACAGGTGGAGGAAAACCAGGAAATTGTGGGGGTGGGATCCCTGGTGGGAGTGCTGGGATTCCCATGGGAGGGCGATTCAAATGAGGGGGGAAAGACATTCTTACTGCAGCGGTCTAAAGAAAAAAATCATGACAAATCATTTTATTTGAAAACTTTGCAATTTGATATGCCTGGTTTGTTGGCCTTCATTTTTAGAGTATCTGCAAAATTCTAAAGTTTTCTTACCCAAAGGAGTTGGCAAAGACCCTCTTTTCTCTGTCTGTCCATTGAGAATTTTTAAAACTTAGATCTTTTCTAAAATAAGTTCCCAAAATGTACACGATCTAAATTCAGGATAGACTCCTACAATCATATGGGAATACATATAAAGGAAGAAAAAAATTTTGAGGTTCAGTTAATATCCAAAAATTAAATACCAAACATCAATGAATCTTTTTAAACCAAACTCAGAATCCAGGAAGATTATCTAAGGTTTTTTTCTTTAAATGTTCTGATGCATTTTTCTACATACATCAGCACCCTGAAAACTAAATGTACCAAGTTACACAATATTTGTTGACTCAATGTTGGCCAGTTCCTCAAGGACAAATGAATGTCTCAGTGAACCATAAACCTGAGAGGGAAGAAACCTCCTGACATCAGGTCACATACTAACTACTCAGATATAAAGAAAACATACAATTTGTGACAATGAGAAAATATGTAACTTTTATTAAACTTAAAAGTCAACTTCCTAACCATTCTTGAATGAAATTCAATGAATGAAATTCAAGAATCAGAACTTAGCATTTGATTTCTTTGAATATTAGAATATACTGTACTGTTTAAATGGTTTGATATTACTTAAAAGAAAGTTAATTTTGTCCTTTAGTTAAATGAATATAAGTATTTAAGACTCCCCAAGCACCAAATTTTGTATCTTCATCAACATACTTGAATGTCCAGAACTGTTAGAAAAAGTATAAAAATTCTATTAGGATATCCTAGGAGGATTCCATGCACCAATTCAAAGAAGCAGCCAAAATAAGTGATCTCATACCAGTAATGGCACTAAATAGCAGTGATTTGATCAACAGGAGATATGTCTGTCGGGCACTAGGAAAAATTCCCCCTACACTCTGTAACTGAAGGAGTCTAGAGTTGTTTGAAGTTTTTAAAAAGAATCTGTCTCTATTTTTGGTCTATTTCATACATTGATTTACTCACCCTTCAGAAGAGAGAAGATAAAAAGTGCATGTCTTCCACTTCCTCGCCCCCTAATCCCAACAGTTTGGTATATATCGTTGTATTCTTCTAAATACCTTTCTATACACAAACTAACATATAATTATTTGTGTTTTTCTGCAAACAATATAATCATACTATACTGTTAGGTACATTTCTCCCTCATTATCATTAACATCTCATCAGTTCATATAGTTCTATTCCAACCTTTATAATACGGTAAACTACTACAAGCATATAATAATTATTCATTCAACATGGATGGTTGGATCCACATTTTGCCTCTTATAATACTGAACATTCTTGGACATATAAATCTATGCACCTGTGCAAGTAACTCTCTTATGCAGATTAGTACTATATGTATCTACACTTTACCTCCGAATCATCCTCCAAAACTAGCGCACAAATCCACATCCCCACCACCAATATATGGGTATGCCCTTTGCTCAGATCTTCACCATTGTTAGAGTAAATCAGTGTTTAAATTATAACAATCTGAAAACTAAAAAATACTCCCATTTTAATGTACATTTCCTTAATCTCTCTTGAATATTTTTACCTGTTTATCAGACATTTCTTTAAAACAGTCTTAGAAAAGTATGTCCTTCAGGCTCACAGCTGTTCTTCCTCAGTATTCTTTTGACTTAATAAGTTAGGATAATATTCTATAAAATCTTAACTTCAATTTCAGAAAACACAGTACACTTAAAATATTTAGAAAGTTTTTTTTATAAAAAATATTTAGAAAGTTTTACAAACAAAATAGATTCCTAAAATTCCATATACTTAGAAAATAAGATAGTAGAAATGCCTTAAAATATTTAGTATCAGTATAAATTAAAAAGGGAATTTTTAAGTAATATTTTTGTAATACTTTTTCTCCAAAAACAAAACAAAACAAAAATTCTATATAAAGGGGGTGAGTGTATCTCCTTTTAAAAGAGGGAAAAAGGGGGATCTCTGGGTGGCTCAGCGGTTTGGCGCCTGCCTTTGGTCCAGGGCGCGATCCTGGAGTCCCGGGATCGAGACCCGCGTCGGGCTCCCGGCATGGAGCCTGCTTCTCCCTCCTCCCGTGTCTCTGCCTCTCTCTCTCTCTATGTCTATCATAAAATAAATAAATAAATCTTTAAAAAAAAAAAAAAAAAAGAGGGCTACTATCCTACTTCCACAAACTCTTCTATTATCATTATTCTTTATCATTATTCTATCTTAGCACTTTCTTAGGAGGGCAGTTGAAATTAATACCTGTCAGATAAATTAATTAATCAATGAATGAATCAGTAAACCAATTTATTAGGACGCTCCCATGTACCAAGTACTATGCCAGTAATGAAGCAGTGCCTAGCTTCACAATGTTTACAAAGACTGGAGCATAAAATTCATCTCTAGAATCATTTATTGTCAAGTACTAGCTATAACTATTACTTTTTAGAAACCTAGGTTCTTGGTGTTTATATTTCATAGCTTTTAAATGTATAATTTCTTCCGTACAAATTAACCAGATTGTTTTAGTGTATGCCAATGTATCCATTCCATTCACTTCTAATTTTTCTATGTTCTACATCTCTTTCATTTAGAACTGTTCAAAACTTGCTTATTCATAAGTGAACTTCAAAGGTGTCTGATAATTTTATCTTAATTAAGGTTATAGTTCCTCCTATGGTCAGAAAACTACAATTCTGGTGATCACTGGTAAATAATATAAAAAATCACTTCAAAAAATAAATAAAAATCACTTTAAACATCCTAAAATAGGAGTATCAACCACTTTTTTCAAAATGAACTTTTATGTTTTGACATGTGAAAATGAGAATAAACTTTTATAACCATAAAACAAAGCTTATCAGTTCTTAACTACAGTTGATAAATTGTAATACTCTCATCACAAATTATAGAGATTCAAAGTTGGCAGGTTCTTTGCAGAATAAAGTAGGGAAGAGAATTAGGGAGTTCTTTAGTTAAATATGGTAGGCCTCACCAAGAAGGTAGGTAAATTGACCTCCAAAGGGGCCAAGGCAGAGAAGCCTTGTATCTGGAGGCAATAGCCTTCCAAAAAAAAAAAGGAAACAAATGCAAAGAGCCTGAGTTGGGCATGGAGTGCTTGTGGGAGGAAAGCAAGGCCAACAGCTGGAGCAGAGTACTTGAGGAAAGTCAAAGATAAATGCCAAGTATTACTTGAGGGGGGGGGGTTCAGAGAATGTAGTACTTTGTAGGCCACTGTAAAGGTTTTGATCTTTACTCTGCATGAGATGGAAAACATTAGAAAGGCTTCTGACCTGACTTATATTTTAAGTGTCACTGGCCACTGTAGAACTGGAGACTGGGGATCCCTGGGTGGCGCAGCGGTTTGGCGCCTGCCTTTGGCCCAGGGCGTGATCCTGGAGACCTGGGATCGAATCCCACGTCAGGCTCCTGGTGCATGGAGCCTGCTTCTCCCTCTGCCTATGTCTCTGCCTCTCTCTCTCTATGACTCATAAATAAATTTAAAAAAAAATTTTTTTAAAAAGAACTGGAGACTGGAGAACAAGGGGCGATACAGGAGACTACTGCAATAATGAGACAAGAGAGGGTGGCCTGGAATAGGTGGCAGTGGTTAAAGTGTTAGATTCAGGGAATCCCTTGGCACCTGCCTTCGGCCCAGGGCGTCATCCTGGAGTCCCGGGATCGAGTCCCACATCGGGCTCCCTGCATGGAGCCTGCTTCTCCCTCTGCCTGTGTCTCTGCCTCTCTCTCTCTGTCTCTCATGAGTAAATTAAAAAAAAAAAAAAAGTGTTAGATTCAGGATGTAGTACTTTGAAGGTAGCCAATTTCTGCTAAGGGAGTGTGGAGTTTAAGAAAGATGC
The DNA here is from genome assembly GCF_048164855.1 of Canis lupus baileyi. NCBI lineage: Eukaryota > Metazoa > Chordata > Mammalia > Carnivora > Canidae > Canis > Canis lupus. Next base: position 47,906,299 of record NC_132846.1, on the reverse strand, counting down.
AATAATTATTTTATTTGAAAAAATAAAAATAATAATAATTATTTTATTTGCACTGAGATGATTTAAATAACATTTAAAAATACTTGTATTTTTTTACTTTTTTCATTTTCACTTTGGAGTGCTTCACTTTTAAAAGGTTCAAAGCATTTTTACCTGCTAGGTATGAAACCTTATGGCCTAAAGTAACAAAAACAAGCAACTATGATGCAAGTATTATCTCTAGTGTTGCAATGGTCATACAGGTTTATTATACATTTGTCAAAATTCACTGAAATTAAAATCGGTGTATTTTATTGCATCCAAATTTTATCTCAATAAATCTAGTCCCCATCCAAAAAAAAACCTTTAAAAAAAAGAAAACTTTTAAATAAGATTTCTCTTTAGCACTCATAATATACATGCTTTTTTTTTTTTTCACTTTTTCCTCTTTACACTTTTAAATCACTGCTTTTTTCCTACACCATTAACTGCTTACAACCACTGCAGATTTATCCCAAGAGAAAACGAATGATTTCACCAGGAATAGATATACTGGCTAACCCCATCAGGGCACTGTATGTCAAATTTCTGAATGCTAAGAGGCAAATGAACCAACAGATTCTTCTTAGTAAACATTTATACAACTCATTCATTCATTCAACAAATATCTAGCTCCAATTTTGTGTCAGGTTCTTTTCTAAGTATTATTTTTAATAACTCTGAAAGAGCAAATTTTAAGTTATTATATAGTTACACAGCCAGCCCAGTGGCTCTCCAGTGAACATAAATGATCATAACTATAGAATGCATTGTCCCCTGCTCTGCTTATAACCTGCAAGGCACAATGAACTGACAACCTGCCCCAGCCTAAGCAAAGCCAGCCCTTCAAAATATCATTTCTCAAACTGAATTTCTACAGAAGGGAAGTGTTCAGTAACTATTCCTAAGAAAAAGTATTCCATGTCCAAAGAATGGGAAATGCTTGATTAACAAAGTTTCTTTTACAGGAAAACTTTTCAGAGGTATGAAAATACTCAAGTCTCCAAAAAGGGAGCTCATCATTTTCTGAGATTTCCACTTAGCTGTTTTCTCATTTTCGATGATTAAAAAGCAATGCTTGGGCAGCCCCGGTAGCGCAGCAGTTCAGCACTGCCTGCACCCCAGGGTGTGATCCTGGAGACCTGGGATCAAGTCCCACGTCGGGCTCCCTGCATGGGGCCTGCTTCTCCCTCTGCCTGTGTCTCTGCCTCTCTCTCTCTCTCTCTCTCTCTCTCTTACTCATGAATAAATAAATAAAATCTTTAAAAAAAAAAAAAAAAGCCATGCTATCTAGAGAAAAATTAGTGGTAGTCTGGAGTGACTTGAAAACAAGAAAGAAAATCCTTTTGGGGGAAAGTCACATAACTCTGAACATTTACTAAAAATCATCAAATTGCACATTACAATGAGCCTGTTTCCTGCGTTAATTACACCTTAATAAAGTTGCTTTTTAAAAAAAGCACTACTTGGGCAGCCTGGGTGGCTCAGCAATTTAGGGCCGCCTTCAGCCCAGGACGTGATCCTGGAGACCTGGGATCCAGTTCCGCATCAGGCTGCCTGCACGGAGCCTGCTTCTCCCTCTGCCTGTGTTTCTGCCTCTCTCTCTGTCTCTCATGAGTTAAATTTAAAAAAATCTTAAATAAATAAAAATAAAAATAGTACTACCAATTCAGGACAATTTCAGGCTAAATCCAGTTAAGACTTGAGGATTAGACAATACTGCATCAATATTAATTTCCTGATTTTGTTGAATGTACTGTTGTTAAATATGGAAATGTCTTTATTCTAGGAAATATACACTAAAGTGTTTAAGGGTTAAGGGACATCTGCAGCTTACTAGCAAAACATTTCAGAAGAAAACTATGAAGAAATAGAGAAGATAAAGCAAATTCGTCAAATGTTACCATTTGGGGACCCTTGGTGAAAGGCATTTGAGAATTCTTTCTACTATTTCTGCAACTTGTTTAAAGTTTGACTCATGCCAAGTAAGTGTTAAAAGTAGTATTAAGAGGTGCCTGGGTGGCTCAGTCAGTTAAGCATCATCTGCCTTCTACTAGGGTCATGATCCCATTAGGTTGCCTGCTCAGCCTGCTTCTCTCTCCTGCCCCACTCATGCTCTCTAGCTATCTCTTATCTCTGCCTGCCTCTCTCTCTCAAATAAATAAAAAAATTTTTTAAGGCAGTATCAATTCTGGTGGTGTAAATATTATCTTCTTTTTCTTCTCTTAACGTTTCAAAAGTAAAAAAAAGGGGGGGGGCAAGAAAAAAAAAAACTATTCACCAACTTTAAGGGGGAAATCAGTTGATATCCTTTTAGAAATGGCAGTGGTAGTTGTCAGAAAAGACTACCAAAATTAAACAAAATACACAGAATGTTTTTGTAAGAAAATGACTACTTTTGCTTCCAAAGGTACAAAATAGTTTAAATCATACGCAAACGAGAAAAGTACATAGCTAATTTATGACCCAAAAAGTTACTCGAAAATCCCAAACTTGTATTAGGTCTGAAGTGTTACCAATGTTACAACAAACTCATTTTATTTTAAAAACATATTTAAAACCTTACGAAAGTGGAATAAAAAGATACCAAACCACAAAATAAAAAGTACTTAGCCCGAACTGTCATTAATATATGGTACCTATGCAACACTGGGGCAATAAAAACATTTTCTTCCTAAAAGTGTTTCCGAACCATACCAAAATAAATAGATAAATAAGGGGAAAACCCTACTTTGGGGATCCAAGATGCAAATTTGGTAACCTCAAGAAAATAATTTTTTTTTTTTTTAAGTTGGCTACCCATCATCCAGCGTGGAACCCAACGCAGCGCTTGAACTCATGACCCTGAGATCAAGACCTGAGCTGAGATCAAGAGTTGGACGCTCAGGGCACCTGGGTGGTTCAGTCGGTTAAGTGGTTAAACATTTGACTCTTGATTTTGGCTCAGGTCATGATCTCGGTGCCCAGAGGCTGAGACCCACGTCGGACTCCGTGGTCAACAGGAAGTCTGCTTGAGGTTTTTTTTCTCTCTCAAATAAGTTAATCAAAAGAAAGAAAAGCCCGACACATAACTAACTGAGCTGCCCAGGTGCCCCAAAAAGATGACTTATTTAACAAAAATATTAACATTTTAATTTACTTCTGTTTACAGAAAGTCTTTAGCATACATTATCTCACCAAATCTCCCAAATTACCTATTGCAGATATATTAATCTCCTTTTATAGATGAAGAAGCTAACTTCTCCAAGGGAACACAATATGTGGGTGGGGACTCCAAGGTCCTCATTATCCTAAAATTACCAAACCAAAGGCTGTTTTCACTGTTATCACAATAACATACCAAGAAGAAACTTAAGAGTTAACTTTTTTTTTTTTTTTATTTATAGAAGTCTATTCACAATACACTGAATGAAACGTTAAGACTCCGGATTAGGCTCTTGCGCTTCACATTCTTAAATAACAAACAATATCAACGTGGACTAAACCCTACGTTACTTAGACATTGCACTAAGGATTTTACATGTTTTTCAAAGCCCGCAATCACGATAACCTATAAAGTGGATACTATTACAATCCTCAATTTACAGATGAAGAAAACCAAGACTCCAAGAAAAGTTAAATTAATTACAATAGTACACTATCGGCTTAAATCACGAGAAACCGATGACCCACACTGAATTATCTTTCAAGGCCTATGAATGTTTTTGGAAATCTTCTGAAAAATTAAAGTTCCCAACACAATATATAAAAATTGCTTATACTCTACTGCCAACCGCCTAATTCACGGTACTTCATACTACGGCAGTCTGGGACAAGAGAAGTCCAATCTCTCGACTCTCCTTTTGGTCTGCTCCACTCTGCCCAGTGGAGGAAAATGGCTTTTCCATAGCAATATAAATCCACATTACATAACTTCATAATAATCTTCATACTCCTAGATCTACTTCGAAAAACGTTATTTATGAAGCACTGAAGACCGAAGAAGAGTAAGAAAGAAAGAACACATTTTAATGTGGAGGTTGGTCACCGCCTAGAATGAATGGGGGGGGAGGGGGATAGTTTACTGCAACCTCCAATGGAGTAAGGGGGGGGGGGGAAGGACCACACAGTATTCATCACAATCTCAAAAGAATGGTGGGGGAGGGTGCTTTAAAAAAAGAAAGAAAGAAAAAGGTGGGCATTAGTTGAATTCGGGGTTGGGAGTGGGGGAGTCCCCTCGGTGGCGGGCTCTGCATGACCCAAGAGGGAGGGAAAGAAATTCGGTAAACAGGCTGGGTGCTCGCCGGCTTGTACGCAGAGCCTGGGGCAAGAGCGTCCTAGGCCCGAAAAATCGACGGCAGCACCTCCGCCGAGCTCGGGTTAGAAAGGGGCCTTCCTCTGGGAAGGACTCCCAAGGGGCCGGACCATCATCGCGGGGCAAACGTGGGAGCCCAGAAGGGGCCGAGGCGATGCGCTCGGTGTGGCGGACCGCGGAAGGGAAAGGGAAAGTGGGCGACAATGCAAGGGAGAACAGCTCTGGCCCCCACGGGCCCCTGCTGGGCCCACCTGGATTTCCGAGGCCCTAGAGAAGTGCAGAAACCCAAGCCTCGCGCCCGTCCCCTCCCCCACCCCAACCTCCCTTCACCCCCAATCCCACCCGGGGCCCTCTCGCAGCCTCCCTGGCTTCCCTCCTGCCACCGAGGTACCCCGTTCTCCCCCGGTTCCCACACGCATTCAGGGGCGTGAACTCACCCTCCGCTGAGGAAACGGTACGATCTTCGCGGTCTTCGAGGCTCCAGGTTACGAGCGGGCGCCACCGGCTCGAGGTCTCTGCGCGCCGCTCGCCGGGAGCGGAGTCCCGAAGCGCCTCAACGCACAGGCCGCAAACACAGCCGCGCTGCGCGGGGAGCTTCTGGAGGTCTTCCTCTTGCCCGGCGTGCACTGCGGCCGCGGAGCGTAAAGAGGAGGAGCATAGAGAAGGACGCGTATAGATAGTCTGCTCTTCTTTGGGTCTGAGTCACCGCGCAGCCGCGAAGAACCATAGAGAAGGAGCGCCTGGTGGGGACTAGAGAGGCTCGAGCTGTAAATGACGACCCACCCGGCCATGTTTGATTGGAGCTGATTGAATCTTATGACTAAGAGACGCCATCTTGAGGTCAAGGTTCCGCTGCGCGCGGAGTAGAGGCTGTTAGGGTAACTCCTCGCTTTTTGTAGTTTGGTGTCCCGGGGCTTACAGCCCTGTTTTGTGGCTCAGTGAGGTTCGGTGGACTGCAAACCGGGCCTCTCCCAGCACGTCGGCGGAAACGCCGCCTGCTGATCTTTCCTGGAAAACAGCTAAAAAACTGGCGAAGGGCGTGGTGGTTCCAAGTGCAGGCGCACACCCCTTGTGCGAGCTAGGCCAAAGAGGGGGCCGGACATCCTCCAAATACCTGAAACGGCCTGTAGACCGTTTTCACGCGACTTTCATTCTGTCATGTAGAGGTGCTGGAAAGAACGTCACTTACTGGGTCAACGGAAATAAAACTAGATCCATGCACATAAAGCAATCATGAATGATTCTTTGATGAACGTCATGGTCAACATCTTTTTTTTTTTTTTTTTTTAATAGGGAAACCTGAGTGGCTCAGTGGTTGAGCGTCTGCCTTTGTTTTGTGTGTGTGTGTTTTTGAAGATTTTATTTGTTCATGAGAGACACAGGCAGAGCGAGAAGCGGGCTCCATGCAGGGAGCCCGACGTGGGACTCGATCCTGGGTCTCCAGGGTCAAGCCCTGGGCCCAAGGCAGGCGCTCAACCGCTGAGCCACCCGGGCATCCCAGAGTGTCCACCTTTGGCTCAGGGTGTGATCCTGGGGTCCTGGGGTCAGGTCCCCCACATCGGGCTCCCTGCAGGGGACCTGCTTCTCCCTCTGCCTTTGCCTTTGCCTCTCTCTGTGTCTCTTATGAATAAATAAAATATTGCTAAAAATATCTTTTTTATAGGCCTTTGTTAACTCTTGCTTCTTTTTTTTTTTAATTTAAAAAAAATTTTTTATTGGAGTTCAATTTGCCAACATATAGTATAGCACCCAGTGCTCATCCTGCCAAGTGCCCCCCTCACTGCCCATCACCCAGTCACCCCAACCACCCCCCACCTCCCCTTCCACTACCCCTTGTTCCTTTCCCAGAGTTAGGTGTCTCTCATGTTTTGTCACCCTCACTGATATTTTCTCTCCTTTCCCTTCTATTCCCTTTCACTATCATTTATATTCCCCAAATGAATAAGACCATATAATGTTTGTCCTTTTCCAATTGACTTATTTCACTCAGCATAATACCCTCCAGTTCCATCCACATTGAAGCAAATGGTGGGAATTTGTCGTTTCTAAAGGCTGTAACTCTTGCTTCTCAAAAAGCTTGTCATTTACTCAAGGTAAAGCTGTTGTTTCCCTGGGTGCCTGGTGCTGAGCTAAATGCTGGGAGTATGCAAGTAAATGCAAGTGAGAGTTTACCCTCCTTTGGAAAGAGCTGCAAGCACGGTGGAACAGATGACAAACTGAGGACTGTGTATAAAATTAAAACATACATACTGCCTTTCCTTACCTGCTTTTCCTTTTGAATTTTACTCTATAGTACTTATCACCACTTAGTGTATTGTGCATTTTTCTTGTTTATTTTATGATTTGTCTTTCCCTACCCTACTAGAATGTAAGGAGTGCAGGGATTGTCTTTTTTGTTCACTGCCAGATCCCAGTGTCTAGGCCTGGTACATAGCAAATGTTCAATAAATATTTGTTTCTGTTTGGTGTGTGTGTGTGTGTGTGTGTGTTTAAAAATTTTGTTTATTTGAGAGAGAGCAAGTAAAAGAGAGAAAACATGAGCAGGGGGAGGGGTAAAGGGAGAGGGAGAAATAGTCTCCCCGCTGAGCAGGGTGCTCCATCCCTGGACCCTGGGATCATGACCTGAGCAGAAGAAGGCAGACGCCCAACCAACGGAGCCATCCAGGCGTGCCCCTCAATAAATATTTGTTGAATGAAAGAAATTGTGTATATGAGTACCAACATAATATAGAATACAGTGGGAGACCCATGGGAAAGACTATAAAATTACTATCATTTGTAAAATGTACATCCATCTGTATTTCTATTCACTAGGTTTTCTTACCATTAAGTAGGGCAAATAATATTTATTCCCCAGAGCTATCGCAAGAATTAAAGTAACTAATGCATGTGAAAGTACTTTGTTCAATAAAGCGTTAGTCAAACTCTAGTTACAGGGACGCCTGGGTGGCTGGCTCAGCGGTTGAGCATTTGCCCCACGCTCAGGGCGTGATTCTGGGTTCCTTGCAGGGAACCTGCTTCTCCCTCTGCCTGTGTCTCTGCCTCTCTGTCTCTGTCTCTGTGTCTTTCATGAATAAATAAGTCTAAAAAAAAAAAAAAGCTCTAGTTACATTTTGCAAATAAAAAGATTCTGCCTTTTTTTTTCTTCTTCTTTTTTTTTTTACAGTTACAGGCTTGAGGGGCACCTGAGTGGCTCAGCGGGTTGAGCATCTGCCTTCCAAGATGGTCATGGTCTCAGGGTCCTGGGATCAAGCCTCATATAGGGCTCCCTGCTCAGCAGGGAGTTGGCTCCCCCCCCCCCCCGCTCCTCCCCCCTGCTTGTTCTCTCTCTCTCCAGATAATAAATAAATGAAACCTTTAAAAAAAAAAAAAAAAAATTACAAGCTTGGACAGAAATCCTTTGAGGTTACTCTGTATCCCCTTGTTTTGTTAGAAACATTGTATATAGGGCAGCCTGGGTGGCTCAGCGGTTTAGTGCCACCGCCTTTAGCCCAGGGCCTGATCCTGGAGTCCCTGGATGAGTCCCATGTCGGGCTCCCTGCATGGAGCCTGCTTCTCCCTCTGCATTTGTCTCTGCCTGTCTCTCTCTCTCTGTCTGTCATGAATACATAAAATATTTAAAAAAGAAACATTGTATATAAATTCATGTATTACTTGTATAATAAAACCTTAGCTCTCTCAAGTAAGTTTGCTAACTTTTTTGTAGTAGACATTTGTTGCTTGCATTGACTGGGCATCCATTTCCCTACCTTCAATAATGGCACTCTGAATTTTTTTTTTAATTTTTTTTTATTATTATTCATTTATGATAGTCACACACAGAGAGAGAGAGAGGCAGAGACACAGGCAGAGGGAGAAGCAGGCTCCATGCACCGGGAGCCCGACGTGGGATTCAATCCTGATTCTCCAGGATCACGCCCTGGGCCAAAGGCAGGCGCCAAACCGCTGCGCCACCTAAGGATCCCGGCACTCTGAATTTCATAAAAGAAACCATCCTTCCATACTCTAGAACTTTGTAGTGCGGATATAAAGTCCCAACCAGAGCCAGGCCCTTTAGGACAGAGGTATAAAGCCATAATTCAATCACAGCCTGGCAATTGAGTATTTATGTTGTACCAAGCACTACTTAAGCATCTTGAAAATATTAGCAAATTTAAACCTCAAAACAACCCACCAAAGTAGGAATTATTGTGGTACAAATGAAGAAACTAAGGCTTAGAATGGTTAAATATGTTGCCCAGGGGCAACTGGGTGGCTCGTGGTTGATTGAGCGTCAGTCAGCCTTTGGCTCAGGATGTGATCCCCCGGGGGTCCTGGGATTGAGTCCTGAATCAGGCTCCCTGCAAGGAGCCTACTTCTCCATCTGCCTATGTCTCTATGTCTCTCATGAATAAATAAATGAAATCTTTTTTTAATGCAAAAAAGAAAAAAAAAAGAAAGATTATTTATTTGGAGGAGGAGGAGTAGAAGGAGAGGACAAAGAAAAGAGTGAAGCTCCAGTGGACTCCCTGCTGAGCAAAGAGCTTGAGATGGGGCTTCATTTCACAACTTGGAAACCATGACCTGCATGGAAATCACGAGTCAGACGCTTAACTGACTGACCCACTCAGGTGCCCCTAGAGTTATTCAATTTTCTTTTCTTTTTTTTTTTTAAAGATTGTATTTATTTGAGAGAGAAAGAATAGCACAAGGGGGGTGGGGGCAGAGGGAGAGGGAGAAGCTGACTCCCTGATAAACAGGGAGTCAGATGTGGGGCTCTATTCCAGGACACTGAGATCATGACCTGAGCCAAAGGCAGACACTTAACCTACTGAGCCACCTCGGTGCCCCAGATTTATTCAATTTTCATTCATGGATGGGGCTAGGGTTTTTTGGTACATTAAATCAGTATGTAGAAATCTACCTAATTTTAAAGACTGGACTACCTCATTTTTTTTTTTTTTTTAAGTTTATTTCTTTTCTCAGTAATCTCATAACCAACATGTAACTCAAAACTCACAACCCATAGATCAGGAGTCGCACACTCCTCCCACCAAGCCAGCCAGGTAACTTTTCAGGAGCAAGTAACAGAGGACCAACTCAAACTGGTTTAAACAGTAAGGAAATGTTTTGGCTCATCTAGCAGAGAGACTAGATAGGCTCCCTTTCAGGATTGGGTGATCCAGAGGCTCACTAATTTTATCAAGAGCAGGGTTCTTTCTGGGTTGCCTGGGTGACTCAGTCATTTGAGCGTGTGACTTTGGCTCAGGGTCCTGGGAATGGCCCATGTCAGGGCCCACACTCAGCGGAAAAACTGCTTCCACGTTTCTGCTTATCCCTCTCCCTCTGCCTCTCCGTCTGCTTAAGTGTAAGCACTCTTTCTTTCTTTCTCTCCCAAATATATAAATGAAATATTTTTTTAAAAAAGAAAGAACAAGGTTCTTCCTGTTTTGCTTTTTTCCTATCTCCTTGCTCTACTATCTACAATATGGGCCTTCTTTTTTTTTTTTTTTTTTAATTTTTTTTATTTATTTATGATAGTCACAGAGAGAGAAAGAGGGAGAGGCAGAGACATAGGCAGAGGGAGAAGCAGGCTCCATGCACCGAGAGCCCGATGTGGGATTCGATCCCGGGTCTCCAGGATCGCGCCCTGGGCCAAAGGCAGGCGCCAAACCGCTGCGCCACCCAGGGATCCCAAGGCCTTCTTTTTTTTTTGTAAGTTTTTTTATTCATTTTTTTTAAGATTTATTTATTTATTTATGATAGACACAGAGAGAAAGAGAGAGGTAGAGACACAGGAGGAGGGAGAAGCAGGCTCTAATGCCAGGAGCCTGACGTGGGACTCGATCCCGGGTCTCCAGGATCGCGTCCTGGGCCAAAGGCAGGCGCTAAACTGCTGAGCCACCCAGGGATCCCCTTATTTTTATTTCTTTAGTAATCTCTGTACTCAATGTGGAGCTTAAGCACACAACCCCAAGATCAAGAGTTATACACTCTTCCACCTGACCCAGCCAGGCACCTCAATGTGGGCCTCATTCTTGGGCCAGCTCCCCCCAAGCTCATAGGATGGCTACATGGAGCCCACATGCTTTTGATTCAGAAGAGAAACTAAGTGGATTTCAGAAGCTCTCCCAGAAGATCAAGGAGGAACTTTCCACAAGCTCCAGGAATCTGAACTGAATGACATCCTAAACTAAGTTTCTTCTTGCTTGAAACAATCATTGACAAGATAGATGCAATTACCCTTGGAAAATCAGTCCTGTCCCTTGAGCTAAGAGTCAAGTCAGCTTTCCCTGAAACCCAAGGTCTGTGCCAGGTAAAGGTGATATTTAAACAAAATTAGAATTCTATTAGAAAAGAGGAAGAGAGAAATAGAAACTGAGAAGCCAGCCATAGTCCACTATATAGTTTAATTAATAATTTCCTTATTTATGGACATTTGCTTCCATTTTTGACATTTTTAATTTTAATTTTTCCTTTTTTTTTAAAGATTTTATTTATTTGTTTATGAGAGACACACAGAGAGGCAGAGACATAGGCATAGGGAGAAGCAGGCTCCATGCAAGGAGCCTGATGTGGGATTTGATCCCAGATCCTGGGATTACGCCCTGAGCCAAAGGCACTCAACCACTGAGCCACCCAGGCATCCCAGGAAGGTCCTTTTCTTACATTTATGTTTTAAAATGTTGGTTTTCCACATGCCTTCTTCTCCTTACTCTAAGTGATTCCACAGCTGACTCATTTACTCTTAGAGCTTCAAGAACTATCTATTCCCAGATCTATACCTATAGCCTAGATAACTTTAGTTCCCTTCTGTTATTGGCCAGCTACCTAAGAACTACATGCATTGGGATATTCCCTGGGAACGTCAAACCCAACATGGGCAAAACTACACCTATTATTGTCACCTTTGTTTTTATTTAAGTAAAAATCACATAAAACTCACCATTTTAAATATTTTTAAAATGTACAATTCCGTGGCTCTCAGTACATTCACAGTATTATGCAACAATCACCACTATCCAGGGCATTTTCATCATCCCAGATGGAAATTTCTTTTTTTTTTTTTTTAAGATTTTATTTATTTATTCATAGACACAGAGAGAAAGGCAGAGACACAGACAGAGGGAGAAGCAGGCTCCATGCATGGAGCCCGATGTGGGACTCGATCCCGGGTCTCCAGGATCACACCCCAGGCTGCAAGCTGCGCCAAACCGCTGCGCCACCAGGGCTGCCCCCAAATGGAAATTTCATACACATTGGGGAGTCACTCCTTATGACCCACTGGCAACCACTGATCAGCTTTTGTCTTCATAGATTTGCCTATTCTGGGCACTTCCTATAAATGGAATCACAGAACATGTGGCCTTTGGTGTCTGGTTCTTTCATTCAGCATGTTTTCAAGGCTTATCCATTTTATACCACATGACCGTATTTTATTCCTTTTTAGGCTGAATAATATGCTGTTGTATGAATATGCTACATTTTATTTATCCATTCATCAATAGATGGACATTTGGGTTGTATCTACCATGAATAATGGGACTATGTTCATTTGTGTACACATTTTTAAAAGATTTTATTTATTTATTTGAGAGAGAGAGAGCACACATGAGAGAGAGCAGGAGCTGGGAGGTGGGGCAGGGAGGAATAGAGGGAGAGGGAGAAGCAGACTCCTCCCTATTCAGGGAGCCCCACGAGGGACTTGATCTCAGGACCCTGGAACCATGACCTGAGCTGAAGGCAGATGCTTAACCACCTGAGCCACCCAGGCACCCCCATGTACAAGTTTTTTGTTAGAACATGTTCTCAATTCTCTTTGCTATATCGCTAGAAATAGAAGTGTGTGATCATATGGTAGTTCTATGTTTAACTTTTTAAGGAAATGCCAAACCATTTTCTATAGCAGCTGTACCATTTTACATTCCCACCAGCAAAGTTTGAGGATTCTATTTGTCTGCATCATTACCAACACTTGTTATTCTTTGGGGTTTTTGTTTGTTTTTTGTTTTTTTACTAATTATACCTTTCCTCGTGGGTGTGAAGTATCTCATTAGGGTTTTAATTAGCTAAGGATTTTGAGTATCATGTGTTTTTTTGGCCATTTGTATATCTCCTTTGGAGAAATATCTATTTAAATACTTTTCCATAAATAAATAAATACATACATACATACATACATACATACATACATAGATACATACTTTTCCTGGGACACCTGGGTGGCTCAGTGGTTGAGAGTCTGCCTTTTGCTCAGGTTGTGATCCTGGGGTCCTGGAACTGATTCTGCATCAGGCTCCATGTAGGGAGCCTGCTTTTCCCTCTGCCTCTGTCTCTGCCTCTCTCTGTGTCTCTCATGAATAAACAAATAAAATCTTTAAAAAAATTATTTTCCCATTTTTAATTAGATTATTTGACTTTTTATTATGCCTTAAGAATTATTTATATATTCTGAATGTTACCCCTGATCAGATACATGATTTGCAAATATTTTTTCCTGTTCTGTGGATTGCTTTTTCTCTCTCTTTATAGTGTCTCGATTCACAGAAGTTCTTAATTTCAGTGAAGTCCAATCTACCTATTTTTTTCTTTGCTTGTGCTTTTGGTGTCATATTTAAGAAACTGCTAAAAAAAAAAAAAGAGAGAGAGAGAGACAGAGACAGAGAAACTGTTGCCTAATCTAAGGATTCTTAGACTGTTCAGGCCACTATAACAAATATACCCAAACACAGGGTTGCTTATACACAGCAGAAATTTAATCTTCACAGTTCTGAAGTCTGAAAGCCCGATATCAGGGGGCTAGCATGATCAGGTGAGGCTCCTCTTCTAGGTCACAGACTTACTGTATTCTCATACAGCAGAAAGAGCTGGGAGGTCTGTGAGATCTCTTTTATAAAAGACTAATCCCATTCACCAGAGGCCCCCCCCCATAACCTAATGATCCCTCAAAGACCCCCCCACCTAATAATATCATCAACTTCAGGGGTTGGAATCTCAACATATGAGATTTGGAGGGACGTAAATACTCAGACCTTACCACAGGGCCATGAGGATTTATATCTATACTTTTTATAAAAGTTTTATACTGGGATCCCTGGGTGGTGCAGCGGTTTGGCGCCTGCCTTTGGCCCAGGGCCCGATCCTGAAGACCCGGGATTGGGTCCCACGTCGGGCTCCCGGTGCATGGAGCCTGAAGCACTCCCTCTGCCTGTGTCTCTGCCTCTCTCCCTCTCTCTGTGTGACTATCATAAATAAATAAAAATTAAAAAAAAAAAGTTTTATACTGTTAGCTTTTCTAGGTCTTGGATTGATTGAATTGATTTTGTATTGTTGCAACACAGGGGTCCAAATTCAATCTTTTACATGTAAATATCCAGTTAACCCTGTACCAATTACTGAAAAGACTATTCTTGCTTTCTTTGAATAGTCTTGGAACTCTTGTCAAAAATCAATTGTCCAGGAATCCCTGGGTGTCTCAGTGGTTTAGTGCGGGCCTTCTGACTGGGGCCTTATCCTGGAGACCCAGTGTCGAGTCCCGCATCAGGTTGCTTGCATGGAGTTGGCTTCTCCCTCTGCCTGTGTCTCTGCCTCTCTCTCTGTGTCTCTCATGGATAAATAAATAAAATCTTTAAAAATAAATCAATTGTCCATAAACGGATGGGTTTAATTTTTTTTTTTTTTTTTTTTTTTTTAGGTTCGAGAGTGCTTTAATGGGGAGCACTCCCGGGTGAGGTTCCATGACTTGGAGAGGTGGCCTGAGTCAGGGAAGTCGCCAGATGGGTTTAATTATGGACTCTCAATTCTATTCCATTAATCTATATTTCTATCCTTACACCAGTGCCACATTGTTTTCATCACTATAGCTTTGTAATAAGTTTTTTTTTTAAAGATTTTATTTATTTATTCATGAGAGACACAGAGAGAGGCAGAGACACAAGCAGAAGGAGAAGCAGGCTCCTGGCAAGGAGCCCGATGTGGGACTTGATCCCACATCCCGGGATCACGACCTGAGCTGAAGGCAGTTGCTTAACCACTGAGACACCCAGGCATCCTTGTAATAAGTTCTTTTTTTAAAAAAAAAAATTTTTTTAGAAAATTTTATTTTATTAAAAGGTTTTATTTATTCATGAGACACACACAGAAAGAGAGAGAGAGAGGCAGAGACAGAGGCAGAAGCTGGCTCCATGCAGGAGCCTGATACGAGACTCGATTCCAGGTCTCCAAGATCACATGTGGGCTTGAAGGCGGAGCTAAACCGCCGAGCCACCCGAGCTGCCCAAGATTTTATTTATTTGTCATGAGAGACACACACACAGAGACAGAGACACAGAGACACAGGCAGAGGAAGAAGCAGGCTCCATGCAGGAAGCCTAATGTGGGACTGGATCCCAGGATCCCAGGATCCCAGGATCACGCCCTGATCCAAAGGCAGACGCTTAACCGCTGAGCCACCCTGGCATTCCTGTAATAAGTTTTAAAATCAGGAATGTGGGACGCCTGGGTGTCTCAGCAGTTGAGTGTCTGCCTTCGGCTCAGGGCATGATCCTGGAGTTCCAGGATCGAGTCCCACATCGGACTCCCTCCATGGAGCCTACTTTTCCCTCTGCCTCTCTTTATGTGTCTCTCATGAATAAACAAACAAACAAACAAATAAAAAGTAATCTTTTTTTTTAAATAATCTTAAAATAAAATAAAATAAAATAAAATAAAATAAAATAAAATAAAATCAGGAATGTGTGTCCTTCAAATTGTTTTCCTCAAAATTGTGTTCAAGATTGCTATTCAGGGTCCCTTGCAATTCCACATGAATTTTAGGATCAACTAACTGTCTATTTCTACACAGACACAAAACATAGTTAGGGGGGCACCCAGGTGGCTCAGTTGGTTGAGTGCTTGACTCTTGATTTTGGCTCAAGTCATGATCTCAGGATCATGAGCTCCAGCCCCACATTGGGCTATCCAGTCAGCAAGGAGTCTGAGATTCTCTCTCCCCCTCCTTCTCTGCCTCTGCCCCTACCCCTATTTGTGTGCATGCACTCACTCTCTCTCTTTCTCTCTCTCAAATACATAAATAGACAAATCTTTTAAAAAAGCAGCTGGAGGGCAGCCTGGGTGGCTCAGTGGTTTAGCACCTCCTTCAGCCCAGGGCCTGATCCTGGAGACCCGGGATCCAGTCCCACTTCAGGCTCCCTGCATGAAGCCTGCTTCTCCCTCTGCCTCTGTTTGTCTCTGTCTCTGTCTCTGTCTCTGTCGCTCTCTCTCATGAATAAATAAATAAAATCTTTAAATTTTTTTTTTAAATAATAAATTTTTCTCAATAATGGCTGCATGCAGGGAGCCTGAGATGGGGCTCCATTCCAGGACTCCAGATCACGCCTGGGCTAAAGGTGGGGGCCAAACCGCTGAGCCACCAGGGCTGCCCTCATTTGTCTTTTTAAATTTATTTGAATAATGGAGCACCTGGGTGGCTCAGTGGTTGAGCGTCTGCCTTTGGCTCAGGGCATGATCCTACATGATCCCACATCAGGCTACCTGCATGGAGCCTGCCTCTCCCTCTGCCTGTGTTTCTGCCTCTCTCTTTCTGTGTCTCTCATGAATAAATAAACAAAATCTTTTAGAAAAGGGCAGCTCAAGTGGCTCAGCTGTTTAGCGCCACCTTCAGCCCAAGGTGTGAGCCTGGAGACTCGGGATCGAGTCCCAGGTCGGGATCCCTGCATGGAGTCTGCTTCTTCCTCTGCCTGTGTCTCTGCCTCTCTCTTTCTCTGTGTCTCATGAATAAATAAATAAAATCTTTTTAAAATTTAAAAAAAATAATAAATTTCTCTCAACAATGTTTTGTAGTTTTCAGCATATGAGTCTTGCATCTCCTTGGTTAACTTTATTCCTAAGTAGTTTATTCTTTTTGATGCTATTGGAAATGGAATTTTTTTTCTTCTGAAACCACAAAACTCCTAGAAGAAAGTATAGGTGGTAAGCTCCTTGACATCAGTCTTAGTAATGATTTTTTGAGGGTTTGACAACAAAAGCAAAGTCAGCAAAAGCAAAAATAAACAAGTGGTACTATATCAAAGTAAAAAGTTTTTGCACAGCTGAGGAAACCATCAACAAAATGAAAGGGCAATCTACTGAATAGGAGAAAATATTTGCAAATCATATATTTGGTAAGGGGTTAGTATCCAAAACTCATACAACTCGGGACACCAGCTGGATCAGTTGGTTAAGCGTCTGCCTTTGGCTCAGGTCATGAGATCCTGGGTTGGAGGTCCATGTAGGGCTTCCTGATCAGCAGGAGGTTTTCTTCTCCCTCTCCCTCTCTCTCTGTAATCTCTTTCACTCTCTCTCAATAAAATCTTTTTTAAAAAAAGAACTCATACCTGGGATGCCTGGGTGGTGCAGCGGTTTAGTGCCTGCCTTCCCCCAAGGGCATGATCCTGGAGTCCCAGGATCCAGTCCCACATTGGGCTCCCTGCATGGAGCCTGCTTCTCCCTCTGCCTGTGTCTCTGCCTCTCTCTCTCTGTGTCTCTCATGAATAAATAAATGAAATCTTTAAAAATAATAAATAATAAAATTAAAATTAAAAAATTAAGAAGAACTCATACAACCCAACAGAAAAATAGAATATTATTTTCATACAGTTGGCCAACAAATACATAAAAGGTATTCAACATTACTAATAATTAGGAAAATGCAAATTAAAACTGAAATGAGATGTCATCTCACACCTGTCAGAATGCCTAGTATCAAAAAGATAAGAAATAACAAGTGGTGGTAAGGATGTGGAAAAAAGGGAGCCCTCTTACACTGTTGCTTGGAAATGTAAATTGGTATAGCCATTATGGAAAACAGTATGGAGGCTCCCCCTAAAATTAAAAATAGAACTACCAATGGGCCTGGGTGGCTCAGTTGCTAAACATCTGACTCTTTATTTTGGGTCAGGTCATAATCTCAGGGTCATGAGATAGAGCCCTGTGTTGGGCTCTATGCTTAGCGCAGAGTTTGCTTGAGGTTCTCTTTCTCTCCCTCTGCCTTTCCCCTCATTCATGCTCTTTAAATCAATCAATCAATCAATCAATCAATCTACCATATCATCCATTAATTTCACTTCTGGATATTTATCTGAAGAAAATGAAAAAAAAAAAAAACTAACTTGAAAAGGATATATGTACCCCCATGTTCACTGTAGCATTATTTACAATAGTCAAGATATGGAAACAACCTACATGTCCCTTAGTAGATCAACGGATAAAGAAAGGGTGGTATATATACACAATGGGATATTATTTACCTATAAACAATGAAATCTTGCCATTAGCAAAACATGGTTGGACCATGAAGGCATTATGCAACCCTAGGGATTTTAAAAGACCATATAGGGGGATCCCTGGGTGGCACAGCGGTTTAGCGCCTGCCTTTGGCCCGGGGCGTGATCCTGGAGACCCGGGATCGAATCCCACGTCGGGCTCCCGGTGCATGGAGCCTGCTTCTCCCTCTGCCTGTGTCTCTGCCTCTCTCTCTCTCTCTCTCTGACTATCATAAATTAAAAAAAAAAAATAAAAAAAATAATAAAAATAAAAATTAAAAAATTAAAAGACCGTATAGGGATCCCTGGGTGGCGCAGCAGTTTGGCGCCTGCCTTTGGCCCAGGGCACGATCCTGGAGACCGGGGATCGAATCCCCCACATCGGGCTCCCGGTGCATGGAGCCTGCTTCTCCCTCGGCCTATGTCTCTGCCTCTCTCTCTCTCTCTCTCTCTCTCTCTGTGACTATCATAAATAAATAAAAATTGAAAAAAAATATTAAAAAAAAATAAAAGACCGTATAGTCTCACTTTTAGGTGGAATAAAAAAAAAAAACTCTACAAAACTGATAGATAAAGAGAAGAGATTGGTGGTTACCTAAGGTGAAGGGGAGGAGGTGAAATGGGTGAAGGAAGTCAAAAAGTACAGATTTCCAGTTATAAAAAAAAAATCCAGTTATAAATTAAATGTCATGAGGATATAATGTACTACATAATGACTACAGTTAATGTTAATACATTTGAAAGTTGCTAAGAGAGTAAATCTTAAAAATTCTTATGAGAAAGAAAGTTTTGTAACTATGTATGGTGACGGATATTAAACTAGACATATTGTATTGATCATTTCACTAGTATACACAAATATACAAGCACCTGATGTAAATATGTTACATGACAATTGTATCTCCATAAAATAAAATAAGATGGAAAGTGTTCCCTACTCTTCTGTTTTCTAAAAGAATTTGTGGGGATCCCTGGGTGGCGCAGCGGTTTAGCGCCTGTCTTTGGCCCAGGGCGCGATCCTGGAGACTTGGAATCGAGTCCCACATCGGGTTCCCGGTGCATGGAGCCTGCTTCTCCCTCTGCCTATGTCTCTGCCTCTCTCTCTCTCTCTCTGTGACTATCATAAATAAATAAAATTAAAAAAAAAATAAAAGAATTTGTGTAGAATTTTATTATTATTTTTTTCAATAAATGTTTAATAGAATTCACCAGCAAAGCCGTCTGTGCTTGGAATTGTCTTTCTTGGGATCCCTGGGTGGCACAGCAGTTTGGCGCCTGCCTTTGGCCCAGGGCGCGATCCTGGAGACCCGGGATCGAATCACACAGGCAGAGGGAGAAGCAGGCTCCACGCCGGGGGCCCGACTGGGGACTCAGTCCCTGGACCCCGGGATCGCGCCCTGGGCCAAAGGCAGGCGCCAAACCGCTGAGCCACCCAGGGATCCCCTCTTAGAAGGTTTTAAACTAAAATTCATCTAAAGAGAGCTATAGATCTGAGTTCTCCCTGAGAAATGTTCTCTTCCTTTGTATTTCCCCCTGTAAATTCTAGTCCCTATGATCTCTCCATACTCTGAACTATCTCTGTTTCTCTCTCTCTCTCTTTTTTTTTTACCAAATATTTTTTTTTATTTATTTATGATAGTTACAGAGAGAGAGAGGGAGGTAGAGACACAGGCAGAGGGAGAAGCAGGCTCCATGCACAGGGAGCCCGACGTGGGATTCGATCCCGGGTCTCCGGGATCGCCCTGGGCCAAAGGCAGGCGCCAAACCGCTGCGCCACCCAGGGATCCCTGTTTCTCTCTTTTTTTAAGGCTTTATTTTTAAGTAATCTCTATACTCAATGTGCGGCTTGAACTCACAAGCTCAAGATCAAGAGTCAGATGCTCTACCAACTGAACCAACTAGGCACCCCTGAATATTCTCTGAGTGAAACTGCTAGGATCAGTTTGGGTTCTCATTCCTTCTCCCAAACTTCGAAACTCTCTCCAGGTAGTAACACTGTGGCAACCCACTATTGTAGGGCTCATCTTGTTTCTCTTTTTTCAGACATTAACGTCTTTTGCTGCTTGTTGTCTAAAAATCCTTGTTTTATATATTTTGTCTAGCTTTCTAGCTGCTTGATGTGGGTGGGTAGATCTGGTTCCTATTACCCCATCACAGCCAAAAGCAGGAGCGCGTCCATTGAATTTTTTTTTTTTTAAGATTTATTTATTTGAGATGGGCAAGGGGCCAGGAGACAGGGAGAGAGAGAATCTTAAGGGGACTCCCCACTGAGCACAGAGCATGACATAGGGCTCAATCCTACAACCCTGAGATCATTACCTGATCTGAAACCAAGAGTTGGATACTCAACCATCTGAGCCACCCAGGCACCCCAGAAAGCCCACTGAATTTTTAAGATTAATTTTTTATTTTCTCCCTAAAAGTTCTGCCTCATTTTTTATTTTTTACAGATTCTTCCTAGTTTTATCAAATAATTCAATAATTTCTCTATATATGATTAATATATTTGATATGACAACAGCTCAGAATCTCAGAGGTAAACATATCTCACTGTTTGCTGATTCTTATGGAACGGGCTTGTTTTAATCTAAGTTTATCTGTGACAATATTTAGGAGTTTGGGTTGAAGATGTTTTCTTCCAGAAAGGGTTTTCATATACATTGGCTTTGGGCCCCAGTGCACTCACTACTAGCCTGGGATCACTGCAATTCAAACTCAGACCCTCATGGGGGTAAAACTATGTTTACAAATTCTTAGTTAATGGGCAGCCCAGGTGGCTCAGTGGTTTAGCACCTGCCTTTGGCCCAGGGCATGATCCTAGAGTCCCAGGATTGAGTCCCACATCAGGCTCCCTGGATGGAGCCTGCTTCTCCCTCTGACTGTGTTGTGTCTCTGCCTCTCTCTCTGTGTTTCTCAAAAAAAAAAAAAAAAAAAAAAAAAAAACAACTAAATTATTGGTTAAAACTATGATTATCACTATTATTAGCAGTAGCATTATCATTATTATAGTATAGTCTACTGGATTCACACAAACAAAGACAGGTTTCTTTTTTGTTCCTTTTGCTGGTGGCAATTTTTTTTTCTAGCTCACCCTTTCACTCAGCCTGTTGAGGCTCTAAAATCTTTTTTTCAGAGGCTTTCTTTTATTGCCCAAGACTTAGTCTCCTATTTTCCTACATCATTACTAGTTATCATGACTCTAGGATAGGCCCCTTGGGCTTCCCCACAAATTTACCACTCTGGAATTTTATATTTCATTTTTTAAAAACACTTGGGGATTCCTCTTCCCTTCTCCCCAGTTTAGTACTGCATTTAAATGTATATTAGTGTAGGGCAGCTTGGGTGGGGCTCAGCGGTTTAGCGCTGCCTTCAGCCCAGGGTGTGATCCTGGAGGTGCGGGTCTCGATCCCCGCGTTTTAAAATCTTTTAAAAAATGTATATTAGTGTAGTTTATCCAATATCTGAGTATTTTGCTACATAAGCCTTTTTAGAATATCAAGTCAGGCATACTCTTTTTTTTTTTTTTTTAAGATTTTATTTATGTATTCGTGAGAGACACAGAGAGAGAGGCAGAGACATAGGCAGAGGGGGAAGCAGAAGCAGGCTCCCCACAGGAAGCCCAGTATGGGACTTGATCCTAGGACTCTGGGATCATGCCCAAGTCAGGCACACTCTTAATTTTTTTTTATTTTTATTTATTTATGATAGTCACAGAGAGAGAGAGAGGCAGAGACACAGGCAGAGGGAGAAGCAGGCTCCATGCACCGGGAGCCCGACGTGGGATTCGATCCCAGGTCTCCAGGATCGGCCCCGGGCCAAAGGCAGACGCCAAACCGTTGCGCCACCCAGGGATCCCGAGGCACACTCTTAA
Source organism: Canis lupus baileyi (assembly GCF_048164855.1). Taxonomy (NCBI): domain Eukaryota; kingdom Metazoa; phylum Chordata; class Mammalia; order Carnivora; family Canidae; genus Canis; species Canis lupus. The sequence continues at coordinate 47,884,836 of NC_132846.1, read as the reverse complement.
AAATGGAAGCCTCATTATAAATTCCAAATTATTCCATTTATTTATTCATTTATAATTGATTTGTTTGTTTGTTTGTTTATTCTATTGTTCTGGATTCATGGTCCTTGGTCAGCCCACAACAAATGTTTCATTGATGCTTACACAACAGGTATATCTCCAAATTTAGGAAAGACATTATAACTAATAGGGCAAACTCAGTAACAACTGCCACTCTATTCATTGTTTTTGGATGTCAATTCCAAATTCCCTGGGCAGTTTGTGATTGGCACAACTAGGGATCAGACTGATAGAACTAGTGTGATGGTCAGGGCCCACCTCTGAGGATTGATGTGAGTGACCATCTTCAGAGAAAGAGAAAGTAATTATTGATCTAGAAGATATTTTCAAAGATATCTATTTTTGCCTTCTCTACCTGCCATAGAGTTTCAAAAAAGTTAATAATTCCAAATGCCGTATAACTGGTTTAGCCTTAGCAGTAGAAATAACAGGCAGTGTGTGAATGCTGACTGAATTCCTATATTGAAAACAACTTTGGGCCATATTTTCTTTTCTCAATTCATGGTATGGTTACCACAGAAAGGAAAGCTTTCATTCGATGAGATTTTTTTTCTTTTAGATGTTTTCTCTTTTATGAATTATTTTTGGTATCATGTCTAAGAACTCTTTACCTAGCCTAGGTCTTGGATTTTCTCATGTTTTCTTTTGAAAGCCCATTACCTAGGACACCTGGGTGGCTCAGTGGTTGGGAGTTGGCCTTTGGCCCAGGGTGTGATCCTGGAATCCTGGGATTGAATCCCACATCGGGCTCCCTGTGTGGACCCTGCTTCTCCCTCTGCCTGTGTCTCTGCTTCAATCTCTCTCTCTGTGTCTCTCATGAATAAATAAAAAAATCTTAAGAAAAAAAAAAAAGGGATCCCTGGGTGGCGCAGCGGTTTGGCGCCTGCCTTTGGCCCAGGGCGCGATCCTGGAGACCCGGGATCGAATCCCACGTCGGGCTCCCGGTGCATGGAGCCTGCTTCTCCCTCTGCCTGTGTCTCTGCCTCTCTCTGTGTGTGGCTATCATAAATAAATAAAAAAATATATTAAAAAAAAAAAAAGAAAAAAAAAAGAAATCCTATTACCTTTATTTATTTTTTATTTATTTATTTAAAACAAATTTTTTTTCCTATTACCTTTAAATCTATGATCAGTTCTGAAGTGGTATTTTTCCTGAAGACTTTATTTTTATTTATTTAATTTTTAAAGATTTATTTATTTATTTATGATAGAGAGAGAGAGAGAGAGAGAGAGAGAGAGGCAGAGACACAGGAGGAGGGAGAAGCAGGCTCCATGCTGGGAGCCTGACGCAGGACTCGTTCCAGGACTCCAGGATCATGCCCTGGGCCCAAGGCAGGTGCTAAACCGCTGAGCCACCCAGGGATCCCCAAGACTTTATTTTTAAATAATCTCTATATCCAATATAGGGCTTGAACTTACAACCCTGAGATCAAAAGTTGCATGCTTCCCCCACTGAGCCAGCCTGGCATCCCCAGTTTTTAATTAACTTTTGTGTAATTACATATGAGGTTCAGGTTCAGGTTAATTTTTTTTCCCTATTTTTTGTCCAAGTGCTCCAGCACCATCTTTCCTCTAGGATATAGGAAAGACTATACTTCCTATATTGAATTGCTTTTGTACCTTTGTCAAAAATTGGTTGGGTGCAGGTCCAAAGATGAGGAGTGGAGAGGCAAACAAGGTCCTGAGCATGTTATTTGATTCCTAGATTGGCTTTTGGTTGAAACTGTAATTGTCCAGATTTTTCAGTTATGTGAGCTAGTACATTTCTTTTATTGATTAAGGCAGTTTGATTTGTGGTTTGTGTCTTTTTTTTTTTTTTAATTTTTATTCATGATAGGCACACAGTGAGAGAGAGAGAGGCAGAGACACAGGCAGAGGGAGAAGCAGGCTCCATGCACCGGGAGCCTGATGTGGGATTCGATCCCGGATCTCCAGGATCGCGCCCTGGGCCAAAGGCAGGCGCCAAACCGCCTCGCCACCCAGGGATCCCTTTTTTTTTTATTTTTTTATTTTTTTTTTAATTTTTTTTAATTTTTTTTTATTTTTATTCATGATAGGCACACAGTGAGAGAGAGAGAGGCAGAGACACAGGCAGAGGGAGAAGCAGGCTCCATGCACCGGGAGCCTGTGGTTTGTGTCTTAACTAATGGAAGAATGATACAGCTCATATATTGGCTGGACTTAAATATAACCTGATGAAATACCTTATATTTAGAGAACAAGCAGAAATGGAGTAAGGCCAGCCATTTAAGTATAGATTAAAACAAGGTGCTCTTGGCAAAATCCAGGATTGCCCCTAATTTGTTATTTTGTGGTCCAAAATCCAACATCCCTTTCTATTTGGAGGTAGTCCCTCACCATGTCATGCCTCCCATTCTGGAGCTCAAGAGAAAAGATACTCCCTCTTGGGGCATCTGGATGGCTCATTTGGTTGGGTGTCTGCCTTTGGCTCAGGTCATGATCTCAGGGTCCTGGGATTGAGCCCCAACTCCCTGTATAGGGCTCAATACAGGGACTTGCCCCTCCCCCCCCACACCCACATGTTCTCTGTCTTTCTCTCCCTTGCTCACCTGTACTCTCTCTCTCTCAAATAAAAAAACAAAATCTTAAAAAAAGAAAAATATCCTCCCTCTTTCCATTTGGGATACATCCAAGTTGTGATCTGTGTAAGACCTTAGATTCTCCTGCCCAGGATCTTGAATCTTGAAAGACAGATATACTTCTTTATTTTATTTTTTTTAAGTTTATTTATTTATGATAGTCACAGAGAGAGAGAGAGAGAGAGAGAGAGAGAGGCAGAGACACAGACAGAGGGAGAAGCAGGCTCCATGCACTGGGAGCCCGATGTGGGATTCGATCCCGGGTCTCCAAGATCACGCCCTGGGCCAAAGACAGGCGCCAAACCCCTGCTCCACCCAGGGATCCCTTGAAAGACAGATATAAAAGTGCAGAAAAGTTTAGAAATTATTCACAGCAGTGCTGCTGTATTACTTTTCCATTGTTCCTGTACCAAATTACCATAAATGTAATAGGTTAAAAGAAACTAGATTTATTATCTTATGCTTTTTTTTATGCTTTATTTTTTAAAACATTTTATTTATTTATTTGAGAGAGAGATTGAGACAGAGAGCATGAGCAGGGTAGAGGGGTAGATGGAGAGAGAGAGGGAGAAAGAAGCAGGTTCCCTGTGAGCAGGATATGTGGGGTTTGATCCCAGGACCCTGGATGCTTAACCAACTGAGCCACTCAGCCTCCCCACTTACTTTTTTTTTTTTTTTTTTAAAGCAAGGGGACAGGACCCATAGGTAGGAAGAGCTACCTTTATAGTTTCATACATCGGAAGCCGAATACAAGTTCACCGGAGTAAAATCAAGGTGTTGACAAGACTGTGTTCCTTCCCCAGTTTGTAGGGGATTATCTGTTTCCTTGAGTTTTCCGAGCTTCTAGCCACTCCCTCCTCCTCCCCCAGCCCAGGATTCCTTGGCTCCTGGTTCCGTTTCTCCATTTTCAAAGCCAGGAACTCTGACTCTTTCTGTCATCATGTCTATGATTACAGCTGGGAAAGGCTGTCTGCTCTGTGATTAGATCACATAACCACCTGCATAACCCAAGACCCTCTTCCCATCTCAAGATCCTTAACTTTAGTCACATGTGCAAAGTCCCTTTCACCATGTAATGTACCATCTACAGGATTTGAGAATTAGAATGTGGACATCTCTAGAGGCCATTATGCTGCTTGATACTTCTGCTGTAGTTGAGAGTGCAGTGGTGGCAAGATCATAGAGAGTGCAGTAGAGAAAGTATTCGGTGGAGACAACACTAATAATGGCATCCTACCCTAACCTGCACGGTGTGATTCTTGCTAACTGCTACCCTGATACCTGACTAGTTTTTGAGCCTGATGTTCCAAACTTCTCATCAAGCCTAAGATATCTAATAGCTATCCTATCGATTAACTTTCTTCTTAAATACAGAGTACTTTCTGAGTTCTGTTTTGGTAGGTAGCTACATAATTTCAAAGAGAAAGGTAACTTTAGAATTCAGTTATCCTGGTTCCCTGGACAAAGACTATCTCTAATAAGAGGTCTATACATGTTAGCCTTTTACCATACATATTCAATTATCTGACTACTTTTCTCTTGTTCTGATTCTATACTCACCAAGTACCTTTTCAGCAGGCTTCTCCATAGGACTATTGTCATGAGAACTATTATCATGGGAACAAATGTGCTGTGTTAATTTTGAGCATTCCAGTCTGAGTATCAGTAATATTTCATTTTTAAACTATTGGATTGGCATCCTCTATCTGGTAAGATTGTTTAAGAGAAAAAGAGAGAGAGAGAGAGAGAGAGAGAGAGAGAACCCACTCGAGGTGAGTGATAAAATAAAAATTCTGTACATGTAAGGCTGAAGGTTAGATTCTGGGCTCTGGCAAATTTACCAAGGAAATGAACGTCATCTCTTAGCACCATTTGGGAATTTGGGAATTGGATTTATCTTAAGCCATACTGGATACCTGGATGTAGCCACTTAGACATGTTTATTTCAGGGGCTCCTGGGTGGTTAAGTGGTTGAGCATCTACCTTTGGCTCAGGTTGTGATCCCAGGGTTTGGGGATCGGGTCCCACATTAGGATCCCCACAGGGTTTCTCCCTCTTCCCATGTCTCTGCCCCTCTCTCTGGGTCTCTCATGAATGAATAAATAAAATCTTAAAAAAAAAGAAATGTTTATTTTAGGGGGGCCTGGGTGGCTTAGTGGGTCAGGTGTCCAACTCTTGATTTCAGCTTGGTTTGTGAGCTCAGGGGCCTGAGATAGGACTTCACATTGGACTCTGTGCTCAGCAGGGAGTCTGCTTTGAGATTTGCTCTTTCCCTTCCCCTTTGCCCCTGCCCCTTCCTCCTTCTCTCAAATAATAAATAAATCTTTTTATTTTATTTTATTTTATTTTATTATTATTTTTTTAAATAAATCTTTAAAACATTAAGAGAAATGTGTATTTTAGTAGCTAAAGACCAATTGAGTGTGTGTGTGTGTGTGTCTGTTTATATTAAGGGAAGATCAAAGGGCACAAGCCTGGAAACCTGTCTTCTACTTGTTTTAGATTTCCTATTGTGGCTAAATATTGTTAAGACCCTTTCCTTCCTTTTTTTTTGATGTAATTTCTACCCTCAGTGTGGGTCTCGTACTGATAACCCTGAAGTCAAGAGCCATGTGCTCTACCAAGGGACCCAGCCAGGTGCCCTTGTGAGGATCTTTGAAATGTAATGTTGAACAACTTAAGGAAATGATTCTATTAAGTACAAGGCCTTGGTTTGCTTACCTTGTAGAATTTACTCTCTCTCTCTCTCTGTTTTTTTAAAAGATTTTATTTATTTATTCCTGAGAGACACAGAGAGAGAGAGAGAGAGAGAGAGAGGCAGAGACACAGGCAGAGGGAGAAGCAGGCTCCATGCAGGGAGCCTGACTCGGGACTCGATCCTGGGACCCCAGGATCAGGCCCTGGGCTGAAGGCGGTGTTAAACCGCTGAGCCACCGGGGCTGCCCTCTCTTTTCTTTTAAAAATTTTATTTATTTATTTATTTATTTATTTATTTATTTATTTATTTATTCATGAGAGGTACACAGAGATAGAGGAGGCAGAGGCAAAGGCAGAGGGAGAAGCAGGCTCCTCGCAGGGAGCCCGATGTGGACTTGATCCTAAGACCCTGGGATCATGCCCTTAGCCGAAGGCAAATGCTCAACTGCTGAGCCACCCAGGTGTCCCTTAGAATTTACTCTTATGTTAACTTTCACTTTAATTTTTACCTCATTAAAATTTAAAAAATGTTATCTTCTATGGTGAAAGATAGCATACAAATGAAAGAGTGCAAAAGACATACACAATTGTTTGAAACCAAATTATCAAGTGAAGATTAGTGTAGGCAACACCTAGGTTAAGAGTTGAACACTGCCAACACCCAGAAGCTGACCGTGGGCCCTAATCGTCAGTTCCCTCTCTGAACTAAAGACTAGCTGGATTGTTCCTTTTTTATTATATGACTCAGAATATGGCAAACATTTCATCCTTCTGAAAACAACAAAAATGTTGGTAAAATATTGAAGAGTCAACAAAAAGAGAAGTAATTATCAGACTAAAATCTAGGTGAAGGCAGGATCTCAGAGTAAGTGGAGCAATGATGTCATTTTTACCTTGAGGCATATTCCTTAATTGGCAACTTAAGTTTGGTTTTTCTAGGCCTTGAGGGCCAAGTAGGACAGAAGATAAAGCCCAGTGCCTGGTGGGAGTGGGAAGTCTAAAAGGGGATCTCAAAGGGCTACAGTTTTGGTGTAAGGGTAAATTATAAATAAATAGACCATTTAACAGATTGGAAAGAATGTTGTCTTGGAAGGAGGAGATTGAAGGGAGCTGTAGAAGGGGCACTGGACCCATAAGACAGCCCTCCCAGGGATATGTAACCCAATATGCATCTCCTGGTGACTTAAAAAAAATTCCAAACAGTGAACATAGCTTAACATGGTCCCTCCTGGTAGAAGCAAAAGCAGATCCTCTCTGGAGGAATAAACCTTTATCCTAGGCCTCAAAGAATTCCCATGAATAATTTTCCAAGTTAAGTGCAGCTCACAGTAAAAAATAAGCAAAAGAATGGAAATGAATAAAAACAAGCAACAACAGAAACAGGTCTCATAATTCCAGTTATCTGTTAAATAAAAATAAACTAGTTTTTTTCATTATTATTGACATAATTGCACTTACATAGTGAAAAACTTTAAAAGAGTACAAATGTGTTTTGGGGTGCCTGGTTGGTTCAGTCTATGGAGTGTGCCATTGGTTGAACGTCCAACTCTTGGTTTTGGCTCAGGTCATGATCTCAGGGTCATAGGGTTAGGGTTGTGGGATCTAGCCCAGCATCTGGCTTTACACTCAGTGTAGAGTCGGCTTGAGATTCTTTCCTCCTTTCCCTCTCCCTCTCTCCCTGCTCTTCCTCTTTCTCTAAAATAAATAAATCTTTAAAAAAAAGTACAGATGGATTTAAATGAAATTTCTCTTCTTACTAATTTTACTTATACTCCTTGGAGGCAACCATATTCCACAGTTTTAGGGGTGTTTATTATAACTTTATTTATTTATTTATTTTTATAACTTTAAAAAATAAACTTTAAAATAGATATTCTTGGCTTCAAAAGGGAATAAGTAAGATTTTATTCCCAGGATATATCCTCATTTTGTAGTTACGAGTATAAAGCAAAATACTAAGCCTACAAAAAAATTACAGTGTCAGCTTTGGAATAAAACTCTCTAGGGATTTTTTTTTTTTAAGATTTTATTTATTTGTTTGTTTGTTTGTTTATTTACTTATTTAGATAACGTGAGCAGGGGGAGGGGTAGAAGCAGTCCAAAAGAGACAATCTCAAGCAGGGTTGGCCTCTGAGTGTGAAGCCTGACATGGAGCTTGATTTCATGACCCCCTGATCATGACCTGAGCAGAAACCAAGTATCACTCAACCCAGGCACCCCCTCTAGAGAATTTTTAAGAGCCTAGCTAAAGATCTATTCTCTTACTAAAATCCCTCCCCCCTCTTTTTTTTTTAAGATATTATTTTTATATAACCTCCACACCCAACATGGGACTGGAATTTATGACCCTGAGATCAAGGCTTGCAAGCTCTATGGACTAAGCCAGCCAGGCACCCCTAAAATCTGTCTTAAAAAAAAACAAAAAACAAAAACAAAAAAAAAACAAATAAAATCCCTGGTTTCTTCATCCCACTTTGAAACTTGAAGTTTTAATTTTTTTTTTTAATTTTTATTTATTTATGATAGTCACACAGAGAGAGAGAGAGAGAGGCAGAGACACAGGCAGAGGGAGAAGCAGGCTCCATGCACCGAGAGCCCGATGTGGGATTCGATCCCGGGTCTCCAGGATCGCGCCCTGGGCCAAAGGCAGGCGCCAAACCGCTGCGCCACCCAGGGATCCCCGAAACTTGAAGTTTTAAAATACTATAGACAGCTTGTTTTTAATATTCTGGTTTGTGATATGCGTAGGGAAAAAATTGTTAGTCATGTGCAGTTAGCTCAACTGTTGGCTATATGCCCAGTCTGGAAAACATAATTTTCAGCACTATAATCCTCATAATGAGGGCTCACTCATTATTACATAGATTTGGTTTTTACCATTGGTCTAATTATGTCCTTTGAATAAAAGAGTGTGTGACTAAGTCAGGAGATGGATTCTTGTCCCAGCTTTGTCAATAGTTTGCTGTGTGATTTGGCAAGTCACTTAACCTTAGTTTTCTCTACTGGGTTAACAATTACCAAGATAGAATCATAGATCATTAGAATTGGCAGAGACTTCAGAATTGATTAAGTACAACTCCCTTATTTCATGGAGAGGGTAAATGACTTACCCAGGAGCTTTCTAGAACAAGCATTCAGTCTCCTGCACCTCAGACCAGTGCTCATTACATAAGACTTTCTTTCAGTGTCCTTCCAAGAACAAACAAACAAGCAAAGAGTGAAAGCACTAAACAAATATATGGCTTTTTAGAAAAGCCAGATTAACAATGTTAACCATTAGCCTGCACCCCCATAGCCCGTTAGTTTGTCTGTAAATGAACCTCGTCTAAGATAGATACAAATGCAGAAGTTCTAAAACAATGTACGAAAAGGTCGAAAAGTCAAAGGTAAGGAAAAAAAATTCGGCTTGGAGAATACCCTTATAAGGAAAACGAAATTCCGACAGAGTACTTATGTTCTTTTATTAATTCTTTCTGGTCTTTAACTTGCACAAGGTGAAATTAGGGAAGAGGAGAGTGCCTGTTTTTACATATTTTTGAGGGAATGGTGTGCAATATGGGTTATTTGAAACCGAATCATTTGCCTCAACTATACTCCACATTACATCAGTCGTCTAATTTAGCGCCATTCCCTCTCCGGCCACTACCCAAAACAACGCGCTGAAACCTTCGAACACCGCAGTCAAGGCAAAAACTCCAAGTCCCGAAATGCTCCGCCGGCGGTCTTCGCCGCTTCCTCGGAAGAGCGGACTTCTTCCGTATTGGGAGTTGTAGTCATTCAGAGCCCTGACTTCCGGGACGCGGGGGAGGACTTACGTCCGGGGAACTACATTTCCCAGGAAGCCAGGCGCGCCCTTCTCCGCCCTCGCCGGCGTAAGACTCCACCCCCTCCCTCTCTCCTCTCCCCGGACTGCACTGCTCACGCCTTCCTGGTAGACTGAGCTGGGAGAAGTTCACTCCGATCAGCTGATCCCAACTGACAACAGGAGAGGAGGAAGCCCGGGAGGCAGAGAAGGAGGGGGGGGTGGGCAGAGATGGAGATGAGGATGGATCCGCGGGTGCCCTGAGGAACAGCCCCCGCCCCCGCCGGCTCCCGCGGCTCCCGGTCCCCCGACGCCGCCTCGCCACGGCCGAGCTGCTCCGTGGTGGGATTCCCGGGCCGCCGCAGGCGGGGAGGGAAGGGCACGGCCCAGCGCCGGGCCAGCGATAGTCCCGGGGGGGGGGGGGGGCGCGGGTGCGGCTGGGGTGGGGGTGGGGTGGTATAAACAATAGATTGAGCTCTGGCCTCTGCTAGCGTGGGGGTGGATTTGGGGGGACCTTCTTTGTTTAGGCTCTGCTCGTGCCCCTCGGGCTGTGCTGGTGTTCCCCGGGAGAAAGGGAGGGTGAGGAATCCCCGGTGGAGGGAGGTGTGGAGGTGGGGGCCCGAGTGGGCAGGTTGTTTGCTTGGCCGGTCGGGCGGGGAGGTCGGTGTTCTTCTGAAGGTGGATTTCAGATTTCTCTGAATTGTGGCAAATTCCAATTTTTGTTTCCGTTGTGGGAGCCGGTTGGACATGGCTGAGGTTAGGGTGTAAATAAGGTCTCCTAGCCACTCGCCTTCCTTGTTTGTCTAAAAATAAGATTGATAGATTGATTAGGAGAGGGAGGAGTAAATACCTGTAAGGGGAGCTTTACGTTTTGTCTTGTCGGGGTGTTAGGATGGAGGTCAAAGCTGAGGGGGGTTAAGGATATAATTGTAGAAGTGACAAAAGCCTCTTTCCTGCCCCAGTTATCCACCACCACCACCCCCCTTTTTCTTTTTGAAGTTATTTTTAAGTTTGTTTTTGAGTGACACAAAGAGAAAAATTATTTGTTTTAACTCATGGCAGGCCTGGCTTGCAATGGGCCATAGAGGAAGAATTCTTGTCTCCTGTTGCTCCCCCCCCCCCTTTTTTTTCTTTTTGCATTTAGAGAAGGGACAAAAGGAAGTACAGTAATTATTTTTTATTGTTTTTGAACACGACATGGTGACTTTTGTTTTCAGGGTTAAGGTCCTTAATAGACGTCTGTCCAGAGGTGAAATGACCTAACTAGATCTGCCACGAACTTTGATGGAGCTAAAGTTTACGTTATTATCATTTCTTTAGGTTTTTACAGGCCTCTTTATTCTCCTCACAAGTGTGTGTTGCAGCATGGGGGAGTGCAGAGGGTTGTCCCTCCAAGGACTGTTTGCTTAATGATTTTGCTTACAAATTTAATAACTGGATGAACAGAGAATTTTGGTCTGTGAAATAAAGAGACAAAAAGTCTCTGAAATGCTTTGGGCCTAGAGATAGTGGCTGAGTGGCTCTTTTCTTTCTTTCTTTCTTTTTTTTTTTTTTTAAAGATTTTATTTATTTATTCATGAGAAACAGAGATAGAGAGGCAGAGACAGAGGCAGTGGGAGAAGCAGGCTCCTCCCTGCAGGGAGCCTGATGCGGACTTGATCCCAAGACCCCAGGGTCATGCCCCCAGCCAAAGGCAGACGCTTTAACCTCTGAGCCACTCAAGGGTCCCCAGTGGCTGTTTTCAAAAGGAGGAGCCTTGCCCACGATTTGAGAAGAAATTTTTAGGGATCAGAAATAGCCTGTGTAAATTTTACAAGCAGGAATGAGATTTCTCTCAGGAGTTCTGGTCTCTTATTTAATCACAATCTTTTTTTTTTCTTTTTTTCTTTTTTAAGGTGCACTTCTGTTTTTTAGATGAGTTTTTAGATGAGTGAAATCCTTTTCCTTCCTCTATTCTAGGTATCCCCTGAAATATTGACCTGAGGTTGAATTATATTGCAAAGCTCCTGACCACTCTCTTTCACTACCCAAACCTTGTGGCTGAGGCCCAGCGGATGAGCCCACCTCAGTGAACCTATCGAATCTCTCTCAGATAGCCATAAGAGACCCTTTCAAGTTAACTTTGACCACCAGTTTGCTTGCACTTTATGGAAGATAAAACCATCAAACCAAATCAACGTTGCTGCTGATACAGGAATCTTGAAAGCAGAAAATTTAAAAATTTGAACATTTGTGAGCGTATGAAGAATTCTGATAGGACACCGAAGGTTTTTTGTTTTTTTAAGGTGTTCAGAATCCTGTGAAAGTTCTCTGCAGTCCTCAGACTCAAAGCCTTTGCCTCCACCCCTGGGGAAAGCCCAGGGACCGTTGTATGGTAGGTGATTTCCTTGCCAATCTGAGTATGAGTGCTCAGACTTCCCCAGCAGAGAAGGGCCTGAATCCGGGGCTGATGTGCCAGGAAAGTTATGCATGCAGCGGGACTGACGAAGCGGTCTTTGAGTGTGATGAGTGCTGCAGTCTGCAGTGTCTCCGCTGCGAGGAGGAGCTCCATCGGCAGGAGCGCCTGAGAAACCATGAGCGGATAAGACTCAAACCTGGCCATGTCCCTTACTGTGACCCCTGCAAGGGCACCAATGGGCATTCGCCAGGTATCAGGCAGAGGGCAGCTGTGAGGTGCCAGACCTGTAAGATCAACTTGTGCCTGGAGTGCCAGAAGAGGACTCATTCTGGGGGTAACAAAAGGAGACACCCCATTACTGTGTACCATGTCACTAAGATCCAGGAGTTACTGGAGGAAGAAGAACTGGATGAGGAGACCAGGAGGAAGAAGATGACCGAGAAGGTTGTGAGTTTCCTCCTGGTAGATGAAAATGAAGAAATTCAGGTGAGCCTGTGGGTGAAGTAGGAGTCATGTGGTTGTGGAGCACATCTCTTTTTGGAAGGTAGCTTCCCCAAAGGAAAGTCCAAGAAGAGCTCACATTTTGATCGTTAAAGGGCGAGAGCCCTGAAAGCTTCAGTTGCACAGAGTCAGATTTCATCACTTACCAGTTGTGTGACGTTGGGCTGAATTACTTTATCTCTCTGAGCCTTAGTTTTCTCATCTATAAATTGGAGACCGTGCCTACTTCATCAGGCGGTTGTGAGGATGCAGTGTTACCGTGTTTGTAAAGCCTGTGACATGATCAATACTCAGAATATGGTAGCTGTTACTATTGTTATTAGGGTTATTGTGAAGGAGACCTGACTTAGATCAGCTTTCTGAATGAGAGCACTGTGCAAGTTGGGAATAAATGTGATGACAAGGGGCTTGTGTGTGCAGGGCAGGGAACGCAGTGGGTCCCCTGGGAGTGCCAGGCAGCAAGTCATAAACCTGCTAGCTCGATTTAGAAGAGGGGGGGCGATCTTCAAAAAGTGCCTTCTGATAAGGAAAGTCTTCTGCTGATGGCCTCTTCTTTTCATGTATGGGCTGGTCAAGGAAAAAGGGCACCTGCCATTCCAGAAGGACTGGAGAGTATTTTATTGGATTCCCAGTTGGGGCAAAGATAGTATGTGATGCAACCAAGCTGGAGAGATGGCGGCAGGTGACATTTAGGGGTGAATGGGGAAGGGATAGCATAGCATTTATACTTTTCAGTGAAGGTAGCATAATGTCAATACTTCGGAGTAAAGACTGCTTGAATTCCCTGCTAGCTTCACCGCTCACTGTGTAACCATAGAGAGTGATTTGAAATTCATGCCTCAGTCTCCCTTGTACTTTACAGTAGTAGTTGAGAAGATTGAAAGAGAGTAAGGAATGGAAATGGAAGGGCCCGTATCACAGGGCCTGGCATCTAGTGTCCAGTACCAGCTCGATGTTTTTGTCAGTGTCATGGGGTATTTGTGGCACATCAACTCGGTACTTATCAGCAGCGATGACTCCTCAAGTCTCCACGTTGGGGGAGAACCTTTGTCAGTTGCTGTTTGACAACCCTCCAGTGCTGATGAAGAATTTTTCAGCTGCCTTTTCCTCCTTGGTAAGGTTATGGAAATGCATTACATCATGATTCCATTGTCAGCTAAATACTTCGCTAACACAGACTTCTTTATTGCTTGAGAGGAACTAATGGAGTTATGGAAGAGTGACCCAGATCCCATTCTGCCTCCCTTGTTAGCAATAATGTTTTCATTATGGTTATGCTCTAATTGGGGGACAGAGCAGTAATCCTCATGGATGTTGTATTGGCACCAAAAAGAATATTTTTTGAGGGGAGGGGGATGTGCCACGGATACATGTTCCTTAGTAGAGAATTAGGAAAATATATGGAAGTGTAATGAAGAAGACAAATCCAACTACTCAGAGATAATATTTGTCCCATCTTTTTTTCTGGCAGTGTATAATAATGTATGTAATTGGGTTGTTTATAAAGATTTCTACTGCTTTGGTTTCTTTCTTGGCCACTTCCCGAGAAGTAACAGTTTCTTAAGCTTAAGCAGCACTGGTTGGGACTAATGGATTAGACATAGAATTTATTCTTTTTAGGTGGTGATTTGTTTTCCCAGAGTCACAGTGGAAAATTCTTTGAGAGAAATGTCTGGTTCTGTTTTCTAATGTCAATGTCCAAAACAATTAGATGATTGTCTAATACAAATCGGAATTATGAATTTAGCCAGAATGTGAACTTCTGGAGATCAGGACCATGTCTTAGGCCCTATATCATGTACAGTGGTCGGCACATTGTCAGTGCATAAATACTTGTTGATAGGTCAGTGATGTCACATCTCAACCTCAGTTTTTTTTTTTTTATTTTTTAAAGATTTTATCTGTTTATTTATGAGAGACACACAGAGAGGGCAGAGACACAGGCAGAGGGAGAAGAAGGCTCCTTGCTGGGAACCTGATGTGGGACTCAATCCCTGGACCCTAGCCCCAAGCCCAAGGCAGATGCTCAACCACTGAGCCACTCAGGTGTCCCTCATCTTCAGTTTTTTGAAAATGGATATCATGCACCTACCTGTTAAAACCTAAAATAACACAAAAGGGCATATGATGGCAAGAGTTTCCTTCCTACTCCATCCCCTTAGTCTCCTTCCTTAGAACTATCACCACGATGAACTACATGCCCTTTTAGAATTTTTGGCACGTATTTATGAATATATGTATGTGTTCTTTTTTTTCTTATTCTTTTTAAATGAAAATGGAATCTAATCTGCTGTTTGTCCCTGAGCTTATTTTTTCACTAAAGAACATAGCTTGTTGATACATTAGTACATTTTTTTTTTTAAATATTTTATTCATTTGTTCAGGAGAGAGAGAGGCAGAGACATAGGCAGAGGGAGAAGCAGGCTCCCTGTGGGGAGCCTGATGTGGGACTGGATCCAGGATCCCAGGATTATGCCCTGAGCTGAAGGCAGACACTCAACCACTGAGCCCCCAGGCGTCCTGATACATTAGTACATTTTATCAGTACATTGAGGTCTACCTTCTTATTTAAAGGCTGCCTACTATTTGGTGAATGGATTTTCTATAATTTTAGCCTTTTAGTGGAAATTTGAGTAGTTACAAACAAGGATATGTTGAATGTCCTGTGAAATCTATTTAGAAATGGAATCTCTTTGTCACATGATATGTGCATTTAATTTTTTTAAAGATTTTATTAGAGTGTGCATGCATGTGCACATGAGGAGGGGGAGGAGGAGGGAGAGAGGGAGAGGGAGAAGCAGGTTCCCTGCTGAGGGGGAGCCCAGCTTGGGGTTTGATCCTAGGACTCCAAAGTCATGACCTGAGCTGAAGTCAGACCCTTAATGGGCTGAGCCACTCAGGCACCCCTGATGTATGCATTTAAAATTAGATAGATATTACCAAATTGAGCCTCTGAAGTATTTCAGTGAGTCCTCTAGGATCTTGACTCATAATAGCTAAAGCTGAAAAACTCTTAATAATGGTTATTAGGAACTGTTCTTAGCACTTTACATGTATGAGCTCATTTAATCTCGATAATAACTCTATTATTAGTTTCAGATTGCTGCTGTAGCAAATCACACATTTAGTGGCTTAAAACAACACACATTTATTTTCTTATCGTTTGAAGTTCAGAAGTCCTAAAATGGTCTGTGTATGGCTGTGTTTCTTGTGACTCTAAGGAAGTATTTTCTTGTCTTTTCTAGCTTCAGGAGGCTGCCTACATTCTTTGGCTTGTGGCCCCATCATGTAGCTTCGAAGAGAGTGATGTAACATCTTCCTGTCCTTTTCTCTGTCTTTCCGCTTCTCTTGTCATATCTCCTTCTTGGCCCTTTTGCCTCCCTCTTACAGGGACACTTTGATTACGTTGGACCCACTTGGATAATCCAGCACTGTCTCTCTCAAGGTTTTTAATTCAGTGACATCTGTAAAGCTCCTTTTGCCACATAAAGTGACATATTCACAGGTCTCAGAAATTAGGATGTGGTGAGTAGGGGGTGCAATTTCACCTACTGCACCCTATGAAGTAAACTGTAGTCGGTTTGGGCTGCTGTGTATGATAGAATACCATATGCCATTATATTATAGGCCATTCCATAATGTATAAACAACAGAAGTTTATTTCTCACAATTCTGGAGGATTCCCATCCCACCATGTCCAAGATCATGGTGCCAGCAGATTCAGTGCCTGGTGATGACTGACTTCCCGATTTATAGACAGCCCTCTTACCTTCTCTCTGTCTTCAGATGGTGGAGGAGAGTTCTAGAATCTCTTATAAGAGCACTAATCTTATGCATGAAGACCTCACGTCATGACCTAATCACCTCCCAAAGGCTTCGCCTCCTAAAATTGTCACATTAGGGGTTAGATTTCAATCTGAGCTTTGGAGGGACACAAACATTTCATCTAGAGCGTTGTGTTTTGTAGGTGAGGACAGTAGAGTACAGAGTAACTTGCCAGGATCAAGTTACAGTAAATGGCAGAGGATTTGAACACAAGTATGTGGCTCTAAAATTCTCACTCTGGGGCAGCCCAGGTGGCTCAGTGGTTTAGCGCTGCCTTCAGCCCAGGGCCTGATCCTGGAGACCCAGGATCGAGTTCCACGTTGGGCTCCCTGCGTGGAGCCTGCTTCTCCCTCTGCCTGTGTCTCTGCCTTTCTCTTTCTCTCTCTCTCTCTGTCTCTCATGAATAAATAACTAAAATCTTAAAAAAAGATAAAATAAAATTCTCACTCTATGACACTTCTGTTGTCTCTAACCAGGTAGTTAAACCTTCTGATGATGCATTATATGGCCGGTAGCATCAGGTCACCAACTCCTCAGGGCTGCTGTGAGGCGCAAATAAAACATTGCTGTATATAAATGTAAGACAGTGTTATTTTAATTTTTTTAAAGATTTATATATTTGACAGAGTGTGTGTATGCATGCACAGCAGGGAGGGAGTAGCAGAGGGAGAGGGAGAAGCAGGCTCTCTGCTGAGCAGGGAGCCCGATGTGGGGTCTATTCTAGGACCGTGAGATAATGACCTGGGCTGAAGGCAGATGCCTAACCAACTGAGCCACCCAGGCACACGAAGACAGCGTTAATGGAGAACTGTTTACTCACAATAGTAGAGATTCTAGGAGTTAGGCCCCATCTTTGTTTTTCTTTTTAGACATTGGTGGGTTTATGACTGTTTTCAGTTTTGTTTCAATTATTATTACTAAAATAATAGGAGTTATTTTAGAAGCTTGTAGGCTGTAACTTATGCGTGGTCTTCTTAAATTCTACGGCCTAGAGTCCCCTAAGGTTTGTTGTTTATGGTTTGACTATTGTTCAGTTTCTTTTGGAAAACCTGAAAGTTCCTTTTAGAAACAACATTCCATTTAGGAGTGAGAATTTTTTCATTACCTTGTCATTTGAGTGTATACTATAGTGCTAAATTTGAGGAGAGACTGCTTTCGGTCTCAGAAGCAAGAATTCATTTGTTGCTCTTAAATGGACACATTTGGTCTATTAGCCAAAAGCATTTATTAATTCATCACAGTTGTTGAGCATATATTGTGTGCCAGGCACTTTTTAGGTTCCAGGGATACATGGCTAATAAGACGTGGTCCATGGCGTCATAGACTTACCATTCAAGCAGGGAAAGCAGAGGTCACACAAATAAAACACGTAAAAAGCTGCTTGTGTAGGATAGTCGGAAAGTTTTATTGTAGAGATGACTTTTAAGCAAAGACCTGATGGATAATACCACCTGGGGGAAATAGAGGGCAGTAGGAACAATTAGAATGTGGATGGCATGTATGAGGTATAGGAAGAATGCCGCTGTGGCTGGAAAGAGTGGGTTCCAGATTATATGGGGCCTTGTAGGCCGTAGAAGAAAGTGTGGCTTTTAAGTGTAATGGGAAGCACCAGACTGCTTTCTGGTAGTAAGTCACATGACTTGATGGAGGTTTTCAAGAAATGGCTTCAATGTGAAGACTAGATAGTAGTGACTGGTGGGAGGGGAGGGGCAAGAGGAAAAGCAGGGAGATCACTTAGGAGGCCATTGTAGAAGATAAGCTGAGAGGTGGCTTAGATTTGGTGTTACCATTGACACTGGGAAGATGGAAAGACACTGATGAGAGCTTCTGGGTTGGTGATCACATGGACATTGGGAGGCTGTTACAGAGTGGAGGGGGAGGAATGAGAGAACTCTCAGTGGTGACTCCTTGGCATTTCGTTTATACAGATCACACCTGCTTAATGGCCTGTATTTTATTGATTTGATAAAACTGAAAGTCTTTAAGAACCTGATTCATTCAATGAAGAGTTAAATTAATCTCACTTGGTATTATCTAACACAGCGGTTCTCAATCAGGAGTGATTTTGCTCTCCCAGAGGGCATTTGGCAATGTCGAGAGACATCTTTGGTTGTTATGACTGGGGGATGTGCTACTGGCTAATGGGTAGAGGCCAGGGTGTTGGTAAATATGTTACAACACATAGGGCAGCCCCCCACAAAAAAAATGATCTAGTACAAAATGTCAATTGGTGCTACGATTGAGAAACTGATTTAACGGATGAAAGTTTGGTCTAATAGGAGATCTGTATTCTGGTTACATGTAAAACATACCAGGGACAAAAAATGTAACCTACACACCAGTTTTTCCTCCCTCTCGGTTCTGTTTGCTCCCCAGAAGTAATGTAGTTGAAATCAGTATTGTCTTTTGGCATACTTGTAACCTCTCCAGTGGAATGACTAGACTTTCTTTGCTGTATTCATTGATTTTTCTAGGCCTCAGTGGAACTGTGCTAGGAAAACCAGAGGACTTCCAGGTCCATTATTTAGAGTCCATAATAAGTAAATGATCCACACTGATAAGTCATCCATAAGCTCTTGAACTCAGAGACAACACCCTTAGCAAATAACTCAAAGGTTAGAAGAATAAATTTCTAACAATCAGAATTCTTAGTGGAGGAAGAGGATAGTATTTTCCTATCTGTTGTGTCTTATGAGGGATTCAGACATCCTGTCTTAACCTGAACGTTTACTAGAGAGGAGAGGAGGGAGGAGAGGAAAACCAGGGAGATCACATAGGTGAGAAAAAAGTGAACAATTAAATCTTTTAAAATTCATATGCATATATTTAAACCCATGTAAGTTTTTCTTTTTTTCACAACCACCTTATTCTCTTTTTTGTCCTTTTTGACAAACTTGCCATGACTGTCTTCTTTCTGAGAACATAGGGTAGCAAGCTGATGAGCAATTTCATCTGTTTGCCCTTCATGCTCATTGACCCCTGACTGGGCCATTAGGAGAGCCTAGGAGCGTCTCATGCCCAAGACTTGTCAAGTAAAGTCCCCTCACTGAACACGCAAGGTGATAAGGAAGCCCAGTGACCCAGGAGCAGTCAGTGAGAAGCTAAGAAAGTGTCCACTGGGGCAGGCCTTCCATGACTCAGAAATCTACAGTCTCAGCCCACTCTGACATATGAGGCCAGACAGACCCTTCTTCATTCCTCCTCCAGCACAGTGGTGGACTTCCTCTCTCTGAGACCGTTCCTTTAAGAAGACCCATCACGTTGCTTGGCTGCTTTACTTGTTTACAGTCCCAGAATAGTGTGGCTCAAAATACTGGGACCTGGCTTTTTTTTTTTTTTTTTTAATTGGCTAAAGGAGTCATTATTCTTGAGAGATTCTGGAATGGAAACCAGCAGAGGATGTTTTCATACTGTATGAGAATCCTTGACCACAAACTAGCTCTGCTAGTCAGCCCCATTTTTATGCCCCTTTCTTAGACTTAATCTGCTAGTGACCCCTGTGGCTGTGTCTTCTGCTTCCTGGTTTAGGGTACCTTGCTGGGGCTTGATTTTACAGACAGGCTGGCAGAAACCTTTGGGGGCTTAATTCTGGCCGATAGGTCATGAGCCAAGGGAGTCAATCTAAAGTGTGGAACTTCCCCATTTTTGCTCTGCCGCCAGCCAAACGATGACAGTGTAAGGACTAATTTTGGCACTCTAGCTGGTTAGCGCAAGTTCTGGTCAGTATGTGGATATATGTGCTGCTGTATTAACTCTTGGGTGCTGTATAATATAACAAAAAACCCATAGATCTGCTTAGGAGCTGTCAAAATCATAAGCAATAATTGGCTGAGTAGCAGAGGTTCCCTCCCCCGTCATTGCTTTCTACTCCTAGAAACCCAATTAAAAGCCCCTTTTGCCTGGTAATAGTCGTAGGGGGAAGGCATGGTATGGAATTACTGGGAAATGCAGGGTTGAGGATGACTCAGGCAAGCAGGAGGAGGAAAGGGCCTCTATTACGTACCTTCACTTTCTGCCCAGCATCTTCTGAGCCTTCTCAGCCATGGGCTTGTTCAGTTCTAACAGGGTCCCAGCGTTTAACTCGGGAGGCTGTTTTGTTCGGTACACTGTAAAATCTGACCCATATAAGCCATCAGAACCACTGTGAGTCAGCTTTTCAGGGAACCTGTTTTTAACTATTTCAAGTTACCCTCCTGTTTGTGTGATTCTATTTTTTTCTGGTCTGTTACTTTCTTAAAGCGATTGATTTTTCTGGAATTGGGCAAACATTTGGCTTTTGGAACCAGGGTTAATTTAACAGGCAGATTTCTTACTAAGTTGACCTTATGTTTTTCCTGTGGATGCATCTCTCCTGGCTGTAGCATCCTTGAGTTTATCCTTGAGATTGTGTATGACGGAAGTGCTTCTGGTAGCTGGTTTAACTTTCCTGGATGGGGGAGGGGCGGTTTGTGCCTGCTTTGGGAGGAGCTCCCATGAGACCATTTCTGAAGTTAGAACTGTAAAATGTATAGATGAAGAAGAGAAAGAAAACAAGGATATAGGGGGTGCCTGCGTGGCTCAGTCGATTGAGTGTCTGACTTTATCAGGGTCCTGGGATTGAACCCTGTGTCAGGCTCCCCACTCAGTGGAGAGAGAGTCTTCTTGTCCCTCTTCCTCTTCTTTTGCCCGCCCCCCTCCCCATGCTCAGACACACTCTCGTTCTCAGATAAATAAATAAAATCTTTATAAAAAGCAAAACCAAAAAACCCCACAAGGATATAGAAAGTTCCAGGCAAGAATTGGAAGGGCCTATGGGAAGGGATACAGAGGAACTTTTGGAGGTAGGAGAGCATGGATGTTTCCTGGGAGACTGTTTTGTTCATTTCCTTAATTTCTTGATGGCTTTTGGCCAGCATTTAAAAGACTCTTTTCGATTGGTTTGTGTGGTCAGCTTGGTGGTTGCTGGAGTTCTTGGGCAGAGAAGAAGGTATATGTGCCATGCAAAAGTACCTGACTTCTGGCTTGACTTCACTGAAGGATGATTCTACTTTCTGGTATCTTCTGGAATTTTTTTCACTTCCCAATTTCCTTCTATTTGAGACTGAATTATTGCTGTCTTTCCCAGGGAATTTGACTCTAGATGCTAGAATGTTTGAAAAGAACTGTCAGCTTGGTTCCTGCACGTAGTCACAGATGTCCTGAGTTCAGGTTAAGAGACAACATAATACAGAGCAACTCAGCAGTCATAGAGAATTCGAGAAATTCCTCTGCTTTCTAGCCCAATCTTTTCTGCCTGGTGAATGTCATCCAAATGGCTTAACTTATTTTCCATAATTGCTCATAACCTTGTCTTTCAAAGTGCTCAAATTCAGTTTATCTGTATCACTTAGTGACGTCATAAACATAGAGTGTCAATTATGTGCCTTATTAGTTTGAGTGATCTCTATGAAAAATGTTTTAAAATGAAAATTCAGAGATTAAGTGAGACTGGGGGAGGGTGGGAGAGGGGATGCAAGAGGCCTTCATTCCTGAGAAAGCTTAGCTCTTTTATACTTGTCTGTGAATAGAGGCTGTTTGAGGAGGATCCCATAGTTATTTTTGTATACCCTCTCTGGTCCTGCCTGGGTGACCTGCATTTAGTTTGTGGTCATAGGTGACTACATAAGTACTCTTGCCTTTTTCCATCTCAACCTTTGTCAACTCTGTTAAATCTGGCCTATAACTGATGGACAGATGGACAGGCAGAGAACCTGCTTGCTTTTCTTTTTCTGTCTTCTCTTTCTTTCCTACCCTTTCTCTTCCCTCTTCCCCCTTCCCCTTTCTTCTCTCTCCCCTTCTCCTTACCCTCCCGCATACCCTTCCTTTCCTGTTTCCCTCCTTCATCCTTCTCTCCCTCTCTCCTTTCCTTCTTTCTCCTTCTACTTCCCTCTACCCCTTCATGAATTACGAAGTTAAATCTGCCAGTACCAGGGAAAAAAGTTTCTTTCTAGAATGAAATAGAAATGATTTTAGGTTTATGTATTATTTTGGATTGTTCACGGCATTTCTCTTCCTTGCATTATCACAGAAAATTGCAATCACTACACAATTGTTTTTAAAAGGATTGACCTAAAAAGGTTTTGTGCAGCCTCCCTTGAGCACCATATTTTATTTTATTTTTTTTTATTTATTTTTTTATTGGTGTTCAATTTCCTAACATACAGAATAACACCCAGTGCCCGTCACCCATTCACTCCCACCCACCGCCCTCCTCCCCTTCTACCACCCCTAGTTCGTTTCCCAGAGTTAGCAGTCTTTACGTTCTGTCTCCCTTTCTGATATTTCCCACACATTTCTTCTCCCTTCCCTTATTTTCCCTTTCACTATTATTTATATTCCCCAAATGAATGAGAACATATAATGTTTGTCCTTCTCCGACTGACTTACTTCACTCAGCATAATACCCTCCAGTTCCATCCACGTTGAAGCAAATGGTGGGTATTTGTCATTTCTAATAGCTGAGTAATATTCCATTGTATACATAAACCACATCTTCTTTATCCATTCATCTTTCGTTGGACACCGAGGCTCCTTCCACAGTTTGGCTATCGTGGCCATTGCTGCTAGAAACATCGGGGTGCAGGTGTCCCGGCGTTTCATTGCATTTGTATCTTTGGGGTAAATCCCCAACAGTGCAATTGCTGGGTCGTAGGGCAGGTATATTTTTAACTCTTTGAGGAACCTCCACACAGTTTTCCAGAGTGGCTGCACCAGTTCACATTCCCACCAACAGTGTAAGAGGGTTCCCTTTTCTCTGCATCCTCTCCAACATTTGTTGTTTCCTGCCGAGCACCATATTTTAAAGGGCAACCCCTGCCCTGGCCTTGTAGTTCTAGTCTCCTCTCCTGATTTTTTTTCACACCACTTACCACCATTTGATACCATATATACTTTTATTTATCTATTTTTGAGGTTTATTTATTTGAGAGAAAGAGAGACACCAGTACCAGCACACACATGAGTGAGGGAGGGGCAGAGGGAGAGGGAGAGAGAGAGAATCTCAAGCAGACTCCTTGCTGAGCACAGAGCTTGACGTGGGACTACATCTCATGACCTGATCTGAAAACAAGAACTGGATGTGTAGCTGACTGAGCCACCCACGCACCCCTATCATGTGCTTTTAAAAATCAGCTCTGTAGTGATATAGTTTACACATAGAATAATATATGAATTTAAAGTGTATGGTTCTATGAGTTTTGACAAATGTATATGCACATGTATAACCACCACCACCGCAATCAAGATATAGAACATTTCCATCCCCCAGAAATGTTCCTCAGCAGTCACTGATCTGTTCTTTGTCACTATAGATTCGGTTTTCCTAGAGTTTTGTATAAATAGAATCATGTACTGTTTTGTACCTGACTACTTTCTTGTACTGTAAGATTTTGGAGCAGGGGTCATTCATGTTGCTTGTTACAGTTCACTTTTTATTGCTAAGTAGTATTCCATTGCATGGATCTACCACAATTTATTCATCTGTTGACTTGTTTTTTGGTGTGTGTGCTATATATTTTAATTGTTTGAATATGGTCTTCTCCCTGTTAGAATGTAGGCTCCATGAGGGCAATTATTTATTTATTTTTTTATTGAGGTGTAATACATATCACATAAAATTAACCCTGGTAAAGTGAATGAGTCGATGGTATTTAGTACATTCACAGTTTTGTGCACCCACTACTCTGTCTAGTTCTAAAACATTTTATCATCCTGAGGGAAAACCCTGTATCTGTTAAGCTGTCCATTCCAGAAGAATGACTTTGTTGGTCTTTTTAAAATAACTTTTATCATTTTCCAGTTATAAAAACGACAGACCTTGCATGTTAAAATACTGAAAATATGGAACTACAGAGAGTGTGGAGTTTTATCTTAATTTTACAATAAAAGAAGGCCACTAATATCTCAGTTCTTTTTTTTTTTTTAAACATTTTTTTAAATTTTTATTTATTTATGATAGTCACAGAGAGAGAGAGAGAGAGAGAGAGAGGCAGAGACATAGGCAGAGGGAGAAGCAGGCTCCATGCACCGGGAGCCTGATGTGGGATTCGATCCCGGGTCTCCAGGATCGCGCCCTGGACCAAAGGCAGGCGCTAAACCGCTGCGCCACCCAGGGATCCCCCCCCTTTTTTTTTTTAAAGATTTTATTTATTTATTCGTAGAGATACAGAGAGAGAGAGAGAGAGAAAGGCAGAGACACAGGCAGAGGAAGAAGCAGGCTCCATGCAGAGAGCCTGACATGGGACTCGATCCAGGGTCTCCAGGATCACACCCTGGGCTGCAGGCGGCGCTAAACCGCTGCGCCACCAGGGCTGCCCATCTTAGTTCTTTTTAATGTTGCATTTACTTTTTTAAAGTTTTATTTAGTTGTTTTTTGTTTTGTTTTGGTTTTTTTGCATTGTGTCTCTCTCTCTGTGTCTCTCATGAACAAATAAATCTTAAAAAAAAAGATTTTATTTATTCATAAGAAAGAGAGAGAGAGAGAGAGATAGGCAGAGGGAGAAGCAGGCTCCATACAAGGAGCCTGATGTGGACTTGATCTAGGCATTCCAGGATCATGCCCTGAGCCCAACTGCTGAGCCACCCAAGCCATCCCAAGTATCCAACTCTTGATCTTAGGGTTTTGAGTTCAAACTCCATGTTGAGTTCTGCATTGGGCATGGAGCCTACTTAAAATAGTTTTATAGAGATATGATTCACATACTATACAATTCACTCATTTAAAGTATACAGTTAATTGGCTTTTAATATATTCATGGGTATATACAACCATCACCATAGTCACTTTTAGAAAATTAAAAAAATTTTTTTTCATCAGTGATTTTTGCCTTTTCTATATATCAGCATCTAGAACAATATTTGGCATATAGTAGGTGCTCAGTATTTGTTGAATGAATGAAATGCATTAATGAGACTCAGTTTAATCATTAATTCAGTAAACATTTAATAAGTGCCTCCTATGTGCTGACAACTGAGGACACTAGAAAGTGACACTCAGATGCTGAGCTTGCATTTGAGGAGAGGACAGTCCAGTGGTAATAGATGCATGGAAATATGGTGGATCATGTCAGAGTGGTATAGAGAGGATATTATGGAAATTCAGAGGGGGGGGGGATACTGCTGGAGGGGTTAGTATATTGACTTTATTTTATTTTATTTTATTTTATTTTTTTCATTTATTTGGCAGAGAGAGAGCGCATGTGTGTACACAAGCAGGAGGAGTGGCAGGCAGAGGGAGAGAGAGAGAGGGAGAAGCAGGCTCCCCCCTGAGCAGGGAGCCTGACGTGGGGTTCAATCCCAGTACCCTGGAATCATGACCTGAGCTGAAGGCAGATGCTTAACCAACTGAGCCACCCAGGCACCCCTATTACTGACTTGAGATGGTTCCTGTTGTGTTGTTTCTTCACCAGGGCTCCGCTATTGCATTTTGTGTAGCATAGAAAGCCGGCCCTGTTCAATCTGCCTCAGACACCAAAGATTTCCTTGTAAGGCTGTGTTATCTATTAAGATTTTTGACATAAAATATGAGGGGAGCATTTTTAGTGAGTCTGTGGTATAGTAATAATTATTGGAATCATGTCATTCTTTGGAAGACTGCCTTTTTTTTTTTGGAAGACTGCTTTCTAATGCATAATGTATATAATATGTGATCTCATAACAACTTTAATTGAAAAGATATATCCTTTTGAGGGTGGGAAAAATAAGTATTGAGTAAGAATCTTGTTCCTCTATCTATAATTCTTTAATGAGAGTGCACTTGAAGCCTTCCCTTGGAAGGGTTTTTACTTGGGATAATGGAATGAAATTCTGTGATGGCCGTGATAACTCTGGCCTAGAGGCAGACCAGTATAACTACAGAGATAATGTCAGCTAGCATTTCTAGCATTTACTGCCTGATTGCACTGTGGAGAGTGCTCCATGTGCAATGATCTCGTTTAATCCTCACCTCAGTCCTCTGAAGTAGATTGTGTCATTATCCCCTTTTTATAGGTGAGAAAATTGAGGCCCGGGGAAGTCAACTAACTTTAAGGTTATTCTGAAATCAGCGAGTTGTAAGAGGCAGGTTGGGCGAACCCTTCATGGCAAAACTATAGTGTTCCCTTCCCCAGAGGGAGTATAACATTCAGTCATTCATTTATTTAACATATATATATTGATTTCCTATTATGTGTTCACACCCTGAACTAGGGCTACAGTGGTGAACTACACAGAACAAACCCTGGCCAGCATGGAGTATGTTATAGTTGGGAAGCTCAGAACCAGGAAGAAGGGAGAAAATGTTAAAAGGGATGATGGGTGGGGAACAGAGACTTTGAGCAAGGCTTGAGGGAATTGCCCATGGTCTGATCCAGGTGGAGGCAGACCTAGACCTAGCTCTCTTGTCTTCTCTCTGGCCTGGTGCTTTTACTGCTAAGTCCTAGAACCTCTACCAGAGTTTATGTCTGTTTTTTAGCTGGTCAAATATGGGTATGCCATGCCACTTAAGAGGGGGGCTGTGTCTCCCCACTGCAGGCTCCTTGGAAGAGCCTTCTAGGGTGATGTGGGTCTAGGGTGATGTGGGTCTAGGGTGATGTGGGTCTTGAGGATGACTTGGTATTTCCATTCTGTCCTCAGATCTCAGCTTTGCTTTGGAGAAAGCTTTTTGTTCAGATGTAAAAGGGTAGCTTAACAGGGTGAGTTGGGTGAGGTCAAAGAAACTGATCAGGGAGCTAAAAATGACTCTCTTTAAAGAATTCAGTTTTTTTTAAAGATTTTATTTATTCATGAGAAACATAGAGATTGAGAGGCAGAGAGACAGGCAGAGAGAGAAGCAGGCTCCATGCTGGGAGCCTCGTGTGGGACTCTATCCCGGGACTCCAAGATCACGCCCTGGGCAGAAGGCAGGTGCTCAACTGCTGAGCCACCCAGGTGTCCCTAAAGAATTTATTTAATGGATCCTTTCTACATACTGACATTCTCTTTCTTGCTGGAGTAGGAGGGGAGTGGCAGGCAGAGTCTGGGAGGCTATATGTCCAAAGTACTGCTGGTAGTTCTAAGACAAGGGAGAATTCCTGACCTCTCAAGTAATGGAACACTTTGGGGATACTGGAATGGAAAAAAGTGATCTTTGCCCTTACCGAATGTGCTCAAATGTGTTTATGAAGCCAACCTCATGACTTCAGTGGTCTTAGGAAAACATTTGATTGGGAAACAATCGTGTTTTTGTATGAAATTCTGTGGACACATACATAGATAAACACAAAGTTGCACACTTTCTTTTAGGATAGAATGAAAGGAAATCATCTAGACTTGCTGGGTTAGAGAAACAGGTTTACTAGAACTTTCTGACATAGGGGTTTGCTACTGGAATGAATCTCCTTATCATTTGGATTATAAAAATAGGCTACTGATCTGTTTCACATTGTTTTAGTAAAATCTCGTCTGAAAATTAGACCATGGACTTAAATCATTGCCTGGAGTTTTTTTCAACATGACAAAAGTAGCTCTGGATGTTTTAAAAAAATATTTATTTGAGAGAGAGAGAGCACGTGAGCTCATGAGTAGGGGCAGGGGCAGAGGGAGAGGGAGAAGCCAGACTCCTTGCTGAGCAGGGAGCTCCATCCTAGGACCCTGGGATTATGACCTGAGCCGAAAGCAGATGCTTAACCAACTGAGCCATCTATGTGCCCCCATTTTTTTGTTTGTTTGTTTTGAGAAAGAGTGGTGGGGAGGGGTAGTGAGAGGGGGAGAGAGAGAATCTTAAGCAGGCTCCATATGCATTAGGAAGCCCCTCTAGGGGGATCCCTGGGTGGCTCAGCGGTTTGGCGCCTGCCTTCGCCCAGGGCGCTATCCTGGAGTCCGGGGATCGAGTCCTGCGTCGGGCTCCCGGCGTGGAGCCTGCTTCTCCCTCTTCCTGTGTCTCTGCCTCTTTCTCTCTCTCTCTCTGTCTATCATAAATACGAATAAATAAATAAATCTTAAGGAAGCCCCTCTAGGAGGTTCGATCTCAGGATCCTGAGATCATAACCTGAGCTGAAATCGAGTTGGATGCTTAACCAACTGAGCTACCCAGGCGCTCCAGCTCTGGATTTTTCTAGGAAGAGTTCCCTTACCTTCCACTTCTCCTTTACCTCCCCAGGAAAGGAAAATGTTACTGAAGTTCTAATATCAGATCAGTGCCAGACACTACATAAAGCTCAGTACCTGTCTGCTGATTAAATGAAATAATCAAGTTCTAGCTTCCTTTTGGGATAGTCAGCCCAGTTCTGGTGATAATGAGAATCTAGTTTGATTTCTTTGGGTCCTGTCTCTTCCTCTGAACCCAGCTAAAAATGGAGTGAAAGTGAGATAAATCGGAGACCAGCATGTAAAAGTAATTTTAGTAGGAAGTTCCCTTTGGCAATAACTATTGAACTAGGCTAGTTTTATTTATTTATTTATTTATTTATTTTTTTTTTTTTTAGGCTAGTTTTAGAATCTTGATGGGGAGGTATACAATTATCTTTGTTGGTACAGGGGTGGGATCTGTTACAGGCCTTGGGTTGTGATGGGTTGGTAGGAGCCACCAAGCTTCTTAGCTCTTTGTGTGACTTTGGGGAAGAAGCTGGGTTTTGCCCTCAGCCGCAGGGAACTCCTTTATAAAAATTTAAAGGACTGTATGATTTTAGTTGGCACAGATTACATCCTTTTTGTCTCTAGAGGCCAGAGTTGAAAGGACCTCAGTGCTGAGCTACTTTCCCCTGTAGTGTTTTCTGGTGCCTTTGGGATTTTGCTTCTGTGGTGTGCATGCTCTGTTGAATTTCCCTCCTTCCAGTGCTCTCTACTTTAGTCCCGTCCTCATCTCTTGCTTTTTCCCTTTGCAGGAAACAAAGCTGTTTTCCCTCAGAACAAAGCTTACGTGGTTATTCTTTCTGGAATGATTCTCTAAGGGCTAAGAAGGAATTTCTTGATGAAGGTGGTCATCATTCCCATTGCCTGCTTGGGTCAGAGGTTCCCTGCTGGACACTTCACTACCATGAACTGCTCTGAATTCTAAGTTGGAACAATGGAGATAACTGAGCACCGTTAATATTTTATATCAGAAACCCTGCTTGGAACCCTATACAAAGTGAAAAGCTTCGTGGGTGAGATAGAGAGGTGTACCATTTGGGATCTTAAAATCTGTGGGTGTCAGATGGTCACTTTACTAAGAGTCAGCTGTAAAGCCAGTCTTAGTTTGTTTTGCTGAGACGGAGAGGTCAGGAATTATCAGAGCTACTCAGGGAGTTCTTTCATTTTCAGGTGGGATCAGTTGAGCTTACCGCATGGCTGATTCATCCCCTGGATGAGCAACTTCTAGGCAGCAAGCAGGTGCAAGCCCAGCCGCTCCTGCTGTGTCCCTGGATGGATTTGCAGTGGGCTGGTCTTCAAATGATAATGGGTAGTATTTTGTGAGCACTTACTGTGTGCCCGGAAATGTGAGCCCTTTACCCTTTATCTCCTTTAGCCCTCTCAGTATCCCAATGGGCTGTGGCCTTTTACTGTCTCAGTTCCCTGAGACCTCAGTACTGAAGTAACTTTCTCAAGGCCATGCAGTGGCAAAGCCAGGAATGGAATCTGGGTGTTTCTGACTCGCCTGACGTCCAAGAAATGCTCTGGTGAGCTCTGGGAGAGCAGAAGGCAGAAGTTGGGAGGGGAGGCTTCCCTGTGGTGTTAGGGCCCAGGAGCACTTCAGGCACGTAGAGCTGGGTGTGGTGGCCCTATGGCAGGGCTCAGAGTCAGGTAAATTCTTTCGCTCCAGGAATGGAGCAGAGGGGGTCATTGATTGCAAACTGGCAGAACGAGTAGAGCAGGAGCCTTATTCCTTTCTGGCTCCTTCCTTCCTTCATCAAAGGGAATCTTCTTATCTTTTCTTAGCCTTTTCCTCCCCTGACTGGAAATCAGTCTTGATACTACTCCCTTGGCCACTCTTTCCTTTCTGGCTCAGGGGAAAGAGGATGAGTTGAGGAGTGGAACAGGGAGCCAAATAATGTGGAAGGCAGAAGAAGGAAAAAGAACTGCAGTTCCAGTTAAGCAGGCATTTTCTCAGTTTATCGTTTCCTTTGACTAGTGACCACCAGCCAGTCAAAGTAGGCAAAGATGGCTCTATCTTTATTTTACATGTGGGGAGAAAAATACCTTCAGTACATGGTAAATGATTATCCAAGGCTTGTCAGTAGAAAAACCAGCCTGAGGGCTTTGAGCTCCTTTTACTGGACTAAGATGCATGTGCCTACCACATGAACATGTATGTTTAACATACCCTGGGACACTGGGTGCCAAAATAAAACTCCCACCTGCTGACAGGGAGTTTTATTTTCATCCTGAATGAGTTGTTTCTTTATTATGTACATCACTTGGAGGGTACTCACTGTGAATCCTGAGACATTTAACTGTGTACTGAGAGGCTTCTGCATGCCCCTTTTTCAGGTGCCCCCATTAAATGCCCTGGAGAGCAGTCGTTGCTCTGTGCAATAACAGAGTCACGGCAGGGTAGATTTCCAAGGGGAGAAAGTCCCTAGGCCCAGTCCTCTTCCCCACGACTGTGTGAGAAGGTGCTGGCTCTCACAGCTGGCCACTCTGACCTTATCTGACTCCTTGCCAGTAGAGCTTTATGGAGCTTTTGTTCTTTTTCTCTTGCGAGTAACCTAGCTGTTTGGGACCAGTGAGTGACATCAGTCCAAAATGGGCTGTTTTGTGTAACTTCTTGTTCCATGAGCACATCACCGGGTTTATTGAATGCTGCTGTGTGTTAAACCCTATGGAGGGGATCCCTGGGTGGCACAGCGGTTTAGCGCCTGCCTTTGGCCCAGGGGCGCGATCCTGGAGACCCGGGATTGAATCCCACGTTGGGCTCCCGGTGCATGGAGCCTGCTTCTCCCTCTGCCTATGTCTCTGCCTCTCTCTCTCTCTCTCTCTCTGTGTGACTATCATTAAAAAAAAAAAAAAAATTAAACCCTATGGAGGATACAGGGTGGACAAAAGTGATTAGGCAACATGCATGACATTCATTCATTCAGTAACTAAATATTGAGCTTTTCTTATATTCCAGGTTGTGTTCTAAATGCTGGGGGTGGAAAGATAAAGTAGACACAGTTCTGCCCTCATGGATCTAGCAAAGGCGCTGTCATTGCCTTGGGTAAATTATTAGCATTGTCATTAACATGAAGGCCATTAATAATGTAACAGTGATATGATTAATAGGATCATGAGTAGTTTATTATCTTGATGAGGTTGTGGAAAATGATGGCTTATATTATACTCATGGTCTGTCTACTTTTCTCTAACTACTCTTTAATAAACCAGCAGACTCTTGGGAATCAGGAAGTCATGTTTTCTCTTGTGGCTGGAGGTTATTAGGTGTAGAGATTCATCACTCCTTGGTGGAGTAGAACATTTGCCTGTTTGGATTAGGAGCTTTGGCTGTGGGGTTCTATATTCTAAGATTAGCGGCCCTGAGCATCTTTCAAGGGGGTTCAGTCTGGGACACAGAGGAATTACGGATGGATGAAGTTTGACCAATGCATTTTTTAGTATAATCTCCATTTTATATATTTTTTCTGGAGAACAGCTTTTCTTCAGTCCTTAAGGATTTAGCTCCTTACATGGGCTTTTGTGGACAATGTGGGATAAGCACCCACAGGTCTAAATCGGGGTGGTGTGGGGTGTTTGGTTCTCTAATGCTTCATGAGAATGATTCCTGACTACCTTACTGTATGTTTTACATACAGCTTGGGAAACACATGGGTGTCGAAGACACTTGCCTTGGAAATGTCCCTGACGGCAATGGCCTGTGCAATGTTCCAAATAACAAACGTAATGTTCTCGCCCTTGGGCACACAGCAGGTACAGTTGGTGCAGCAAATAGGTTGCATGTGGCCGTGGCCCTTTTTGGCATGACCATTATTCCTTCTTGGTTGTCTTGGAAACAAAGACCTGATGGAGCCATTTCTTTTTTTTTTAAGATTGTTATTTATTCATGAGAGACAGAAGCAGAGACATAGGCAGAGGGAGAAGCAGGCTCCAGGAAGCTTGATGCAGGACTCGATGCCGGGATTTGGGATCACACCCCGAGCCAAAGACAGATGCTCAACTGCTGAGCCACCCGGGCTTTCCAAGCCATGTTTTTTTATTTTTTAAACTTTTTAAAAAAAGATTTTATTTATTTATTTATGAGAGACACCGAGAGAGAGAAAGAGAAGCAGAGACACAGGCAGACAGAGAAGCAGGCCCCATGCAGGGAGCTCGATGTGGGACTCGATCCCGAGTCTCCAAGATCATGCCCTGGGCCAAAGGCAGGTGCTAAACTGCTGAGCCACCCAGGCTGCCCCCGAGCCATGTTTTTTTAAAAAAATATTTTATTTACTTATTTTGAGAGACAGAATGTGAACTCACATAGGTGGGGGACAGGGGGAAGCAGAGGGAGAGAGACTCAAGTAGATTCCATGCCTAGCGCAGAGCCTGATGGGCTCAATCTCACAACTCTGAGATCATGACTTGAGCTGAAATCAAATCAGACACTCAACTGAGCCTCCCAGGTGTCCCCCCTCCTTTTTTTAAATAACAACTTCATTGAGATGTAATTTATATACCATATATTTCACCCCATTAGAGTGGGCAATTCAGTGTTTTTAGTATATCCATAAAGTTGTGGAACCCTTAGACTATTCCAGAACATTTTTATCAACCCAAATAAAAGCCTCATATCTATTAGTAGTCACTCCCTAGTCTCTCTTTCCCCCAGATGTTGGTAACTCCTAACAGGCTTTCTTTTTTTTTTTTTTTAAGATTTTATTCATTCATGAGAGACACAGAGAGAGAGAGAGAGAGAGAGGCAGAGACAGAAGCAGGCCCTACACAGGGAGCCCAACGTGGGACTCTATCCTGGGTCCCCAGGATCAGGCCCTGGGCTGAAGGCAGCACTAAACCGCTGAGCCACCTGGGCTGCCCCCTAACAGGCTTTCTATTACTGTAAATCTATCTATCTGCCTGTTGTGGATATTTCATATAAATGAGATCATAGAATATGCAGTATTTTGTGTCTGGTTTCTTTCACTTAGCATGATACTTTCAAGGTGTGTCCACGTTGTGGCATGTAACGTACTGCATTTCTTTTTATGGTTGAACAATACTCCTGTGTATGGAAACACCACATTTTGTTTATCCTTTCATCAGTTGATGGACATGTGAGTTGTTTCCACCTTTTGGCTATTACGGATCTTGCTGCCATGAACATTTGCGTTCAAGTTTTGGGTGGATATATGATATGTTTTTCGTTCTCTAGGATACATACCAAGGAGTGAAATTACTGAGATATGTGGTAACTCCATGTTTAACTTATTGAGAAGCTGCCGTACTGTTTTCCAGAGTGGCTGTGTCCTTTTACACACTCAGCAATGCATGAGCATTGCAGTTTCTTCATATTCTCACTAACACTTATCATTTTTTAAAAATTTTTAAATTATTATTTTTAAAGATTTTATTTTATTTGTTTCAGAGAAAGAGAGCATGAGCAGAGGGTAAGGGCAAAGGGAGAGTGAGAAGCAGACTGCTCACTGAGTAGAGACCCTGATGTGGGGTTTAGTCCCAGGACCTGGGATCATGACATGAGCTGAAGGCAGATGCTTAACTGACCGAGTCACCCAGACATCCCTATTTATTTTTTTAAAGTTTATTTATTTAAATAATCTCTCCTTCCAGCGTGAGGCTCGAACACACAACCCTGAGATCGAGTCGCACACTTAACTGAGCCAGGCAAGCACCCCAAATAGCTATGCGAAATTTATTTATTTATTTATTTATTTATTTATTTATCTATCTATCTATCTATCTATCTATCTATCTATCTATCTATCTATCTATCTATCTAATGAGAGATACAGAGAGAGAGGCAGAGATACAGGCAGAAGGAGAAGTAGGCTCCCTGCAGGGAGGCCCATGTGGGACTCGATCCCAGGACCCTGGGATCATGACCTGAACCAAAGGCAGACGCTCAACCACTGAGCCACCCAGGCACCCCTATTTTTAAGATTTTATTTATTTGAGAGAGAGATAGAGAATGCACAAGTGGGAGGGGCAGAGGGAGAGGGAGAGAGAGAATCTTATGTATACTCTATACTGAGCATGGAGCCTGACTTGGGTCTTGATCCCAGGATCCTGAGATCATAACCTGAGCTGAAACCTGGCTTAGCTGACTGAGCCATCCAGGCACCCCCTCATTGTGGTTTTAATTCACATTTCCTTAATAACTGTGGTGATATTTTTTCATGTGCTTATTGGCCATTTGTAAATTTTTGGAAAAATGTCTATTCAAATTTTTGGCTTAATATTTAACAAGTTTTTTTTTTCCTTGTTGAGTTAGGAGTTATTTTTTTTTTTTTTTAAAGATTTTATTTATTTATTCATGAGAGACACAGAGAGAAAGAGGCAGGCTCCACGCAGGGAGCCTGATGTGGGACTTGGTCCCAGGACTTCAGGATCATGCTTCTGGGCCGAAGGCAGGCACTAAACCACTGAGCCACCCAGGGACCCCCAAAAGAGTTCTTTATGTATTCTGGACTACTTAGACCCTTATCAGATAAATGATTCACAAATACTTTCTTCCATTCTTTGGGCTTTGTTTTCGCTGTCTTGTTGGTATCCTTTGCAGAATATAAGTTTTTAATTTTGATGAAGTCCATTTTGTTTAATTCTTATGTTGTATTGCTTTTGGTATCATATCCAAGAAGCCATTGCCTACCTAATCCAAGGTCACATAGATTTGCTCCTATGTTGTCTTTTTTCTTTTTTTTTTTTTTTTAAGTTTAATTTATTTGAGAGAGAAAAAGAGAGAGGGAGCACGAGAGGAGGGAGGGGCAGAGAGAGAAGGAGAAGCAGACTCCCTGGCGAGTGGGGAGCTAGATTTGGGACTCAATTCCAGGACCCTGAGGTCATGACCTGAGCCGAAGGCAGATGCTTAACTGACAAAGCCACCGAGGCACACCACTCCTATGTCATCTTCCAAGAGTTTTATAGTTGTAGCTCTTTTGTGAGCACTAAATTGTGCCGCCTGAAGCTTTGGAAGTTCCTCTTAGCTGTTTGCTGGGGGAAAGGCTGGGTGGGAGCCTATCATCCTGGGGCTTCTTTTCTTTGCCACGTTGACAGTTTAGTCTAGGATCTTGACCTTGGGAAGCATTTATTGTTCTTGCAAGTTCTCTATTATGCAGTTTATATTTCTTTTCTTTTTTCTTTTTCTTTTTTTTTTTTTTTTGAAGGTAACAAATGAAGAGGACTTTATTAGGAAATTGGACTGTAAACCTGATCAGCATTTGAAGGTGGTTTCCATTTTTGGAAATACTGGTGATGGAAAGTCTCATACTCTAAACCACACTTTCTTTTATGGCCGTGAAGTCTTTAAAACTTCCCCTGCCCAGGAGTCCTGCACCGTGGGGGTGTGGGCAGCATATGACCCAGTCCACAAAGTAGCAGTGATAGACACAGAGGGGCTCTTGGGGGCTACAGTGAATCTCAGCCAGAGAACTCGACTGCTGCTGAAGGTCCTGGCCATCTCAGATCTTGTCATCTATCGAACTCATGCAGACCGGCTGCATAATGACCTCTTCAAGTTCCTTGGGGACGCCTCAGAAGCTTATCTGAAGCACTTCACCAAGGAGCTCAAGGCTACCACTGCCCGCTGTGGCCTGGATGTCCCCTTGTCCACCCTGGGCCCTGCTGTTATCATTTTCCATGAGACTGTTCACACTCAGCTGCTGGGCTCTGGTGAGTAGACAGAGGGCTGTGTCCCAGGTTGACCTTTGTGGGTGTGAGGAGGCAGCCGTTGGGCTGTAGCACTAACTTGGTGGAGGTGGATTGCCCAGCAGAATTTCTGCCTGGGCAGGATGGGAGGGAGTGTTTGAAGAAAGGTGGAGTGAGCAACTATGTCAAAATCTGCTTCTGGTCAGGATGAGGATTGGGGATTACTGATTACCTTAGGCAATAGAGAGATCCTTGGTAATCTGGTAAGACCTGTTTTCCAGGGGTGGTGGGCATGAAAGCCTGCTCAGAGTAGGTTCAAGAGAGAATAGGAGAAGAATTAAGGTTGTGTAATATTCCACTCTTTCCAAAAGTTCTATTATAAAGGGAAACAGACAAATGAGATGATAGCTGGAGGTTAATGTGGGATTTCAAGGGATTTTCCCATCTTTAAATTGAAGTTGTGAGGTATTGCAGATATTTTTTCCTCGTGGAATGCTTCACGAGGTAGGGAACGATGCAGATGGAAAGAGCAGAGCAGTTGGAGTGAGCCTCACAGGGGTGGTTGGCCTTAGAAACATAGCCAGTCCCTCCATAAACACAGGAGAGAAACACTATATGGACGCAGTTGCAGGTGATTGGTGGATACAGTATGTGTGTGAGAGCTGTCCTATTGTTTCTCTTACCTTAGAGAAGTAGGAAGCAAAATCATGACCTGAGGGAGGATGAGGCAGCAGGTACAACAAGTAATTGGACACAGGTGGGGACAGTAGGGTCAGCTCCTAACACAGTTGGACCATTTACCTGTTTTTTTTTTTTTTTTTTTAAATTTTTATTTATTTATGATAGTCACAGAGAGAGAGAGAGAGGCGCAGAGACACAGGCAGAGGGAGAAGCAGGCTCCATGCACCGGGAGCCCGACGTGGGATTCGATCCCGGGTCTCCAGGATCGAGCCCTGGGCCAAAGGCAGGCGCCAAACCGCTGCGCCACCCAGGGATCCCCCATTTACCTGTTCATTCAGGCAACAGAGATTGTTTTCTTCCTTTCTTTTATTTTTTTAGAGAGTAGGGGAGGGGCAGAGGGAGAGAGAGAATCTGAAGCAGACTGCATGCCCAGCGCAAACACAGGACGCAATCTCACAACGCTGAGATCCTGACTTGAGCCAAAATGCAGAGTTGGACACTTAACCGACTGAGCCCCCAGGCGCCCCGTCAGTTAGAAGAGTTCAAGTGCACAATGCCACATGCTGAGCACTGGGGCACTGAGGCAATTCTCATCCACGAGTAGCCCACAGCCCAGTTGGGGAGACCACGTGTGCTCTTTTCTGTAGCGATGTAGGTCCTGGAGGTGTGGGAGTACAGCACAGGGGCTCTTCACACCACCTAGGGGATCTGGGAAAGAGGTGGTGTTTGAGCCTTGACATGTGGGTTGGTAGGGCAGGGGAGGAAATCTGCTCCGGAAAGCACAAACCCCTGGTGGCTTGAAGGAGTGTGGATTGTGTCCAGGAAACTGCAGGTTGTTCTACAAGAGTCTCCCAAGTTCCCTTTCAGCCCCTCAGTGTGTGTGCCACACAGCATCCTGGTGATCTTTCCACAAGCTTTATTTATAATTTAGATCATGTTATTCTTCTGCTTACAAGGCGCCAGTGGCTTTCACTACAAACTCATCATGATGTCCTTACTCTGAGTCCTGTCTGTGTCTCTGAACTCCTTCTCTGGTTTTCTCTCCTGCCGCCTACCATGTGCCCCCACCATGCACGTGTGTGTGCACACATGATGTGTGTGTACACTCCCTCTGGTAGCCACAGCGGCCTTTTCTGTGTTGGCACCTTTGCATATGCTACTCTGCCTGGAACACCGTTTACTCAATAAGCCATGCTTCAGATTCGACTCAGCTCCCACCCCCTGGGAGCCTTGGCCGACTGTCCCCTGTAGAGTGGTCCTTCCTGCACCCAACTTTACACTCTTACTGCATCACTCTGTTCATTTGCATCAGGGCCCTGATCACTATCTGAAATCATCCCATATGTTTGCTTGCTTGTTTTTGTTTGTCTCCCATTACAACAAGAAACTCCAGGAAGGCAGGAACCTTGTCTGTCTTAATCTACCACTATCTGAAGAGCCTAGATGAGTGAGTGCTTGACACTCAGAGGTTTGTTGGATGAATAAATAAAGAGGCTCTCACTGTGTCTGAAGCACAGACTGTGTGAGAGGGAATGGCGGAGATACTTGGGGGTCAGATCGTGGATTGCCTTGACTCAGTTGTTAGATATGATAGGAGCCCCTGAAGGAATTTAAGCAGGGAGTTATACAGATCTATATTTTCCAAAGATCACACAACAGCCTTTTGCAGGATGAACTGTAGAGGCATGCCTGGAGGCAGGGAGGCAGGGAGACCAGCCAGGACATTACCATGGTGCTAGAGGAGAAATGATAGGTGTTGAGCCAGGGCAGTGGCACAGGAGGGAAAGTGGAGAGACGGGGGCCATATTAAAGCATTAGGATCAGAAGGACCTGGGTCTAGCAGGAAGATGAGAAATCTAAATGTTCTAGCTAAGGGTCCTTAGCAAGTGATTCTGAGGTTAGGAGAGAAGGCTGGAAATGCCGATTTTGGGGTGCCTCCCATGATCTGAATTTTTATGCTGCTTTTGATTTTTACAGCTTTGGTAAGAGGTGGGTTTAATTTCTTGTTTAGGATTTTTTTTTTAAAGATTTTATTTATTTATTTGAAAGAGGGAGAAGCAAGTTCCCCGCTGAGCATGGAACCCAGTGTAGGGTTTGATCCTAAGACCCTGGACCATGACTTGGGCTGAAGACAGATGCTTAACTGACTGAGCTATGCAGGCGCCCCTCTTGTTCAGGATTTTGAAATAACCAGCCCTTCACAAATAACTTTTTTTTTTTTTTTTGCTTTGTACCATGTTTTGCTTTGTACCATGTATTGTTTTAAAAAAAAGCAGTGCGGGGGGATTCCTGGGTGGCTCAGCGGTTTGGTGCCTGCCTTCGGCCCAGGGCCTGATCCTGGAGTCCTGGGATCGAGTCCCACATCAGGCTCCCTGCATGGAGCCTGCTTCTCCCTCTCCCTGTGCCTCTGGCTCTCTCTTTCTGTCTGTCTGTCATGAATAATAAATAAAATCTTAAAAAAAAAAAAGCAGTGCAAAAAAAAATTAAAATAAAAAATAAAAAAATTTAAAAAAGCAGTGCTAACTTTACTGCATCCTTGTTATTTGGCTCAGTTGGTAGCAGCCCATTTTACAGATGAAGAAGCTAAACTCAGAGAACTTGAGTTATATAACAAGAGGTTTCCAGCTAGTAAGTTGCAAAATTGGGGTTCAAAATAGGGTTTCCTAACTCATAAATCGAGAGCTCTTTCTGGAATACTGTTGCTCCTTCTTGAAACCTGGAGATGGAACCAAGGCAGCCGGACTTTATGCAGGATAGAGAGGTACCAGGATTGTGGGCAAATTGATAATTTGAGTTTTTTGTCTCATAGACTTTGATTTTATTTAATTTTAATTTTTTTTTTTTTTTTTTTTAGCTGAGAGTGAGCAGTGGGGAGAGGCAGAGGGAGAGGAAGAGAGACCATCTTAAGCAGGTCCACACCCATCAGGGGGCTCCATGTGGGGCTTGATCTCACCACCCCGAGATCATGAGCTGAGCTGAAATCAAGAATTGAACGCTCAAAACAACTGAGCCATCTGGGTGTCCCACTTTCTGACTTTCTTTTTTATTTTATTTTATTTGTATTATTTCTACAGAATTTATTCATGAAAGACAGAGAGAGGCAGAGACATAGGTAGAGGGAGAAGCAGCCTCCCTGTGGGGAGCCCGATGTGGGGCTTCATCCTAGGACCCCAGGATCATAACCTGAAACAGAGGCAGATGCTCACCACGGAGGCACCCAGATGCCCCCCACTTTCTGATTTTATTTGATCCTCTTCTTTTTTTGGACAGAGGATTCTAGGTGGGAGTTAGTAGGCAAAGAATTCTGTGTTTTTCAGATGAGTAGAACCAAGCTCCTATAATCATTTTGGAGCAGTGATTTTATGTCCAGGGACAAGGTGTGAGGTGATGTTGGGAGGGAGTGAGGGTGACCAAGCCAGCACCTTGAAAAGTCCACTGCCACAGGAAAAGTTCAGGAGGAGATAGATTTAGGGATGAATTACAGAGTTTGGCTACTTTTTGATGACTGTATCTTTAAATTTGAGTAAGGCCATACCTCCAGTATTAATTGGAGTGATTTTGTTGTTGTTAAAATATTAAAGGAAATTAAAAAGTCCTTGTAACATATATCTCCAAAATATTTATTGAATTCATTTGTACTACCACTCTACAAATTTCTGGATAAATATTGGTGAAACTACTCTCAGATACTCTGGCAGTTTGTCTATAGCTTGACCAGCATAAGATCAGCGTGTTTAAAATTTTTGTGTATTTTAAATGTTCATTAGCA
The DNA here is from genome assembly GCF_048164855.1 of Canis lupus baileyi. Classification (NCBI taxonomy): domain Eukaryota; kingdom Metazoa; phylum Chordata; class Mammalia; order Carnivora; family Canidae; genus Canis; species Canis lupus. The sequence goes on along the minus strand of NC_132846.1, from coordinate 47,844,760 downwards.
GGTGACTGGTTAAATACATCCATAGGATGGAGGACTATGTAGCTATGAAAGAGAATAAGGAAATTTTCTAGAGTTTATCATGAAGAGAACAGGTACTTACAGTACGTAATTAAGTGATACAAGCAAGTTGTGTATATGTGTTGATAACATATGTAGGAAAAAGAAGTAGGAGGGGCAGAAGAAATATATTTCTTTTATGCTTTGACATGTTTGAATTTCTTTTTTACAATGAGCAGATTTAAAAATGGCTTTCCCTTGAAGTATAATGTACATATAGAAAAGTGTACATCATATCAAAAGTGTATTATTGTGATAAATTTCATAGTCTGGATGTACCCTTGAAATCAGTACCAGAAAATGACCTGCCAATACTCACTTCATGGGGAAGCCCTGCTCACGCTCCGTTCTAGGCAAGGGTGACCTGAGTTTTAACAGCATAGATTAGTTCTGCCTGTTTATGCCTATTTATATAGAGACTCAGGCTACATATTTTTAAAATGCAAGGCAGATTTTTTTTTTTAAAGAAAGACCATCGTTCACATACCTGTTTCCTTGTCCAGATCACCCCTCAGAGGTGCCAGAAAAGCTCATCCAGGACCGGTTCCGGAAGCTGGGCCGCTTCCCTGAAGCCTTCAGTTCCATCCACTACAAGGGAACGAGGACTTACAACCCTCCCACTGACTTCTCTGGGCTTCGACGTGCTTTGGAGCAGCAGCTAGAGAACAACACCACCCGTTCTCCCCGGCACCCAGGGGTCATCTTCAAAGCCCTGAAGGTCAGTTGGCTCCTGTCCCAAGTGCTTCTCATTGGGGTACTTGTGGGTAGTGAGAACACTCAGCTCCCCTTTTGTTGGTGCCAGGGATTGGAAGCTGGGGCTGGAAATAGAGGTTGTAGGGAAAGGAAGCACAAGAGTGGAGTTAGCACACCTGTTGAGTGAGCTCATCTTGCTAAGATCACGGGCACAGAGAAATCTTGGGTTATATAGTTAAAAAGTGACAGGTCTCCATGTCAGAGAAAAACCAGGCTTTTGGATAAATAGGAAGAAGCATTTGTCTCTATATGGTATGGCCCAGCCCTGGTGAATTGACCTTGTATTGAGCCTAAGTTATCTGAACAGGACTCACTGTTTTTTTGGGTTTTTTTTTTTTTTTTTGTAAGCTGTATTAATTTATTCTAGAGGGCAATTTTTTGTGATCACCGTAAATCATAGAAATATCACAGGTAGAAATTTCCCAAGACAAAAAAACAACAAAGAGACACAATAATAATAATTGCTGTTTATTATATACCAACATTTAGAGGACTGTATATGGATTAGTTCACTTAATCCTTACCTTACCAGTGTGCCTGGCCAGCTCAGTTGGTAGAGCATGTGACTCCTGACCTTGGGGTTGTAGGTTCAAGCCTCATGTTGAGTGTAGAGATTACTTAAAAATAAAATCTTTTAAAAAATCCTTACACCACCTCAGTGTGTTAATTACTATTACCATCCTCATTTTGCAGATGAGGAAACTGAGGCACAGGGAGGTGAAGTATTCGGTGACATACAGTTACTAAGTGGCAGCAGGTATAAATCCTGGCTGGTTTACTCTAGAGCTCCTTATAACCAAGAAGAATCTGCCTTTCAACAAGTATAATAACATATTATTTCCTCTCTAGAGACTGTTATTCGTGAAAGGTTCTGAGGCTGGGGCTTGTTTTTTCTTTACTTAAGAGGGAGATTAACAAGTGTCCTGGAGAAGATAAAGGTAATACTGTTACTTGAGACTTTAACAGAATCTGAAATTTTGCAAATGAATTTAAACAGGAGTAATTTTTTTTTTTTAAGATTTAAAAAAATTTATTCATGAGAAACACACAGAAAGAGGCAGAGACACAGGCAGAGGGAGAAGCAAGCCCCTGGTAAGGAGCCCAATGTGGGACTTGATCCCTGGACCGGGATCACACCCTGAGCCAAAGGCAGATGCTCAACCTCTGAGCCACTCAGGTGTTCCTAAGCAGGAGTAATTTCTTCTTTGGAACTAGATGCTGTTCATTGTATCACCTACAGCCATGTCTTGTGCCCTAAAATTCACCTTGTAGACATCAGTGATGTGAGGCCTGTCTTTTGGGAAACATACCTAAGCATTCCATCGTTGTCCTTTAAAATCAGGCAAATTGTTTTTCTTGTGTATCTCAGCAGTAGTATCAACAAATTGTTTTGATGATACAGTAAAATCCTGTTATAAAGCACCCTGCTGATCCACAGAATTTGTTTCCCCATCCTGATGGTTGATGCTTGCTTCTTTGTAACAGAGACCCTGCCGCCTAGGGGGACTGCAAACCCTCCAGCTACAACAGATGCTGTATAACCTGTCTGAGGCCCTCAGGGGTTAGATTGTTGCCCTTCTTTATCAAGTGGCATCTTAGGCCTCTCAAGTATCTGGGTAGGTGGGATCACTGTGCTAGGTAATATCACTTCACTCCCACAGCAATATGGTTACTCTACTATTCCTACTAATAGCTGTGAACAGGCAAGAAATCACTAGAACAACGGCAGGGGTAGTGGTGGTGGGGTGCATAGACTGGGGTAATAGAAAAGTATGAGTTAAAAAATGATCACTGGTTGTTGGAAATTGCTTTTTTTTTTTTTGGAAATTGCCATTTTAGAATTGACTAGATTGTCTCAATGAAATCTTGCTGTCTTAGCACAATACATTGGTCAAAGCATTCCCTTGGCCCGGTAAAAGCTGGGAAAAGGGATCCAAAAAGGAATGTGAAAGTTGTTGATACCATTATGGGAATAAAAATTATAAGTTTAGAACAGTTTGTTCAGTGATCCATTTATATTGTGTTTGTCTAAATTCATATCCTCTGATTTAATTAGGAATACATGTTAAGTATAGAAAATGTTGGATACTACAGTAGAATTACAGCACTGAAAACAAGGACCAACCACAGCCCTCCACCTAGGGATAGCCACTGTTAACATTTTATTATGTGCCCTTAGAGTATGTGTTCTGTGCATTAAAAAAAAAAAAAAACATGTGGCTTGTCATTACATTATAGATGTAAACTTGTAATCCTTTCTCTGTGAAACATCATAAACGTTTTACTGTATGATTTTTTTTTTCAGAGAGAGCGTGTGGGGGAGGGGCAGGAGAGGGAGAGAGAATCTTAAGCAGGCTCCATGCACAGCATAGAGCCTGATACAAGGCCCCATTTTATGACCCTGAGATCATGACCTGAGCCGAAATCAAGAGTCGGACACTTAACTGACTGAGTCACTCGGTGCCGCAACACTTTACTATATTGTATGGTTTTTATAAGTAGTTTTGGTAGCTACACAATATTTCATTGTCTAAACATACAAAAATTACAATTGTCAGATAAGCGATTATAAGTAAAATTTTACTATTATAAATAATACCACAACTAAATACCACAAATGCTCTTTCTGTATTTGGCATTATTTTTCTTGGTTATATTCTCTTGAAGTAGATTGTGTCAAAAGTGCGTGTGTGTATGTATATACGTACATATGTATATATGTACATACACACAGTGAACATGTATTTCTGTCATTTCACATAATTGGACATGGAATCCTATTTAGGTACTTTTGCTTATTTGATATCTTTGTTTCTATTTTGCCTATTTTTAGTATTTCAGGGATTTTACTTCAATATAATCTCTGATCTTTACTGTGTATGTATTTATTTTAGTATTCTTTATAATGAATTCATCAAAGGGATCCCTGGGAATACTGCTGCTTTTTTGCAGTTTGTGCACAACACTGTTAACCATGGCTGCAGGCTTAGGACGGAGGAGCAGGAAGGAAGCCTTTGGGGCAGTGCTGGGCATGTGGGACCTGGGGAGAGGCTGGGAAATGTTGGCAAGATTGGAACTAGGGATATGAGGATGCCTTGAGGACTAGGGGATAGGGCCTAGCGCTGGGAGGGATGGGAGAGAGGGGTTTGGCATAAAATGAAGAGGGCTCTGGTGTACACAGGAACAGACTTTGGATGTGCTGATTTGCTCAGTCCGTTGAGTTTTTTTTTTTTTTTTTTTTTTTTTTTAGTCCGTTGAGTTTTTAAAAGGTTTGTAATGGGGTACAATGTAGACCATTAGTGAATCGGGTAAATTGTATATGAGAGCTCCTTGTATCATTCTTCCAACTTTTCTACAAGTCTGAAATTATATCAAAATGAAAAGTTACCCTTAAACAAAGTTTGTGATCTTTGCATCTTGGTTGCTTTAGGTCAGATGTTTGTGTCCTCCCAAAATTAATTTGTTGAAACCCTAATGCCCAGTGTGATGGTACCGGTGGGCCTTTGGGAGGTGATTGGGTCATGAGGATGGAGCCCTCATGAATGAGATTAATGGCCTTGGAAAGAAGCCCCAGAGAGCTCCCTAGTCCCTTCCAGCAAGCAAGGACACAGTGCGGAGGCACCATCTGTAAAGCAGAACCTGACCTTGCTGGCGTCCAGATCTTAGGCTTCCAGCCTCCAGATTTGTGAGAAATATATTTCTGTTGTTGAGAAGCTATCCAGTCTGTACTGTTTTGTTTTAGCAACCTCAGTGGACTAAAGACAATGGTTAAAAGCTTGGATTCTGGAGTCAGACAGACTTCTGTGGGAATCCCAGTTCTGCCATTTACAGCGAGTTGGTTTTGGCAACTTTGTTTGTTGGTTCATTCATACAACAAATAAAAGAGCACATCTATGTGCCCAGTATAGTTTGAGGTGCTGGAAATATGGTGGAGGACAAGGTAGACAATAACTTTGTCCTTATGATATTACTCCTTCGAACCTTTATCCTTCATCTGTAAAATAGGGATAATAAAAGAATTTTCCTAATGAAATTGAGTGAGGATCAAATAGAACAGCACACTTGAAGAAACTAAGTACCTGGTATCTAGTAAATGTTCAATAAGTGTTAAATAGAGTGGATAAAATTAAGGAAAAAAACTGAAAAATGATTGTATTTGAATAATTCATGAAACACATACTTCTAATTAGATTTGAGCTTAAAGTATACTTAGATGTACTGGCCAGTGTCCTTGAAGTGGCTCAGAGGTAGTCACAGTGGAAGATTACACTCAGGCATTGCAAACATCTTCAAAAGAGCCTGGATCCATACTGTGGTGTACAAAGGGCTGTGAATCTGATCTGTATAAATTTTAATGACAAGGCCAGTGGCTGGGTTCTACAGTTCCTCAGGTTTTTCTGTAAACTAACCCAGCTTAATGTTTAAATTAGGCTGTCAGGGGCACTGAGTGCTGTAAGCAGTAATTAGTGCTCAGAGATTTTACCCTGAGGGGACTTGGAGGTCGTACCCCAGGCCAGTTTGTTAGATGATTTTGAGAAAAAAAGTTACACTATGCTTATGAGGTGATAAGTTTTCTGTAAATACACTGAGCCTGGTCAGCTGGAGTTGTAATGACTCTTGGTCACTGGTGTCCACAGAGTTTTCACCTGGATCCTATGTTTTCTGTCTTTCGGGGTGGAGATGGGGTGTGGGACCTGCTGCTTCTGTGCATGGGAAGGAGTTAACTGTTCAAGCATGTGTCTTCGGCTCTCCCCAGGGAATTGTGGGGTTCTTGCAACTTACTGAAAGCCTTGAAAAATTGTTTTACCTTTTTTGGTTGTTTTGCCTTTAATCTCCTTTTAAATTGTAAGTTGTTAATTTTCCAATTATCATTCTAATAGAAAGGCACTTGTGATGTCTGCATTAGGCAGATTGATCCACTAGAGTTTTATTGCTGTTAAAGTACACTCATTGAAGTGTTCATAGTTCATAGCAGTGTATAATAGAATGGCTGTCTTTTCTTCATTTATTTATTTAATTTGGCTTTATTTTGACAAGGAAACTTGAATTCTTTTTGGAACAGAAGAGTGGGGATGGGCATAAACAGATAAATTATCAACGCCAAAATAATTTGTTTGGCTTCCTGCTTCTGCCAGTTTTTTCTTTATCTCTCTGGTATTCCTAGCCTTGTCCAATTTCTCACTAACTTACTGAGTAAAAACACTTTGAAGGCTAGGGATATGTTCTAATATGATAGAAGTAATTTTTTTCTATATGAATTTCATTTTATTTTCTTTTTTAAAAGATTTTATTTATTTGAGGGACAGTGAGAGACATTAGAGAGGCACAGAGAGAGGGCAGAAACAGACTCCCTGCTGAGGAGAGAGCCCAGTGCGATACTGGGCTTGATCCCAGGACCCTGATACCATGACCTAAGCTGAAGGCAGATGTGTAACTGAGCCACCCAGGCACCCCTTTCAATTTATTTTAGATAAAATATACAGGAATATTGTCAGGAAAAAGTTTATAGGCTTTGGGGAAATGGAGAGAGAAATCACCTAAGGGGCGATCAAAACTGTGATGAACAAATGAAGAAATCTCAACTCTCTAGTAATCAAAGAAAGGCAAATGAAAACAGCAACATTATGAGGGCAGACACTGACAAGTCTGGTAATAAAATGTCAAAAAGGATGTGAAACAATGTAAACTCTTACAGATTGCCAGTTGAAATTAAAATCAGTACAACTACTTCCAAGTGCCATTCAGAATTATCTAGTGTAGGTGAAGATATACCTAATATATATTCCAGCCGTGTCATTTCTAGGAATTTGCCTTAGAGAAACTCTTCCACCTGAATACAGGGAGACCTTTATGAGGATATGATAGCAGCTTTCTTTGTAATGGCTAAATAATGCGAATTAAGTATGTAAAAAATGGCTAAATACATGGTGGTGTTAAGTGATTCTTTGCTACTTATTTTAAAGAGAACATTGGGGTCATGGTGGATGTACAGGCAGCTATATACTTTGGTTTTCTCATGGAACATTGAAGCCTGGCATTTTTCTCACACCATTAAGTATTTTATGAAAATATGTCTTTAAAGTAGCTGTATGGTTTTCATTTATATGGATGGATATTTTTTTTTACATTTAGTTAATTTTGCACTTGTTTTAGTAGTGGTTTTCCTTTTTGCCTGGTTATATTTTCCATGTGTTTAAAGGAATGTCACATTCTGCCTATTTCTTTAGGGTAAATTACAAGTCCTATTACTGTTTTGGACTGATATTTATGGAATGCTTCCTGTATGTTGTGTACTATGCTCTGCATGTGTAATGAATTCACTTAATCCTCGTGCTGTCTCAATGGGGTAAAGATGCGGAGGCACAGAGAAGTCAATTAATTTGCCTAATATGATTTACCTAGTAAGTGGTGGAGAATTTGAACCAGCTAGTCTGGCTACCAAGTCTGTGCTTTTAACCCAGTGCTGTATATTCTCAATAGTTACTCCAAAGAAGGTCAGAGGAGGCAGCCGTCTTTCAAGGTTCCTGATAACGTATTGCCAGTTGGCTCTTGAAAGGATATTCCCATAAATTGTGTTTGAGTGTTTGGTTATTTTAATGTTTAAAAAGTTATTTTTTAAATTATAAAAGCAATATGTATTCACGATAAACAATTCAAATAGTATAGAAATGTGTAAGGTACAAGTTAAGGTCTCTCCCCACCCCCATCACAACCATCACAACCATTGTTTTTTTTTTTTTTTTTTCTTAAGATTTATTTATTTATTCAGAGAGAGAGAGGCAGAGACACAGGCAGAGGGAGAAGCAGGCTCCATGCAGGAAGCCCGACGTGGGACTCGATCCTGGGTCTCCAGGATCACACCCTGGGCTGCAGGCGGCGCTAAAGCGCTGCCCACCGGGGCTGCCCACAACCATTTTTTTTTTTCACAACCATTGTTAATACTTGTATATACTTCTAGAAATTTGTAGTCATACATAAGTGCCTATATAAGTATGTGTATATGATGTATGTATTTTTCACCTTGAATGGGATCATGTGATTCCTGCTATTCTATGGCTTGCTTTTTTTCACTTAATTATGCATCGTAGTTATCTTTCTATAGTAGTACATAAAACATACCGCATTCTTAATGCCCTTGGTATACTTTTAAAAAGTTCTTAGCTGTGTCTTGTTTATGAGGTTCCACCTGATTGATGTAGCACTCTTGGATTTGAAGGGAGCCCAAGTGCTACTTTTCATGTTCATTATTGAATAGGAAATGTGATGAATGAGAAGGATGGAAGAGTTTGCAGAATGTATGTGAGAGGGAAGTCTGCTGTTCTCTTCTCTAGTGGCCCGTTCAGTTGTTTCCTGATGCATCATGCTGACCTGATCGTTCTTCCTGCCAATCAGCCACGGTGTGGTCCAGGCCCCAATCCCTCTTTTCTAGCAGGATTATTTCCCACTTCTTGACCACTCACTGCTCTGCCCAGATTCCATGGGAAGCAACAGCGCAGACACCTACCAGCAGAGTGTACCCTCACTGAGCAGGTAAATCTGTTCAAAGAGCTGCTCAGGTTTCTATTGAAGAAGGGAACTGAATGTTGAATTAACTGTTGTCTGTACTTACAGTTCTGAATTTAGGAGAGAACCATTTTATAGTTGAATTTGTACAGGCTTTATATAATACCTTTTTTAGCCTCTGATCTCTAAATGTAGAAACTCTGGCTTTCCAATTCTACCACATGAGGAAGTGTCTATTTATAAAGTTATTATATTTTGTGGGGAGAGGTGGCATCAGTGATTGCATAAGAGTCTCCATTTTGAATCAGAAAATTCACTGCGAGCCCTTGGTGACCGAGACCAAACCTTACAGGTTCAATAGAAGGGGGCCATACTGTTGCCAAGGCAACTAAAGTTCAAGATCATCTGGTCTCCAGGCAACCTTTTCTTAGAGTTGCCTCAGATGCTTCCCCTAGCTTTCTCCGGAGAGGTCTCCCTGCCTTTCCCTAACAGCTTGGGGACCTCAGGTGGAGGAAAGCCCAAGAAAACCTGGAATGATGTGAGGTTTGGAATTTTTTTTCCTTAAAGATTTTATTTTTAAGTAATCTCTGCATCTAACGTGGGGCTTGAAGCCATAACCCCAAGATCAAGAGTCTCATGCTCTACCGACTGAGCCAGCCAGGCGCCTCTGAGATTTGGAATTTTTGAAAGACAAAGTATGTGGATTAGGTGGCAGTGTCTACACTGGAAAGGAACAATCAGGCAGTCGAAGGAGGAGGATAGGTTCTCTTGACCCATGTATCTAAAACACACTAACAACAGATTTTTTTTTTTTAATAGTTATACTGTTGTGTTCCTGTACTCTTTATTCCTGTCAGTTCCTGTGAAGCTTTTAGGGTCTGATTCACTAGCCCTCTCTTCAGTGGCTTGTGAGGGAAGTGAGATGCTTATCATGTTACCCAGTGTTGGAGAGGATGGGTGACCAGCATCTGAAGCTATGAGGCTGGTTCGCCTAGGAGTTCTTCTCTTTCTGATGTCATAAGGGGTTATGGCTGCCCTGGCCAGTGTAAGCCAGCAGTTAATTTGTCTCGGGCAGGCAACAGTGGAGGTTCTGTGGGCACCTGTGCCATGGGAATCAGCCTGCACGTTGTTCCATGCCGAGCTTTGAGATCCTTGCTGCCATTTTTCTGGAGAAATTTCAGAGAAGTGAGCCAGGCTCCTTGGCTTTGGAACAGAAAGAACCTCATGCCGTCACGGTTACCTGGCTGCAGTTGTATATTTGTTGGGGACTGGCCTCGGCCCTGAATTCAACCCAGCTGGTGAACTCATGCCAAATTTGGTATTTTTCCTAAGGGTGACTAACAGGTTATCCTTTCAGTTACCTGTTTAAAAGAAAAAAATGTGGCACTAAAAATATTCTTTTTGGTTTTCCCTATACTTTATTTTTTCCCCCCATACTTCTTTAGTGTAGCTTCTATGTTCCTTAGTTAGCTCTTTTCTTCCCCTTCCCCTATCCCCGCATTAGCTTCATAAGCATCTTTTTTTTTTTTTAAGATTTATTTATTTGTAGAGAGAGTGTGCTTGCACACAGGTGGGAGGGGCAGAAGGAGAGGGAGAGAGAATCTCAAGGAGACTCTGCTGAGCATGGAGCCCCACAGGGGGCTTGATCTCATGACCCTGAGATCATGACCTGAGCCGAAACCAAGAGTGGGACACTTAACCGACTGTGCCACCTAGGCACCCCGATAACAAGCGTGTTTTTGCAGCTAAATATTCATCCACTGAGTTCAAGCCCCATGTTGGGCATAGAACTTACTAAAAATAATAAAAAATAAAAAAAGGGGTTCCTATCTGGCTGTCAGTAGAGCATGTGACTCTTCATTTTGGGGTTGTGAGTTCAAGCCTCACTCTGGGCATAGTGCTTACTAAAAAAAAGTAAAAAAAAAAAAATTTTCACCAACAAATAAATGCAAGCAGCTATGAAGACCAATGAGCTATCATGGAAAGGAGAGAGGTTCTTATATCCCCTGCATTACCTAGATTAGGTAGGAGGGTATCTAAGGAAGAAAATAATCAGCATAAAAAACAATAAAAATGATGTTAGTTATGGCCATGAATGTTTTCTGAGCTCTTAATTTATGCCACTCTTTGTGTGTAAATCCTTTTGATCTTTGTGTAATCCATGAAGACTCCTACTGAGGAAGGTGCTACTAGCACCTCCTTTTATAGATAAGAAGATACAAAGCACAGAGGGTGCAAACCTGCCAGTGACAAGCGGAAATGACTTGGTGGTGGGGGTTCTTAGGTTTTATTTATGCAAGCTCCCCATTTAATTTCATAGTATACCCATGTCTGCTTTACCTGTATCTATCAAACTTGCTCCCCAAATCTTGCAGTAATTGATGCATTAGGATGATAATGCTCTATTTTCCCACCAGCCAGTCCCAGACAGCTATGTACATACCTGCTTGAGAAATACATTCTAAGGTGTCTGTCATTTGACCAGTCGGGGAGCAGTTAGCCTTAACTTTCTGGGGGTCTGTGGGCATGGAATGAAGCCTGGCATAGAGACAGGGCCAAGGTGAGGGAGGAGGGTGGGGGTTGGTGTGCATTTCAGAGTTGGTGCTGGATTACTTCATTCCAGAGGTCTTAGTTGAGAACCTGTTAGGACCTTTGCTAGGAGTAGTGGAGGACACAAAGGTAGGAAACTATTTTTGCAGCATGTATGATCTTATCTGGGAGGTAATATCCATACAACTGGGCCATAATTTTGCATCATCATCATCTAATGACTGAATATGTACTTCAGGTATTGAATACAACAGGTGTTCAGAGCAGGCAGTGTGTTATGTCTAGAGTGGTAGGGAAGGCTTCATGGAACAGGTGAGACCAAAAAAATCCTGGAAGGATAGGTCACTTAGAATTAGGACAGGGTTGTCCGGGTGGCATAGTTGGTTAATACTTCCAACTCTTGGTTTCAGCTCAGGTCTGATCTCAGGGTCATGAGATCAAGGGTCTCCAAGCTCAGCTCTGAATCTGCTTGAGTTTCTCTCTCCCTCTCCCCCCACCCTCAAGCGTGCATGCACACACATGCCCTCTCTCTTGCTCTCTCTCAAATAAATCTTAAAAAAAAGAAAAAAAAAAAAGAAAAAAAAAGGACAGAGGGGAGCAGTGAAGGCCAGTGAGTGACTCTGCTTTGGATTCTTGTTTATTAATATTTGTACGTATATTCATTCCTATCCTCTCAAAGTTCAGGGTTTTCCCAAAGTTACTCCTCACAAAATACCCCCAAGAGGACAGGACTTAGGTGTATTATCTGTCAGACCTTTCTTGTTGGTCTGAGCCAAGGATTGCCACCTGCTTGGCCCCAGCTGGCAGATGGTGTTTAATGGACCCGAGTATCATCCATGCAGTAGCTGAGTGTGAATGCGCCTGGGTGAGTCATGCACCCTCACTTTGACACACTCCTTGCTGCCACTCCTGTCTTACACCTGACCTCACTCAGCACTGACATCACATGCCTTTGTAAACACTTGAGTTTGCAGCTCGAGGTGTTAAGATTTCATTGAGAAAAGGTAACAGATCTTTAACGAGTGAGTTCTCATTAAGTGAAATTGCCTTCGGAGCTGGAGAACCTAGGTTTAACACCGAATCTGCCCTTTTCCCAAGTCTCATCTTAAATTTACTTCTGCCTTTTTACTACAGGAAGTAACATCTTGTCTTTTTGTTTTTAGACCAGTTAGTTTTCCTTTTCTTCCCCCTGAATAGTGTGTGGTTGCCTCGGAGTGGGAGATTGAAGCTTGGGACTGCATGTATATAATCATTTTTATTATTTTTTTTATTTTTTTAAAATTTTTATTTATTTATGATAGTCACACAGAGAGAGAGAGAGAGGGGCAGAGACACAGGCAGAGGGAGAAGCAGGCTCCATGCCGGGAGCCCGACGTGGGATTCGATCCCAGGTCTCCAGGATCACGCCCTGGGCCAAAGGCAGGCGCCAAACCGCTGCGCCACCCAGGGATCCCTATAATCATTTTTAAAGCCCAAAAAGCCTGTTTCTGTTTAATTAATATAACTTTTCCCCACTGAATACTGCATATGAGTGAGGGCCTGGTGGGAAGAAAGATACTTTTGGTGTATATAGTAGTGCGTGAAAACAGGACTAGAAATGGAAGCTGCCTTTCAACATAAAATTTTCAGTTTGCTTTGTGAATACTTTATCTTCTTGGCATCGATTGTGGCTGTTTGCTGTCTTTTCGGTTACTGTAGTTGATAAGAGGCTGCCAAACACTACAATAATTCTTCCTTGTTTTTTGGCTAATGGCTTTTTTTCCTCCATCAAGCTAGTTCTGTGGCCTAGTAAACTCCAGAAGAGCGCCTGTGGTTAGACCTGGGATAGAAGTCCAGGGAACTCCCAGCTCACCACTCGGCTCTGCCTCTCTCTGACTTATTGACAAGGCCTCTTCTAGGGTCTCCGCTTCTTGGTTCCAGCTTCAAAGGATGAAATGGGCATTAGTCCATGTCTGTGGGTGGTTTTGCATGAAAGACTGAGTGTGTGAGGTGTTTATAATCTCCCAGGTAATAAGGAGAGCACACTGCCAGCTTCCCTCTGACTTCTTGGGCAGTGGGCTGGTTCTTCCAGAGGTTTCCTGTGGTGAGGATGGGTGCGGGTTGGGCCAAGAAGGTCGGGGGTAAGGAGCAGAGGTCATGGGGTGGCCCCTCCCAGCTGTGGAGCCTGTAAGAAAGAAGCCAACAACCAGGGGAATGGCAGATAGCTGGAGGGCCAAAGCAGAGGGCTCTCTGCCAAGTGCCTTCATGTGTCACCCTCCCTCCTCTGGCAGGCCCTGAGTGACCGCTTCAGCGGCGAGATCCCCGATGACCAGATGGCACATAGCTCCTTTTTTCCAGATGAATACTTCACCTGCTCCTCCTTGTGTCTCAGCTGTGGGTAAGTGAGGCCAGCCGGCTCAGGAAGAGCGGGTCGGTGTGCAGACCTTGGCATGCGTGCAGATCCCCTAGGGTCTGGTTAAATTGCAGAGTCTAAATTAAGGATGGGCTGGGGTGCGAGGAGGTGTATTTTGACTAAGTTCCCAGGTGGTCCTGGTAGTCGGGGGGACCACACTTTGAGGGTGCAAGGGATTCTAGGATACGTGGTTATGAAGAATCCTCTGAAGATTCTGACCTGGTTTAAGTGTGAAATTGTCTGGCTTCGGGTTCAGGCAGTTTTTACTACAAAAAAATTTTAGGTTGCTTTGCTTTTCTACATTTCTCCTCCCAAGGGTTTTCACTGTATTCATTACACTTGCTTAACTAACCTTTGCTAGCTGTGCGGTGGGGTACCAAGTCCTGGTTGAGTCCTTTCCCTGTGAGGACTGACTCTTAGAGCACATTCGCGTTATCCAGGGAGCTTTCCCAATGATCAGGGCCTGGGCCTCACCTGCAGGGATGCTCACTTAACAGAACTGGGTGGGGCCTTCGCGTTGGGACAGTTACAAGGGTCCTCAGGTGATTCTAATGTGTTGAGAACATTGAGTTAGGGCGGTGCTTCTCAAACTCCAGTCTGTATACGCACCACCTCGGGATTTTGTTAAAATGCAAATTCTGAATCAGCAGGTCTGGGTGAGATTGTGCGTTTCTGCCAAGCTCCCGAGTGATGCCTGTGCTGCCGGTCTGTTGACCACACTGTTACAGGGGCCTTAGAGCAGGGATTCTCACTTTTTAGCACATGGCAGAAAAACCTGAAGGGCGCGTGTTAAAACATATTGTTGAGCCTTAACATCCCCGCCCCCCCCCCCCCCCCGCCCCGCCACGGTTTCTGATTCAGTTGATCTGATGTGGGGCTTGAGAATTTGCATTTCTGGTAAGTTCCCAAGTAATGCTGATGTTGCTCATTGGGGCCACACTTTGAGGACCACTGGATTAATCTGAGCTATTGATGGCTTTTACATCACAGTCTGGTGACTTGTCTGTTGGAGCTCGGGGGATTTAAATGCAGTGTGTTGGTCGGTGAGATTGCAGTCTCTGGGTCCTGTAGACACGTCCCTACTCCTCTGGCCGCTTCACCATTGAATTGTCTTTTCTTCCATCAGGACTACTGCTCCACATTCCCCACACTTATCCACCCAGAGGAGACCTGAGCCTTTTGTTGTGAATGTTTTTTTAAGATTTTATTTATTCGGGATGCCTGGGTGGCTTAGTGGTTGAGCATCTGCCTTTGGCTCGGGGCATGATCCCAGAGTTCCGGGATCGAGTCCCGCGTCGGGCTCCCTGCATGGAGTCTGCTTCTCCCTCTGCCTGTGTCTCTGAGGCAGAGGGAGAAGCAGACTCCCCATGAGGAGCCCAATGCGGGACTCGATCCCAGGATCCCGGGATCACGCCCTGAGCCAAAGGCAGATGCTCCACTGCTGAGCCACCCAGGCGCCTGTAAATGTTCTTTTTTGCATTGAACCCTGTATGTAAGCTACCTGCTGGGCACTAAACTAGCACCACCTTGGCTCTGGATTTGTAAAAAGGATTGGGGTTTTAGATTATATACAGTTTGGGCTGGGGAAGAAAGAGGGCTGTTGGTTGCCAGTGTGACTTACCTTTCTTTTTATTTACCCCATAGCCCAGCATGAGGGACTTAGGCTCTGGTGGATCATCATTTTTGCATTCTAACAGCCTCCCCAGGGTTTCCAGAACTTTCCCTTCTATCATAGCGAAATTCTAAAGTCCTGCTCTCTGTTTTTGCGTTGTCAGGATGGCAGAGCTCACTGTTCGTTTGGAAGGTTTTCTTGTTCAGCTTAAGCCTCCTCTTAATGTGGTGCCAAATTTTGGAGGTTGATTTTTGTTTGACATCTTGGCAGCCTGTTCTGGTGAAACTTCCATTTCATGCCTTTTGGATTTTGGGGTTTCCTGAGAGCCATTCAGGTTTTATCTTCTGTCGAGGTGGTGTCTTCGGGTTCCTTCATTCCTGCTGTGGGACCGCGTGGTTTTTCCAGGAAGAGGTTCCTCCTTTTCTCCTTTTTCCTCACCCAGGGGTGATAGTGGCCGCAAGTTTGTAGTGCCGGTGGGTCATGTATGAGAGAGGCATGCGGATCTCTGAGACACATATGGCGCGCTCTGCGCTAAGTATTTGGGGCCCAGTTCGTAACCAAGGTTTGGTTTTGGCCCTGTGTCTGGCTCAGGGTCACACTCTTCTGCGTACGTGCCAGGGGCTCCTTTAGCCACTTCACTGTCAGCTTTTGGGATTCACTCAGGGCTGGATGTAAGAACAGCATGAATCATGGAAAAGAAGGAGTCCCTCATGAAGCCAAGAGCCGCTGCAGATACTCCCACCAGTATGACAACAGAGTGTATACCTGCAAGGTGAGTGCTCTGAGCTCCCTGCTCCAGCAGCTGGCTTGCTGATCCTGCTCTGCTTTGGGGAAACACTGGCTTGGGGCCACCCTTTGCTGTGTCCTGAAGTATTTGCTATTGAAATCGAATATCCCTGGAACTTCTCGCCAGCTCGAACCAAAGGAACTCATGCCTCTGTTGCTGGGGCCCCTTGGTTGATTGACTGATTTTCCAGCATATCTTCCCTTCATTCTGTTGAGCTTGTATGCCACGATCATATACATTGACTGTTCATTCTTCTCCAGAGCCAGGACTGCTCTGCAGGAACCCAGTCTAATGGATTTTCAGTGGCGGGTATAAATTACAGCTCGGTTTTTGGGGCCTGGGATGGGTACTCATTCAGTTCATGTTTCTTTAGGGCACTGGCTTTTTTAGAGAATTGACCCTTCTTCTGACGTGCTGCACTCAGGGTCTGCAAACCCTCAGCTGGTGTGGTTTGTGGGGAGGGGGCTGGAGAGGGATATGAGGAGGCCAGGGGGTCTGGTGTACAGAGAAGAAGCTGGCAGAGTGCTCCATGTTTCAGGCCTGCTATGAGAGAGGCAAGGAGGTCAGCGTAGTGCCCAAGACATCTGCTTCCACTGACTCCCCCTGGATGGGTCTCGCAAAATATGCCTGGTCTGGGTGAGTTTAAATGACGACGATGTAGCCGAGGGTTGTCGGTGTGTTTGTCTGCGGGCACCTGGCCGGGTAACGGTTTCTGTTTGCTTTCCTTGTAGGTATGTGATCGAGTGTCCTAACTGTGGCGTGGTCTACCGTAGCCGGCAGTACTGGTTTGGGAACCAGGATCCTGTGGATACGGTGGTTCGGACGGAGATCGTGCATGTGTGGCCTGGAGTAAGAGCTGTTCCGTTTTTCTTCTTGTATCATTCAGTTACTCGTGTGTGTGGAGAAGTGGAACCTGTTTAGAATTAAGGTTAACCATGAATTTTAATATATTGGTGGTTTAGGAAGGCAAGACCTGGAGGGCCTTTCTTGTTCTAGACTCTTATTTTCATTTCTTCTTGCCTAATTATTGGAAGCACAACTTTAAATGAACTAGATGGTGTTGACCTATCGTTATACTGCCTTAGGAAATAAAATATTTTTTTCCATGTTCTTCTTTTCATATGCATATTTGTAGAGATGCAGTTCTAATTTATGTGCTCTTGCTTTTTCTCATACCTTCATTTTACTTCCACTTTTCATGATTCTCATTTGTAGTCCCTGTAACATTGTGTCTCATGTTCTAGCTTGATTCCCCATCCCCTCCTCTTTGAACATTCATGCTGTTTATGATTTTTTTATATCAAAATGCTATAGTGACATTCTTTTTGTGAGAAAGCCTTTGTTCTGGGAAATTTTCTTGCAGTATATTCTAAAAGTGGGATTACTATAGACCCTTATTATTTTTTAAATTTACTCTTGAGAGACACAGCCGAGAGGCAGAGACACAGGCAGAGGGAGAAGGAGGCTCCCTGCAGGGAGCCTGATGTGAGACTTGATCCCGGACCTTGGAATCATGTCCTGAGCCAAAGGCAGACGCTCAACCACTGAGCCACCCATGTGTCCCCCTTATTATTATTATTATTTTTTTTAAATTTTTATTTATTTATGATAGTCACACACACACAGAGGGGGGGGGGCAGAGACATAGGCAGAGGGAGAAGCAGGCTCCATGCACCGGGAGCCCGACGTGGGATTCGATCCCGGGTCTCCAGGATCGCGCCCTGGGCCAAAGGCAGGTGCCAAACCGATGCGCCACCCAGGGATCCCTTATTTTTTAATTTGACTTTTACTTTTTTTTTTTTTTATAATAGCCACACAGAGAGAGAGAGAGAGAGGCAGAGACATAGGCAGAGAGAGAAGCAGGCTCCATGCAACGGGAGCCCGACGTGGGATTCGATCCCCGGTCTCCAGGATTGCGCCCTGGGCCAAAGGCAGGCGCTAAACCGCTGTGCCACCCAGAGATCCCTAATTTGACTTTTGAATTCAAGATATTGGAAAAATAGATCTGTTTTGAGGCAGTGATGTGGTGCTCTCATCCTGCATCAAACCACAGTTCATACTTGGAATTACCAATAAATCACAACACACCCCAATCCTTTTCTCTTTGTAGAAAAAAAAAAAGGGTGATTGTTCTTTAAGGGGCTTGTCTTACTTGGCAGTATTCCATCAAGAGCCATCTTGAGCTTTCCTGGGACCTACAGCTCTCGTAAGACTAAGAATTTCCTTCCTCTTCTGCTCTTGTCTCCAGTTTCCAGCCCCACCAACATTTGTTCCTGTGGTATGGTCTCATTTCTGGAGCCCACCCTCTTGGCACTGTGGGCCAGGCCATCCTGTCCTAGGGACTTACTGTAGCCTTGACTAGTATAACTTTCTTACAATGCCTTTTCTGACTAATGTCTTTTGTTTTTGAATCTGGGTTCTTTCTTGTGAATGCTGTTGTCACTATGGTAAGTTCTCTTCCAAGAAGGCAGTAATACCACAGTTCCCTTTTGGGCCACATTCCTCATGGTCTTTGGGATTAGGGGATACAGGCCCCCCCTTCTGTTCGTTCTCTCAGTCTTTATGTTGCCCCACACTTTTTGAGTATGTGCCCAGAATTGAACCTGATAACTTAAAAATACAAAAATGAAAAAGGCAGGTTATTATTTTGAGAGCTGGGGAAATTCCAAAAGGAGGTGCCATCTTTACTTGAGTCTCCTGGATTGTCCATCTCACTTATGGACAGATGAGGCCTGAATTCAACAGCTGTGCACCAGGTCTTATGGTCGCTTTGAAGGGAATAAGTCAGTTATGACTGGGTGGGTGTGATACGGCCTAGAAGCTGGAAGGATTCTTGGTCCATTCCCACTCTTCTCTTCCAGGGAGTTTGTGGTTCTGAGTTGGCCACTGATGAGTGTATGAGTGTACAGCTCACCTGAGACCCCCTCTCCCTCTTTGCCTTTACTGCCTCCACTCAGAGCATGATGGGAGCCTGCATGTTTTCATTTCAGACTGATGGATTTCTGAAAGATAACAACAATGCTGCCCAGCGCCTCTTGGATGGGATGAACTTCATGGCCCAGTCGGTGTCTGAGCTTAGCCTGGGGCCCACCAAGGCTGTGACTTCCTGGCTGACAGACCAGATTGCCCCTGCATACTGGAGGCCCAACTCCCAGATCCTGGTACAGTGCGCTGGCGTGGCCCGTTCTGCTGGTGCCATCTTGCCCTATCCTACTTGCTCTGCAAGGGAGGCGTGGGGTTTCTCTTTCAGTCACATTAGCTCCCAGAGCATAAGGGTGAGGCATGGGGGGCAGCCAGTGTCTTCTTGCGTATTGATTTCTCTTGGTGTCACCTCTGCAGTTATTCTCCTTTTGGTAGATTTTTAGTTTCTTTGCCTCCAAGGGCTGGTTATTATTGGTCAGATGTCTGAGATCCCAGAATCTGGAGGAAAAGGGACACGTAGAGGTCATGCAGCTTGATGCATAAATCTCTACAGCACCCACAGCAAGGGAGCCACCCAGCTTTGGCCCACACACTTTGTGACAGGAAGCTCCCACCTCACCAACTTCCCAAGGGCTCTTTTGAGAAGCCGTGGGAAAAAAAAAATTCTCTAAGTCTATGCTAGACTTAGCAGAGTCCTTTCTGAGGACGCTGTGACTCAGCCAGATAGATCCAGGCAGATCTCGGAAGAAAATGGTAGTCGCAGCTGTGCTGGAGCGGGTGCATCCTACGTGACTGAGGCCTCAGCTTCTCTCCGTTCTTGCTGTCGGGGTCTTGCCATTTGCCGTGGTCCTGTGGTCCTCCCCTTGGGTCTCGCTGGCTTTCCCAGCTGGTAGAAACGAATAATATCTGCCTCTCTGTTTTGCGCTTGGAACAGAGCTGTAACAAATGCGCTACATCCTTTAAAGATAACGACACCAAGCATCACTGCCGGGCCTGCGGGGAGGGCTTCTGTGACAGCTGTTCATCCAAGACCCGGCCAGTGCCCGAGCGTGGCTGGGGCCCTGCGCCCGTGAGGGTGTGTGACAACTGCTATGAAGCCAGGAATGTCCAGTTAGGTAACGTGGGGCCCAGGAGCTACAGGGGTGGAGGGGGCCCTCTCTCTTTGGCACTGGGTACTGAGAAGTAGACTCCCACATGCCTAACCCTGTTTCTAACCCAGTCACTGTTGTGAGGGCAGCTGCTCCCCTAGTCCCGGCTGGTGTCCTCTAAGCTCTTTGTTAATAGAGTCCTAGGAGTGCGAGTCCTGGGCAGCGGCAGGGAGGATGGTGGGGGGGTCACCATGTCTGTTTACCAGACATGGCTTAGACTGGGCCTTCTTCCTAGAGAAGGTTCTTGGTCACACTCCTAGAACCTTCCTGGCTTATGCTTGATGGTTTTAAAACAGCTCTAGAGGGTTGAGGTAAAGGACTAACAGGGCTCACTCAGTTTCACAGCCCAGACCCTGGCAGTCATTGCAGGGCAGCACAGTGGTATTCTGGGAGAAGAATCCAGAAGCACTCTGCTGTTGCCCCGAGTTTTCCTTTCGGGAAATGACTGAGATGACGGCTTCTTTTCTCTCGCTGTCTACAGACGTGACCGAGGCCCAGGCTGACGATGAAGGCGGGACGCTGATCGCTCGGAAGGTGGGAGAGGCTGTGCAGAGCACTTTGGGAGCCGTGGTGACAGCCATTGACATACCACTAGGTGGGTGTGACGTACATAGGATGAGGGGTCTCAGGGTGCCCTGGGCTGTCATTGTGTCAGAGGCTTGCTGACCTGGATTGAGTTGGGCAGCAAGGAGTAGACTGAAAATTTGCATTTGCTTGCTTCCGCTGCATACCTGAGTGGTGTCGTGTGTATTCCTGGAGGCCACCTCTCATACCCTCCATCGCTGCATCACAGCCTGAAAATGTAAAGGCTTTGCAATAACCACCATTTTATCATGTCTCACAACTTCGAGTCAGGAGGGGTAATTATTCTGGTCTAGGGGGCTTTGCCTGGAGTCACCCCCTGAAGCTCCAGTATGGCAACCTGACCTACCTCGAGGGGCCGAACCAACCTCACTCTCCCACACTGGGTACTTTGGCCGGGATGCCTGGAAGGCTGGGCTTGGTTGAACCCATCTCCATGTGTTCTCCAGGCCTCTCTACGTGGGTTTTCCAGTGGTAGTTGGACTTCTTGCGTGGGGGCTCAGGACACTTAAGAGCTAGGAAGTAGAAGCTGCCCCTGGTAGTTCTGCTGTAGTCTCCTGTAGTCCCAAAGCCACCTACATTTGAGGGAAGAGGCAGGGGTGTCAAAGAATTTGTGGCTGTCTTTAATTTACCACACAGGCCAAACTATTATTCATTTAGGATTTAAGATAACTTACCTCCAGATGTGAGGGGTACTTGTAACTAGGAGGGCAAGAGGAAGGGGAAGGGAGACCCACCAGTGCATGGAAGGCTTAGGCCCGGGTGTTTCTGCCCGTTGCAAGGGAGCAACCAGAGGCTTCTGGGTGGGGGTAGGTGGCGGTGAGGATCGCTTGGATCCGATTCACCAGCATTGTGGTTCAAAGGTGAGCAGACGAGGAACTTTTGACCCAAGAGTGTAGGAGTAGATTTGCCCAGGCTTGAAGCTCAGGTTGCATGTGCTCTCGGGGGTGCCTGGGAGAAGCAGGGCTGCCCTGGGCACAGAGAGCCCACCACCTGTGCTCACCAAGGGCTCACCTGCCCAGCACTCGCTGGCTCCTGGGTCCCCGGCCAGTGTGGGAGACGTGTCCCGTTCTTTCTTGTGATAACCGCTCTTGACCGTGGGTTGTTGAAGAGGAGGAAGCCAAGGCCCTGAGAAGTTAGGTAGCCTCAATCCTAACCTGCTGCTGAGCACGTGCTGGGTGGAGCTGGGATTTGAGCGAAGTCCGCTCCTGACTCCGGGTTTGGGCCGCTCTAGCAGTACTCCAGTGGCTTTTAATCCAGCAGCTGCACTTCAGGGTCACCTGAGAGCACAACAGACAGGCACATCTCAAGGCCTCGGCCCCGCTCCAGATATCCTGACCAGCATGGTATGAGGTGAAGGGCAGGCGGATGCAGGTTTTCGAAGCTTTCTAGATGCGGGATACCTGGGGGGGCGCAGTCGGTTAAACGCCACTTGGGATCGTGAGATCCAACGCTGGGTCGGCCTCGGGCTCCTTCTCCCCCGCCCCCCTCTCCAGGCCCTGCACCCGCTCTCTCAAATCTTAAAAAGCAGAGCAGCTCTGGAGGCAGTTGCGTGTGCGGAAGGGCCACGAGCCAGGGAAGCATCTGAGGCGGCCCTCCTGCCCCGTGGGACCCGGGGCATCCGGTCCCCGTGTCCCGCCCATCGGTGTTCTCCCCTGCCCCAGGGCTGGTGAAGGATGCGGCCAGGCCGGCGTACTGGGTGCCCGACCACGAGATCCTGCACTGCCACAACTGCCGGAAGGAGTTCAGCATCAAGCTTTCCAAGCACCACTGCCGGGCCTGCGGACAGGGCTTCTGTGACGAGTGCTCCCATGACCGTCGGGCCGTCCCCTCCCGAGGCTGGGACCATCCTGTCCGAGTCTGCTTTAACTGCAATAAAAAGCCCGGTGACCTTTAACCCCACTCCCTCTCTGCGTCCTTCACAATTCCTTAGGTTCTCAGGGTTAGAAACGGAAGTGTCGCTGAGGTAGGGCCTCCCCCCGGGTGCCTGTTCTGGCCTGTGTCCTCTCTTCATCCTGGGGCCCCTTTCCTGTGGTGGGGGGTGGGGCAGGCGGCCGGCCTGGGTGAGCCTGGCCACAGGCCCGAAGGTGTGGACACCCCCCACCCCACCCCAGGGCAGGGGACCGAGCAGATTCCAGCAAAGGGGAATGAACCGGAATCCGTTGCATTCATTTCAGTTAAAAATAATAAAGACACAAGTATTTGCGTAGATCCTATGGAAGGACCGTGGAGTGTATTCAGGCTGCTGCTGGCTCTGAAGCCTTAGCGCGGTGTGTCCCCAGCGTGGGGACAGGGTGGCCGTGGCAGCAGGTCTTCCCCACAGAGCAGAGCCAGGTACAGAGCCACTGTGTTGCCATTCACCTTTTGCTTCTTCTCTGTGAGCCTTTGAAGACTCTCCTTGACTTTTCCCAGGTACCTCTGGCTTGGAATGGCCTGAAAGGAATCTCCCTGGGCCCCTTGGAGTTGGATCCCTGCCCTGGGCCTAGGCCGATTTCAGTCAGAGACCACCCAGCTTAGCGTGCAGGTCACCAGAGTGGGTGGAGGGTGACAGGGGTCCCTCAGCCCCGAGTACTAGGGAGCGCGCAGGAGGAACCAGGCCTTCCCCAGCGGTGTTCCCTACTTCTTGATGCTTCTGTGTCCGCTTGGCTTTCCCAGAGGCCGCACCCTGCGCCTAAATAGAGGACCTGCTTCCTTCCCCTTCGCCCCTGCGAGCCCACCATCTGCTTCTGAGTGTTGCACTAGGATTTTTATTGCTTATTTTGAAGTGTCTTAAATCTTTGTTTCCTGATACATGCCCCCTCTAGCTGTTGGAGGGGTCCTGTGAGAACTCTTCCAGGGAAACAGCGCACCGAATGGACTGTTAGTTTAAATATATATAAATATTTCAACGGATCGTTAAGAAAAAAATTCTCTTCACTGGTTCTTGCAAGAGAAGTCAAGTGAACTTTTGTTTCTCATCAAGAACCGAGACAGCCATCTCTCATGACTGGAAAGAGACTGTTGTGCTGAAGTCCCGTCACCGTGGCGGATTTTATCTTTGGTGGCCAAACACGAAGAAGGAAATGGTGACTTGGTTCTTGATGGGACTGGTGGGTGGGCCGAGCTGCAGGGAGGTATGTGGCAGTCATTCCCGGCGTGAGAGTCTGTCGATGGGAGCCCTGGAACGCGGTGATCCTTCTCAGACCTGCTCCCTTACCGCCTCCTGTGGCCCAGTGACTCAGGCCCCACTCTAGTACTGTGTATTCTCAAATTCGCCATTATAAAGGAATCTTCCTGCTGAATATGGACTGTGCTCTTTCCTTTAACTTCCTCAGTAAATCCTGCCTCTTTCTAGTCGATAGGGAAGTAGCTGGTGGTGGCTTTCAGAGCCGGGGGTACCAACTGATGCTCACAGAACTCTATGGTGGCGAGGGCTCCACGCAAGCTCACTGGCCAAGCTGTTGTCCTGTACTTGGGCTGTCCAGCAGCGCTCTCCCTGGCGGGGTGGCCAGCTGGCCGTGGGTGAGGGAGCTGCGACAGCCCGGCCCCGAGGAGGGCAGCCTGAGTCAGGCGCAGTGTGGCCGCTACCTTGAGATGTATGTGCTTGGTTTCACTCGGGTAGCTGTGGGGTCCCAGTCCACTGGGGGGGGGGGGGTCCTCTCACGGAAGAGACTAAGTGTTGCTTCTGACCTAGCAGAGCTCGGAGAAAAACGATTTTCTACCTTTTTGTTACCTCCCCCTTCATTCCCTTGCCCTGCCTTGTCAGCAGCTCGTGCATCCATCCTCCATGGTTTTCTCCTCCTTGTGGGCACAGACACTCTGGTCTTTGTCCTTCCCCTTCTTCCTTCCCATTTTTTCCCTTGACTTTCCCTGTCCTGCTCCCATCCCTTTCATCCTTATCTTCTCCCTGCTGTTGGGGTGAGTGGTGTGTATGGCGGGGGCCCAGGTCAGACCTGGCCCTTTGTCTTGTCATCGTGTTGGGGGGCAGCCCTGAGCATGTGGGTCTGCCGGGCCGCACAGGAATGATGCAGCAATATCTGCACTCCCTTCCTGCACTAGTCTGACCAGGAGAGGAAAGGAGGGGAACCAACCCTGTGTCAAAGTAATAGAAGGGTTCACTTTTCTTGCCCTACACATCCAGTCCCAGCCTCAACGAAAGGGGGGTGAAAACCAGCTAAAGTCGGGATGCAAACAAAGGCTTAAATTATTGAACTGTCTTAATACACATTTCCACTTGATTAATCTTCTGAAACTGAACGTACAATCAGCCAGCACCTGGATGAAGAAACAGGACGTAAATGCAACTTCAGAGACTGCCCGCCCCCCCCCCCCCCCACCCAGAAAGCCACTAGCCTGACACCTAATAGCATAGATTAGTACCCCCCGTCCCCCTTTAGGGGCTGGCTGTGAAAGGCTTTAATACATTTCTAGTTTGAGATGCCCGCCTGGTCCAGACGGAAGAGCATGCAGCTCTTGATCTCGGGGTTGTGAGTTTGAGTCCCATGTTGGGCATAGAGATTACTTAAAAAATTTCTGGTTTGAAAGACTTGCTCTGAGGTGGAGATCACTGGTGAAGCGGTCTCAGCATTGACGGAAAGGCTTCAGCTGTGGCCAAGCGGTCTCCCGAACAACCCTCTGCCTCCCTTGGGTCTCGCTCTGCCGGTTTGGCTTCCCATATGCAGGTGTCCGTTCTCTGCCAGGGACTACGCTGGGAGCTGACCATGGCTGATGTTCTCACAACCAAACTGGAAGGTAGGGAGTAGTAGTGTTCGTGTTTTACAGCTGGGGACGGTGGTTCAGAGAGGTTCAGAAGCCTGGGGTCGCCTGGCCAAGGAGACTCGAAGCTGAGGTTTGGTTCCAGGTGGGCCTTCTGCGCTCCACCCTGTCACCTGGCCTGGCACTGCAAGGTAGAACTCTTCTTGCCTTCCTCCTCCTTGGGTAGTGAATTATTTTGCATTTCCAGAAAAGACGCTGACCTTACAAAAAAAAAGTGTATCAGGAGGGCTTAGCTCTACATCTGCTCTTTTCCATTGGCCTCAGAAGTTCTCAAGATAAAGGAGATATTTCTTCCCTTTAACTAAAACCTCCCAGATATCGGCTTAGAGATCAAGCTGATGTAGCTTGTGCATTGGAGAGACTCAAAGATTGCCCCGAGGCAGCGGCCCCGCAGCGGGCAGCCTGGAGAGGCAGCGACGGGCCGACACGGCACCCGTACACGGCACCCGTACACGGCACCCATACACGGCAGGAAGGGGGAACGGAGTTTGGCCTGCAGTTGTTTTCAGATGGTTGTGGAAAATCCTGAGCAGGACAGATGTAGGGCTGACAGGTAAGTCGGGCTAACCTGGCCTCAGAGGACGCCTCTGGGGACCCCTCCAGGAGGGCCACCGAGGAGGCTGTCCGGGCCCTCCGGAGCACGTCAGGCTGGCTGAACGCTAAGGCGGCTACACAGCCAGGTGGCGGAAGCAGAGGTTTACTTGTGGGCCGGCACTTCTGAGAAGCAGGGAGAACCAGGGCCGCTGTCCGCTCAGCCCGTTTGCGGGGCTCCAGGCAAGCCAACGCCAGGCCCCGTAGGAAGGGAGCTCATCTGAGCTCCATGCTGCTGTCCCATGGCCTGCTCATTCGCCACCTCTGGTTGTCACCTGGGACGGGGCAAAATTCCCTAATAGCCGTGGCAGTGGAAAATGCTTCATCCGGACTGTGTAACACACCGCTCTGGGGCACTGTGTCAGCGAGCGCACAGACCAGAAGGCTGAACTTCTCCGCTATGTTTGACCACTTGTCATATAACCAGATGTCAGAAGTGATTGCTAACCAGAGATCAGGACAGATTTGCTCAGTTTAGAGGTTTGAAAGAACCACTCCCTCCTTTTTAAAAAAGCCTAGGGGAAATCGAAAAGGATCCTTTGATGGCTGTAACTGGCTAACGAGGAACTTGGGCTGGGACACAGGTGTTTTATTAGAGTTCAGAAGGCATCGTGTCGAACTCCCCTGCCATTCTCCTGATGTCCCCACTGTGTGGGGAGAGCTCAGAATCAGACCCGGTAGTACCCACGGGCACTCAGCTCCACAGGAAGTACAGAACCATGGGGAAAACTGTAGATGGCCGATACCAGCAATTTAAAATTGCAGATCCTGTAATGAACTTTTGTATATAGTGATAACCCCAAACTTGTGGGGACAGGAGTGAGTGGATGTTAGGTTCGTGGCTCAGCATTTTCTTTTTTTTAAGATTTATTTATTCACGAGAGACAGTGACAGAGTGACATAGGCAGAGGGAGAAGCAGGCTCCATGAGGGAGCCCAAGGTGGGACTTGATCCCAGGATCCCGGGATCACACTCTGAGCCGAAGGCAGATGCTCAATCACTGAGCCACCCAGGTGCCCTGTGCCTCAGCATTTATGCTTGTGTTCCTGGGCAGGGACACGTCACCAAAGTGAATCCGAAAAACCCCAGAGTGACAGTGGCCACCTGGACCCTTCAGTCATGCAGATATTTTCTGAGACCTATGTGCACATCACTGTGCCAGGGCTGCAGATACAGGGACCAAATCTAAATGACTGAACACTTAAGAATCTTGGCAATTAGCAAACTTACCACTGCTGAGGACCAGAAAAATTCATTTACCTGGTGATTGGATATCATGAATCCTTAGCATTGCGTGCTTACACTTGCACCAAGCCATTTCCTGACTTCTCCACAGCACTTACTGTTATAACACAAGGATCATCAGTGACTGGAGGCATGTGAGCAGCAGAGGACGTGGCCCCAAGTCCCAGCTCTGCTGACCAGTCTGTGATTGGAGCAAAGTCAGTACCTCTGTGCGCAGCCTTCTCCAGCTGTAAAGTGATTCTAGTAATTTGTACGTTACTACTGCTGTGCCACCGTTATGGGTTGTTACAAGGATCAAGTAAGATGGGAGAAAGTTCTTTATAAAATAGGAAGCACTAAAAATATGTAACATAGCTCATCTATCGGATAGCCAGTCTGCTCTTTTTTTTGGATTTGGTCCTCTGTACTAGAGTTCTGGCAGAAAACAGAATTACTACCACTCAAGGGTGTAATTGGAGTTTAATTGGCAAAGTTCCTGGGCTAGCAAGTGAGGTGCAGTTACTAGTAGATCTGAAGGGACAAATGGAAAGAAGGTGCTGGAACCTAGAGGGTGTGATGTTCCAACAGGAGCTGCAGCCTTGGGTGGAGGAACACAGCCACAGCCCGCCACATCCCAGCAGAGGGGTGGGCAGGGAGTCCACTGCTGTTGTCCTTCCAGGTCAGCTTCTTAGGGTGTGCACAGAGCAGGCAGGGGGGCCTGGGTCTGGGGGCCAAGGTTAACGCTCTCTAGCAAAGCCACTACAGCTGGTCTGTATTACCCCTCACCCAAGATTTGAGTAGCTGTTACGCAGCTGGTTTCACTGCTGTAGTGAACAATCATCAATCATGATCTTCTGAATCGTTAACAGAAGCAATGCAACACACAGTTCTTTCTAGTTTATTGTTTGGTAGAAAGGCTCTTGAACGCTGTATAAACATCTCAAAGTGCTTCTAGATTACAGAAAGTCAAGGCCAATTTTCTTTGAGACGGGGCCCTGTAATCTGACATTCTAAATCACCATTACAGAAATAGGAGCTGTTGTACTTAACATTCTGGAAGGTGCCTCCACAAAGTATGCTAGGACCTGTTTAAAACCTCGAGCATCTAGAAAGATCCATCTTTCCTTCCAATGCCTATGGATGGTGATAAAAGGAGAAAGTGAGGTCTGTGGATGTTGAATGAGTCTGAGAAGGCTTTTTAATGACTGCAAAATCCAGCCTTCAATCTTTACCTCTAGAGACTGAGAAATGATTTCCCCACCTCCCTCCCTGTCTCCCCAGCTGGCTTTCTCCAGTCCACATGCAGATCTTTTTGGGACCTAGGCACTCACTGCACCACAGTCTCACCCAACCTCATCATTAGCCCTCTTGAAAGGGCTTTTGGTAAAAGAAACAGTTTTAGTTTAGTTACTGCCAATCTTTAGCCCTTAGAAAAAGTATTTTTTAAGAAAAAAAAAAAAAAAAGGGAGGGGGGACACAGAGTATTCTAAGGAATTCAACAAGGAAATAAGTACCTTTTATGAAAAGGACTTTTGAGCTCTCTGAGCTCACAACTTAACTGAAATAACTTTACTGAAGTGTCTCCACATAAAACAGTACCTACTTCCTGACAGCTGGATGGATGGATCTGTGTACACAGAACGTCTACTTAAAATGCCCTCATTGGAAACAGCAACTGTGGCAGAAGTATAGCTGCTCCTTACTTCTTAAGTCAAATCCACATCCCTCCAGGCTGTACCCTGTGGAATTAGGTGTAGGAGAAACAGTAAAGGTCCTGCTGGACAGCCATGAGCAGCCCTGGGGCTCCCCGGAAGCCCCCGAGCCGAGAAGAGAAGGCCACACTGGGTATGTCAGCCTTAGAGGTAGGATGTGGAGAGGGTATGGTTCTGAGCAGGCAGGCGTCATGGAAGCTCCAGATTCTCGTGTAGCAGTCCTGGCCCACTTGGAGAGAGAGAAGAGACACGGAAGGTTAGTGAGCGAACACACAGGAGCACTTGTATACACGTGGACCTAGCTTCTCATGATTCCTAAGACTAGACGGGACTCCACAGGAGCCAAAACACAAACCCACATGAAAATGATTTCTGAGAATATGTACTTCTTGAAAATCAAAAGTTGCAGGTCTGGTGCTCTAGAATCACAACTAGTCACAGGTATTCCAAGTCGCAGGATGCACTGGCTGGCTGTGTGACACCTTGGCTGGTGCACAAGGCATCCTAAGAGGTGGGTGCTCTACTTCTCTTGCATCAAGGTCTATTCAAGGGGGAGCAACAGGTTTCCTCTTTGTAAAAGAGTAACCAGGAAGATCTCTTCACTTCAAAATATCCTGGGGACAAACCAGGCGACAACTCTCACCAGAGCTGTTTCTGGTTTAATGGCTCAGTTCCTAAGACCAGCTAAGTCTTCAGGGCTCACAGCTGTGAGGAACGTGGCACCAAACAACCATTGTCTGCGGGAGCCCCGACACGCTACTGGAGACCTTCTGAGGAAGGTCTTAGGGTCTCACGGACTTTGCCACTGGAGAGGCTATGCGGCCACTGGCACTCCCTCGGCATGGCTCAGGCTGTGCGGCTCACAGAGGACTGCACTAGTCCACCACCCATGCCTGCCTCTCCGCGGGGCTCCTCTCTTTCCTGTTATTCAGAGCACAGCAGCTCTTCTGGGATGGAAACTAGGCTTAAACAGGAAGCTAACTGCTGCTGGGGGTGGAGAGTAGTAAACAAGCCTGAGAAAGTTCTAACAAAGTGATGCTTCTTTGGCACAAAAAAAGATTCATGGAGAATAAGTACATTCTGTAGGCATATCTGCACATCTGAGGACATGTCAAGACTAAGAATATATTCCTTAATGTCAAGGGCTTATTTCATGTGTCAAACCAAACCACCGAACTTTCATGATATCGGAGCATTCTGTCCTCCCAGAAACAGCAAAATCTGTGATCAACCTGTAGCTCTTCAAGGGAATTTTCGATTTATTCATTTATGAGACACACAGAGAAAGAGGCAGAGACACACACAGGCAGAGGGAGAAGTGGGCCCCATGCAGGGAGCCCGATGTGGGACTCGATCCCAGGACCCCTGGAGCACGACCTGAGCCAAAGTTGGACGTCCAACCCCTGAGCCACCCAGGCATCCCATCTTCCCAGGGAATTTAGTGGCTCAACACTTCTGCTCTATTCTGTAATACGGATCCTCAGGGACGGTGTCAAGGGGATCAGGACCAGTTCTGTTACAATGACTTTAACTTCTTTTCTCAGCATGCTCTGCTGGAAAGTGAGCACAAAGAACAGGGAAGCCCACGCTGTTGAACAGGACGGGATAAGGGCCACACTGAATGCAGACCAGGTGAACACCCAGGCCTCCCAAACTGCTGCGTTTTGTTGCACGTAGCTTGCCTGTTACTGAGGTTATGTTCTCCCACTCATGTGAGGACAAAGGGCTGTTCTAACTGGTGGGTGTTTAACTGCTGCTCAATAACATCCTCTTCAATGTCCCACCTAGTCTCTCCGACAGTCCACAGTCCCATGTACTCAGTTCTCATGTGGAGGAGTTTCTCCCTCTGCCATTTTATCTGATGGGACAGAAAGAGCTTCCCTTCCCCAGGTACCTGCTACCACAATTCCTTCTTCCTCGTGCACATGCAGGGGCAGGTAGGCATACTCGTTCACATGACCTTCATACTGTCTTATACACTTAGTGGTCCTCAGGTCCCACAGCTTGATCTGTGGAAAGCACAAGAGGCCATTAGATAGTGAACCCAGGCAGGGCAAGGTGGTCTCCAAACACTTCTCAGAGTTAGGGGAATCTAAGTTTCAAAAGCACCAAAACCAGTTTCGTGTTTGTCTAGACCAGGCGGGGCTCCCAGTGGGCAGCAAAGCAGCTGCCCTTCAACTTGGTCTCTCCCCAGCTACCACCTGGCAGAAGAGTCTTTATCTTTTAAAAGATTTTATTGTAATGTAATCTCTGCACCCAACCTAGGGCTTGATCAAGAGTTGCATGCTCCTCTGAATAAGCCAGCCAAGCGCCCCAACAAGAGGGTCTTTTCTGAAGAGCCAGGAACTCCTACCGTTCCTGCCATGTCGGATGCCATCAGGTTTTGTTCTTCTTGGAGGATTTGCACAGAGGTCACTGCTGAGTCATGGAATAGGCGGGTGGCCTTCCAGCCCTTGCCCTGATTTCGGCAACGTAGATCTATGGCAAAGATCTCCCCAGAACGACAGCCGTTAAACAGCAAAGGAGCCTATGGAAAGAGGGACTGTTTGGTACCACCTCCTCTTAAGGCTGGGAGGGTTGTGCCCTCCAGACACAACCCCTGCCTTGTTTCCCCTCTCCTAGCCCCTAGGTTACAGGTTGTGGGCGATGGTGTGGCCAGGGTTTGAGCCTCGGTGTAGCTGGAAGAGTTCCTTATGAAAAGGTAAAAGAACCGGACCCTTTGTGTCTTCCAGCATCCTCCCTGCTGGCTGCATTGGCCCCTTAGGCCTCAAACTCTGTGATGCTCAAGTGATGGTGGCTTATGTCCACCAAGGTCCCTTATCAGAGCCAGGGGGAGGAGAATGGAGTAGGAGGGATCAGAGATGCAGGGAAGGCTTGTAGTCCCAAATGGGGCAGACGGCTGAAGAAACCTGAATGATACACTCTGTGCTTACTGCAGAAAGGAGCTTGGTACACTCCCTCCTCCATACTTTTAAAGATGGCATTTTCAATGGATAAGTCTCTGAAATGTAGTATTGAGTGGAATTTTGATTTAAAAAATTTAAAATATATAATTTGGAAACTATGTCTGAAGCTAGTAAGTGTTCAGAATTGAGATTTAATTTATACATTAAAAAAATTTCAAAAAAAAAAAAAAAATTTTCAGGCAGCCCGGGTGGCTCAGCCCAGGGCCTGATCCTGGGGACCGGGATCGAGTCCCACGTCAGGCTCCCTGCATGGAGCCTGCTTCTCCCTCTGCCTGTGCCTGTGCCTCTGCCTCTCTCTCTCTCGCTCTGTGTGTGTGTCATGAATAAGTAAATAAAATCTTTAAAAAAAGTTTTTTTTTGTCTTTCTGGCTAATCCAAGTGCTCAAAAACTGCTAACAATTCATTTAAATAGAAGTTGTTTAAAGCGAGTTTAGCCAGGCCTTTCTAAATCAGCCATTTTCATCCAGTACATATATAATCACCAAGTAACCTGCTAATCCTTTCTAATGTCCTTTCCCCCCCCAAAAATGAGAAGTGACCAGATGCCACAGAGGAATCCAGTTTCGATCCAGCAAAATTTCCACCCGTGGGAAACTTTACATTGTCCATCCCCACCCCCATCTAACCAACCAACCATGAGGGCAAACTGCTGGGCCAAGACATCACTGCTGGTCCCAAAGGACTGCCGGTGTCCCGTCACCACGTTGGTCACTAGGACCCGCCGAGACAAGCCTGACAGAGACAGATGGGGCAGAGAGACAAATATCACTCATGGTCTTGAAACAGGAGTTTCAAGTTTGTGAAGGTCTGTCCTCTGGGGACCGTGGGAGCAGCTGTGGCTCACCTGTACTGAAGCAGTTGTTTGCCTGAATGTTCAGGGACCATGCACAGGACCAGGCGCCAGGGATCCGGAAGCTGCAGAGCATGCCAGGCCGGTCTCCTGCTGAGCGCAATGGTGAATATAAAAGATGGCTGCTCTTGAGGGGACCTTCCCTCCATGCTGCCAGCCCAGTGACCACTTATGTGGGAAACCTCCAGGAATGGATGTTCAGAGATCTACACCTTGGCCCACTCTGGGTTTTATATGGTAACAAGGAAGAGACACAGCTGGGGTACCTGGCTCAAAATGGGTCATTCTGAGAATGAGCACATGAATCTTTCCTGACTTCCCAGCATTAGTGTTGGAACTACTAACTGCCAGCAGGGAGGCCGGGTTGTGTTTCTTTACAAGAGGGTTTCAATCCCACATCACACTATTAGATGTGTGACCTCAAGCAAAACATTTTTAAAATAAGCCTTTTAATTAATAATAAAGGGCATACCCCCCAAATATATAGTGCAATGAGTTATAAGTAAATGTAGCCATGTAACCACCACTCGGGTTAAGCAGAACATGCCAGTACTCTGATAACGCTCATAACACTCTTCCCTAGAGGGAACCACTATCCTGACTTATGACACCACAGGTCAGTTCTGTAAGGCAGGTTCTGAACCTCTATGCCTCAGTTTCCCCATCTATAAAAATGGTAGCAACCCATACTCCTGCCATACGCTTACTGCACGATGAAACGTCAGGCACAAGGCTGAGTATGCATCATCTCACTTAATTCTCTACGTGACCCGATGGGGTAGGTGTTCTCTTCACATAAGGTAAGCAATCTGTTCAAGTTGGTAAGGGGTAGAGAGCCAGGATTCATGCCAGGTCTGCCTGAAGGCCTGTACTCTTAAGAGGCCTGGCCCTTGTCTAATGGATCCTAATTCTCTGAGAGACTGAAAACTTAACACCTGGAATGCTGCCAGGAAGAAGTCTGACTGCCTCCCTGCACATAGAATCCAAGCATCCCCAGCAGCACCCACCAGGCTTTTCTGTGTGATCTGTATGGGCAGCCCAAATAAATATTTTGATCTCTTGCACTGGTTACAAACACTAACTTTCCTGGCTGCTGAACTGACCTCAAAGAAGGGGTAGGTAAAGATGTACGTACAAATCCTGGGTCATATTTAAAGAATTCTCCTACAAGTACTTCTGCAGACTGACTTGGACTCGCGCAGCTTGTGGTTCCCAGCCCTCCTGCCCCTGCCTTCTCCATGGGGTATACACCATCATGGGCTGCAGCTCCTGGGAGGCGGGGACTGAGACCTCCCTCAGAGCACCTCCTCATCCAAAGGGAAAGGACCTGGTACCTGGATGGCTACTGACGAACAGCGATGCTGGGAGCAGGGTGGCACAGCCTGGAGTCTCTGCGATTCCCATGAGGCAGAGCCTGGAAAAGCTGTTAAGGATAGTCAAGTACAAGGCTGTCCTTCGGGAAGAGAATGGGCATTAGTACCCTTCAAGAAACTAACACCATGAGCCAGAGTCAATACATTTACATGTTCCATATTTAGTTTCAGATTAAAAAAAAATATTTGACAGAGAGCGAGCACGCATAAGCGGGGGGGGGGGGGGGAGAGAACAGCAAGGGGGAGGGGGAGGCAGACTCCCCAATGAGCAGGGAGCTTGACGTGGGGCTTGATTCCAAGATCCTGAGATCATGACTTGGGCCGAATGCAGAAGTTTAAGCAACTGAGCCACTCAGGCGCCCCTAGTTTCAGATTTTTTTAAAGGAAAAAAAGGCCATAGATAGTTCAATGTCTCCCTGACCCCTCCCCAGTCCAATTCCTCCCTCTTCCCTACCCAGTATCACATTCTAAAACTGGTCTGAGTTCTGGGCCATGCTCTATTCTTTCCACAGAGCATCTTCTACAACTGTTCCATCTCCACTGTCTCCTAGATTCATCTGTGTTGATGTTTGTAGCTCCAGTCTCTTCACCTTCCCAGTGGAGCACATCTTTGAACAAACATACAATTCATCTGACTCATCTCCTGCTGATGGGCACTTACACTGTTTTGAGTTTTTTCGTTCTGCTGCTGGAATGAGCATCCCCCTCCTGTTTCTCTGTCTTGTACTCCATGTGGGGGAAGCTGCTTTAAGGCATTGTTTTCTTGTACCCATGGTATGAGTTTTGTTTTATGCTGCTACATGCCACTTACATACAAAGTTTCATAAAATATTCACCCTTACTGAATATGAGACTCATAACTTTCTAGTCTACTGCATTAAAAGAATGGTTTCAAAATGATGTTGCGACCCATGGATGGAGGTCATGACGTGCAGTCTGGAAACAGGCTCCAGTGTCCACATCTGGTGTGGGACCGTGGGGTGGGAAGGTATGTGCACCTTCATCCAAAAGGGGTTTTATGATTTTCTTACCCCAGCAGTCTTTCCCATTTGCAAAAACTGGGCGTTATCAGACTTAAGATTTCTGCTCATCTGAATGGCTATAAACGAACATATCATTTTAACTTTAGTTTCCTGGACTAGAACTGGGTGTGCTGATGCATCGGATCAGTCACTTGGGTTTCCTTTTCTTTGAACCACCTCCATCTGTGCCTTGCCTATCGGATTGGATTGTCCGGTATGTGTCTATCAGATTGGATTGTCTTTGACTGACCTGCTCCCTCTCCCTTCACCTCAGAGGAGTTTGTGTTTCTTCCACTTCCTTCCCTTCCCTTCCCTCTTCAGCACTGAAACCTAGGTCTGACACTAACGTCCCAGTGAAATACCCTCCCTGAGGTTTCCAACAGACTCTGTTTCTCATGTGGATCTTTCCAGTCCTGCCTGCGGTCATGTGGCACCGTTTGTAACGACACACTCAGTGGTGACCTCCACGACCACCTTCTAGCAGGCCCCGCTTGGACTTTCTCTAATCACCTATACTTCATGGCCTAGATCCTACAACTCCCCGACTTGTGCCTCTCCTCCACCCTTGCTCATCCACCACACCCTCTCCCCTGTCCGTAGTCTTGCAGCAGCCCTCTGCCTGAGGTCCCACCCTTGCCCACCTCTCCTAAGCTACACCTCCAGCACCACAATCCTCCAGAACATCCCAGCAGCAGCGGCCCCACCTTGCCAGAGACATCAGATACCAGACCACTTACCACTGTCCCATGTGCCAAGCTCCTCTCTGCCTCTTCCTTCTGCTGGAAGCTCTGTCTCCTCTAGGAAGGCCACCCCAATTTCTCCATCCTGCTAGCATCCACCTGCCCCACAGAGACTGAACGCCTCCTGCACTGCCCTCTCTAGCACTTGCACAGGGATTGCATCTGTTTAATAGATTTTGGTAGAACAAACACACACACCCTCACTGAAAACACATGCAAAGCAATCAGGCAAAATCCCTGATTGTCTGAATGTGTGATGTGTGCATGTCACGCTGCCTTGGGCAGTAGGCCCTTGTTAAGTATTTCCAATAGGGAGACTGCTGAAGCTATAAATGATAATCCCACAGCTGGGCAGCCAAAGTCTTTCCTAAAGAAACCTCTTTTGCTTCTGGGTTTGGAAGGCAAGGATGTGTGGAGGGGATCCCTACCCAGGTGCACTTTTAGTTACCAGGACTCAGATCTAGATTACCCCAAACTTGGTGTGATACTAATGAGGCCATTACCAGATTTGGTCACTTCAGAGGCCACAGGTGTTGGAAAGCCCAGGAAGGGCAGCTTCAAGCCTAACCTTTCCCCATTCTGTAGGGGAAATGCAGAGGACTGGGCTCAACAAACTGACATCTTGGTAAAGGGAGAAGTTCCATGACCTTCAGCAGAAGCAGCAGGAACACAGAAGCCTGGAGATTACCTGAAATGACCACCAGAGGGCAAGCGGATGACAAAGTTATACACCACGCTCTTTAAACCCACTTACATGGGGATCCCCGGTGGTGCAGCGGTTTAGCGCCTGCCTTTGGACCAGCGCCTGCCTTTGGCCCAGGGCGCGATCCTGGAGACCCGGGATTGAATCCCACGTCGGGCTCCCAGTGCATGGAGCCTGCTTCTCCCTCTGCCTATGTCTCTGCCTCTCTCTCTCTCTGTGTGACTATCATAAATAAATAAAAATTAAAAAAAAATAAAGCCACTTATATGGATTTTTATCTTCTCCTTAGCATAAGGAGAAAACCTGGGGAAATGTCATCCTGTTTTAAGATCAGAAATCAGAGCAAGGTTCTTGTTTTCTGTCCTTTAAGACCTGGTCTCTTCTGTCCTCTGGGAACATCATCACAGTAACAAATGGTCTTACACTCCTATAGAATCCCACCACATGAAAGCCACATAAATTTTCAATTTACTAACCGCACAGTTTATAACCAGAGCTCTGATGTACCATAAGCTTTTAAAAAGAGTGCTATAGGACAAATTAAAAAACCCCCAACAGGTTCTGATTCAGCCATCACGTGTTGAGGACCTATGTGATGTGTCAAGCACAGTGCTAAGTGCATTCATAGACATTAACTAATGTTAGCCCTGTGACAACTCGTGAAGTAGGCACTAGGTATGAGTGGTTACAGGGTTTTAAGAATTCATTTATTATGAAAATGAATCAAAGATAAGACTCATGAACATGTGGCTTTGGGTCAAACAATACTAGTCCCAGAAGCATAGGACACAGTTTTCTTGTCCATCATCAACAGCCCCCAGGGATTCCAGAGGGAGGGTCCAACCAGCCTGACACTGTACTCCTGTGCTCTTAGTAAAAGAGTCCTGATTGTTCTCTGAGATGGCAGAGACTAGAATGGAGAATGTTCTAAAGAACGCTGTCTCTGGGGGCGCCTGGGTAGCTAGTTTAAGCGTCTGCCTTCAGCTCAAGTCATGATCCCAAGGATCAATGACTTAGCCCCTTGTTGGGCTCCCTGCTCAGCAGGGAGTCTGCTTCTTCCTCTTCCTCTGCCCTTTACCCTGCCCTGCTCATGCTCATTCTTGCTCTTGTTCTCACTCTCAAATAAAAACAACAACAAAAAGGCGCTGTCTCTGGCAGGGATCCTAGGCAGAGAGTCCACACACCCATGGTCCAATGTCGAAGGATGCTTTACTGATGTCCGCCCTTGGTCTCTCCACTGCCAGAGGCCCAGCCCACCCTCAAACCACTGCAGCTCTGAGCTCCTCCTCCTTCACCTCAGGAGGCTGTGGGGTTCCTGTTGTTAAGGCTTTCCTGTCCCTAACTGTGTCTGGCATAAAGTGACATAAATGTCACCCTGGGAACCCCGCTACTTCTCTGTGCTCCACAGCCATCCTGTTTGCCACTTAGCTGCACTATTCTTTCCTCAAAGGTGAGACGTGTACAAAATGGTGCAGACTTCTGACCACTAAGATGCTGCCTCACAAACCCCACAGACGCCCAGCTCCACACTAGGCCATGGCCTGCCCAGCAAACCTCTTCCTCTAACAAAAGATACAGAATGTGGGAATCCAGGTGATTCAGTGAGGCCCAGCACACAGAGTTCACCTGGTGAGGAAGAACACAGTGAGAAGGAAAGATTGGTTTGACTGCTAGCTCACGGAGAAAGAGAAATGCTTTCCTATGGAATAACTAGTGGGGATACAGACATGGTATTTCTTTCTTCACTCTCACTCC
Source organism: Canis lupus baileyi (assembly GCF_048164855.1). Lineage (NCBI taxonomy): Eukaryota > Metazoa > Chordata > Mammalia > Carnivora > Canidae > Canis > Canis lupus. The sequence continues at coordinate 47,806,763 of NC_132846.1, read as the reverse complement.
TAGAGGGGCTGGAACAAGCATCAGAACAGGGAAGTTCCCTGCTCCACCATGCAGGGCCTGAAGAGGAACAGGAAGTAACCCTTACACTTTGGTCCTCTGCCATCAGCATGGACCTCACAGTGAGAATTCTGCTACTCTCTCTGGTGTAGGGATGGCTTCTTTGCAATAGCTGGAAACAAACCTAACTCTGAAAAAGGCATACTGTATCTCACTTCACTCAGAAACCATTTTCACCTTGTGTCCATCTTGTGGTCCATGTTCCCAATGAACAGAATGGTGCCACTTCTTACGCAGTCATCACCCAGGGGAATTTAATATTGACACACCCTGGACAGGAGGCTGTGTTAAATTTATGTAACTTCTGTATAGGCTATGGACTGGCTGAGTGACTGATGCACAAGAAAACTGTCCACCCAAACTAGCACAGCCCACTGCCCAGGAACTCTGTGCTTGGCAAGGGCTCCTTTGGATCACCTCTATCCTCCTGGAGGGGAGGTCTGCACAACCAGTTAGAGAAGCCTTTCAAGCCTAAAGAAGTTTCACGCCTTCTCTCAATTGTTGACAGGATTTCCCTTCCAAGATAAGACACTCAAGGCCCTTTTCTTCCCCTATGGGTTCTCAAGATCTCTGACTCCATGATCCCTTGGGAGGATAGGTACTCAAGCCCCACCTTCTCCATAAAGTTCTCTCCTCTCCTCTGAACTGGGCCAACTACAGCAGGGCCCCTGGATCAAAGGCAATGGCAAGGCTAATTAATTGGAAAGACAACATACCTTCCGGTTGGTGAAGTACAGGTTTTCATGCATATGCACCTTGAGTGAGGGGGTCTTCAGGCCTCGCAGGCTGATAATGCCGTACTTGGAGCCTCCAACTTTTACGTCATTCACCGTGAAGAGTCGATCACTGTTGGTATCCGCCTGGAGGGGAAAAGAGACTGCAGGTCACCTCCCTGGCTGAGCCAGACGAACTGCCCAAGATCATCTGCCTATCTCTTTCAGATCCCACGCTCCGTGCACTTCTACCTGGTGAGCGCTCCCACCCAAGAGGAAGCATAGAAGTAACCTAACTTGCCCCTACTCAGCCCAGCTGTCACTGGGCAAGACTGATAGGTATCTAGTCTCACAATCCAGAAGCAGGGATAACAGCAGTGAGGGGGCACCGTCAAGAAGTCTGAGGTCCACACAGTTGACTCCACTCAGAACTGGGTGTGGAAGAGTTCTAGGGTCCACCCATGCGAAATGTTTAGATGAGCCACATGGTGACATATAGCCATCATGAACAGTACACATAATGTGGAAAATGCTAGTTATACCCCTGTGAAGGAGTAAAAGGAGGATACAAAATTGGATTCCTGGGACGCCTGAGTGGCTCAGCAGTTGAGCATCTGCCTTTGGCTCAGGGTGATTCTGGAGTCCCAGGATCAAGTCTGCATTGGGCTCCCTGCATGGAACCTGCTTCTCTTTCTGCCTATGTCTCTGCCTCTCTTTCTCTAGATCTCTCATAAATAAACAAAATCTTTAAAAACAAAACAAACACCAAAACTGGATTCCTATTTTACAGGTGCTTTTCTCCCCATTTAAAAAAAAAAAAAAAAAAAAAAGGCTACTGCACTGAAAAAATATTTACAATAGAAAAAATTGCACTGGGATATGAATTATTTTTTTTCTCACTTAAAAAACATGGTTAAAAATTCAAAATAAAAACCCTATATATTTATGTGTTTTATATATATTTATAAATATACATACATGAGTTTGGATGCTGGTGAAAATGTATTCACTTTTCAAGTTTACTTGGAAAGCACGTTTCCTGAAGAATCATTACAGTGACTAGAATCAGATCTGAAAAACTGATCTTTGGTGGCAAAGCACCCTTCCCAACACTCTGGTCCACAGAGCCAGCTAATCATCTAGAACTGTACGTGCCAGTGCAGGGCCTGTGTGAGATGAAGCATGAGGACTGATAGCTTAGGTCACACTAAGCAGCCAGCACGTGCATCCCCACCCAGTTTTACTGAAGAACCCCAGGGAAGGAGCTTCTGAGGGGAATGAACTGCAAGAACATTTTCTAATGATTCAAGTAAATTGTACTCCCAAACCCATGGGGGAGTAAGAGCCACAGGAGAGAATGTGGGTTCTGGAATACCCTTTATATAAAGGACTCTCCTGGGGCAAGACCTCCAGGGTCAGCTTGTGGCTTCAGATTCCAGTCCTGTCAGCAGTTCACCAGACTGAGCCTTTCCATCTTGTATCCTCTCATTCTCCTCAGCTTTCCCGCAGCCTCCAGGAAGGACAGGGTTTGCAGGGCAGGTCATGGTCTTCTGTGGCCTCAAGCTTCTAGTCTCACTCAGCAGACCCTTGGGGTCCTCTGTCAACATTTCTCTGAACTCTGGATTCAAGCAGTTGGCTCTGGCTTTTAGCCTTGGCTTCCAGCTCTAGGTCTAACCTAAAGCAGTAAGACTCTGCTCCCTATAAATGACATGATAACAGAGTGCTGGATGTGCAGGCCTAGGAGTACAGGCCTGCAGGCCCCAGCCACTTAGGTCAGAGCCAGCAAGCAAGGGAATTAACACATAGTTGCTACTGAAGGACACTGGAACTTCAGATTTGGCCACTAGATAATACCCCAATATAGGAAAGATTAGAAGCCCTTGGTCCACTGTGTACCTTTCAGTTTGTACCCAACATACCCAAGGGAAAATTACTTTGCGATAGTTCTCAGTGTGTTGTGGGCCCAGACTCTCAGATTAATAGACAGAGCTATAGTGGGGGTAAGGATGGTCAGCATGCCTTGCCCTGTCAGCTCAGCACCTGCCAGCAGGTAGTCCAGGCACATGCTAGGACTGTAAAGCCAAGAGGACACTACAAGCTTTCATGGCACTGGCTTCCACATAGCTAGGCTTGATAAAAGCCAATGTTAAGCCACATAGTGTCAGGGGATAAAAGCTATACCTCTGGCACCCATAGGAAGCTCCCTCCCACTCACCAGTATGAGGTTAAATCGGTCGCTTGCCAAAGCGGAGGGATCCGAGCTCTGAATCTGGACCTTTTTCCTCTGCATGCAGCTCACTCGCAGCTCATGAGCTAAACTGCAGAGGGAAAGAGGGGCAAGGAGGGTATGGATGCTGTACCTAGATATCCAGAGGCTCTCTGGTCTGGCTCACACCCTAGAGACCACCTCCCTTAGTCAGCTGTCTCACATCCCAAGTAATTATCAGCAATGGAGTTGATCAGGATCCCACGTAATCTCAATTATAGAACTCTTAGGAAAACTAAGGCCAAGAAATGGGTGGCCCATTCACAGGGTCAAAGAAAGTTAGAACTAGACCAATTTGGTTTTGGATAAATCTATTACAACTCTCCCGAGATGAAAACAACACTTCTGAGAAATGAAACAGCATGCTAAAGAGCACCCAGTTATTAAGAACCAAGTATGGAGCCCCTTCCCTTTCCACACTATAGGCCACCACCCTAAGGGACCTACAGTCTCCTCCTGAGAGGGGTAGAGGTAGACCTTAACTCCTTTCCTTTTTAGGAGGGGAACAGAAGTGAGGTATACCCTACCTACCCTGGTGGGTAACCCTTGCATGGCTGCCCTTCTCTAAAGGGGACTCTGCTCCAAAGTAAGTGCTGTGCCCCCCATGATGTTTCTTCACCTGCCCGTGCACAGCAGGAGGCAGTAGAACGCAGGGCTTAGGCACTCAGGCAGTGGAGGCAGGCAGATCCCACCCTCTCTAGCTTTACCTTGAGCCAATCGCTCCCACTCTGAACCTCAGTGTCTTCTAGACACTGGGGAAAGTATCAAACTAACTTACAGGGTTTTAGTTAAAATTGTACTAGACATCACAAGTATACAGAATTCAGTATATATACATCTGCTGAATGCTCTATTTTGGGTGACAATTCATTGGAATGGGAGGAGGCAGAAATCTCATGGGAATGAAGTTATGGACCTTTCACTACACTGAAAATGATTTCGAGTAACACAGAGGGAACATCTTGAGAAATTTCTGCTCAGGATCTCTGTCTGGATCCCTTCTCCTCTCTCCTTGGCCTCCTGCAGGAGTTTCTCCCCGTGCTCTAACGGGAAAATGATTTTCTCAGGGCTGATTTTAGCAGAAGGCAGGCTGTGGCCCCTTCCATCATTGTGAAGACTCCTCAGAGTGGTTATGTACTCTAATCCTGATTGGCTTCTTGGACTATGGAAATAAGAAATAGGAAAAGAATATCCACGAAGAAAGCTTAGCAATGAGGCTTTGTCTTACCGGCAGTAACTGGTGACATTGAGAAAACCCAGCTTGCTTTTCTGTAGCAATGAAGATGCATTAAAGCCTACTCTGGCTATTTTCTAAAAAAAAAAAAAAAAAAAAAAAAAGATTCAATAAAGTTTTATGTTATGGGATAATGGAGAATGCTTTTGGTTTCATAGGATGTAACAAAGAAGCAACTGTATGCACCAAGTTGGCAGAAACTATGTGTACAGAGATCTGATGGTCTCCTCTCCTTGGCAAGAGGAAAAGTCCATCACAAGAAAGCACATGTGAGCTGGAAAGTTGGCTCGGTGCCCACCAAGTTCCCCATCAATTTACCTGGGAAAGCCAGGTAAGGAGATGAAGCCACCCTGCTAATGAGTGCAAGAATAGCACTGGTCACTCAGGTCTGCATTCCATTTGACCTTTGGTGACCTGGGAGCTCCCAAAAATCAATTAAATGTCCTAGCATCTAATCCCCAGAAGGAATGCAGGAAATCCTCATACCCAAACCACACACCTTGGTTTTCTACTTAGGATATACAGTTACTGAAACTGTATCACACCACTTCTCAAGACAGCTCTGGGGAAGGACAAGATGTGAGAATCACTGATGAGATTTTGCAGGTTAAGAAAGGGGGGTGGGTGGGAGATTTCTTGCCTGTTCTCATTCCCTTCATCAGATTCCTATGGGGGAAGCTTGACACCACATGCCCTCAAGTGTACCATGCGAAGTGGTATGGGGGCATCTAATTGGCACCTCTCATCAGCAGTGGGAGATAGGATGGCCACTAGGACTGTGGAGCCCACCTTTTTCTGCTTGTCTTCTTCCTCCAGCAGCTGCAGCCTTTTGCTCTCCATCTCCTTCTGGCGGATGCTCTCCTTTGTCAGGGGGTTGCAGTTGTTATGTCCGGGGAGTAAGCGGAAGTAGCGTTTCTTTTCGGGGTCAAAGTAAAACCCTGGCAGATCTTTAGTCAAAAGAAATGAGATCCACTTCAACTTAGAACACTGCCCTGACCCACCTAAGAAGGAACCCAGGGGCCTGTCCACACCACCCCTCACAGAGCCCATCTGTTCTGAGGGGCAGAAGGTGGGGCTAACATTGTCAGTCACCATCCCATGCCCATGGGAGGAGCCGTCAGCCTCAGGATCCCCATTCCTGACACACCCAGGGTATTTAGTGTTTTGATTTGCTCCAGAATTTCCTCCAAGCCAGGAATGGGCTGGTGACATACATGGAACATAACCACATGCAAGCAAAGACACAGAGGGCTAAAAGAGGCCAAAGAGATGTAACCAGATGACAAGGTTTCATCTTTCCCACAGGCAGAGCCACAGGATGTCTACTGTTCAGCAGACTGCCTCACCTGGCACAGAAGAACTCCCAGCTGAGCTGGATGAGGTCGATGGGGACTCATCATCGCTGATGGGACCAGAATCTTGTGGGCTTTGCTCTGCCACTGAGTTACACCTGTTGACACACAATCACAGTAACTTGCAGTGAAGGGCTTGAGTCCCAGTTGTTCTGACTGTGGGATCCTGCAGGGGTCAATTCAGGCAGTTCCATGGCCCCCTGACCCTTCTGATTACTTGGGGAGATGTGACTTCTCCCTTCTCCTTGAAAGCAGTTTATCTACTACACACACACTAAAGTTAAGGCAAAGTTTTGGCTCCTTATCCTTAACAGGATGTGTGTCACAGTAATTCCCTTTCCTTATCTCCTCACTTGAGCATTCTGTGAGGTCTTTTTGAAATTTCCAGATGAAAAGAGGAATAATCTTTGCCAATAAGAATATTACCAGCTGGGCTCATTTGTCAGCTCAACAGCAGTTACAAGGCCAGGTGCATTTTATTCTTTATTGGATTTAGCAGTAGGCTAAATCACCTAACAGATGGAAAAATTGGTGGGTCAGAGCATAGAGGTGATTTGCTCAGTTAATACTGGGATAGTGCCATGGTTTGAACACTTGATTTGTGAAGCTACAAGCAGATTCTGTGGCAATTACAGGCTGAAGGATATAATGATAGAGCAAAACACCTAATTTTAGAATCCTGAAAAAATCTGCTTCAAAATCAAGAACTTCCTCCCCAACCCCCAAAGGAATACAAATGGAATAACTAGGCTGAAGAGATGAAAGAACTTTCTCTTTTGTCTGTAAATACTAACTACATAGTTTCAGAGAAAATTATTCATTCTCCCTTTTTATGGCCCAGAGCTTTCTGAAGCAGCTCAACTGTAATCAGCAGCAAGAGGAGGAAGGATTAAGGGTTATGACAAATGTCTACATTTCTAGTCCAAGGACTGCTGCTCCATTCTTTCCACAGAGCCCAGAAGGTGGCTGTCCAGCATGTTTCCACATGACTCTGCCAAAGCAGAGTTGCGACTCCTTTTTGCACAGATCATATTTTGCTACACGTTGTACTCTTGTGGGAAGGTGTGGGGCCCAAAAAATATCCATAGTTCTCCTTACAAAACATACAAACACTGGGCATCATCCTGATCATTCTACAACATGGGTCAAGTCTGCGACTCTGGCCTAAGAGTAATAGATTTATTCTGCTCCTAATGAGGCCCACTGTGTATAAAGGGCCTATTTTGAGCCAGGCAGCCCATCAGAGGCTTTCCATACAGTATTGCAAACCTCATAAGTAATACTTCTCTTTTGTACAAGAGTGACCAAAAGGATTAAGTAATTTGCCCAAATTCACATAGGCAAAAGCAATGTCAAACATTTTAATGGTTTTTGTTATTGTTTGGGTTCATGTGTTGTAGGAAGCATCTTGGTATTTGGCATCTTCTGACTGTCCATGTTAGGAGGAGGTCTGAAGTGTGGAGAAGTTTTGAGACTGCTGGCACGCAGTCCTCCTCTGGTGCAAAGACTTCTGCATGAAGGAAATACAATCTAGTCTCGGCCCAAGATACCCACCCACACCAGGAGAAGACATCTCTTCATAGTTCAGGGCCAATAGGACTTCTGGCCATAAGAACAGTAAGAGTGGAAAAGGTTTGCACCGGGGACTTCAACTCAGTATAGGTTAAGTTTAACTTTCTAAGCTGAGTAGTGGGTATATGATGTTCATTGTAATATTTTGTACACTTTTGTGTTTATTAAATGCAGTATTATATATTTAGCCTTTCTAAGGTCTTGGGCTGAATTAGCTATTTTCATTGGCTAGGAAAAGAGAGAGAGAGAGAGAGAGAGAGGGAAAAAGTCTGCAAACTAGAAAAACAGCTCTCCAGTTCTACCTGATAATGTCTTACTTCTAAGCCTCTGGCTAGTGCTCTGGCCAGAGGTCATGGTCACTCTGGAAAGAAAGAAGAGTGTGGCTGTATCTCCTCATTACTCCAAGTGTGGCAGGCAGGCTGACTTCCAGCAGCGGCACCCTCTAGGATCTTGTTAGAGATGCAGACTCTTCTTGGGCCCCAGCTCAGACCCCGCATTGTGGTGAGAACCATGGTGACTCCCACACAACCAAGGGGTGCCACAGTGCTAGAGGGGCCCCGGGCAGCAGCACTTGCCTCTCATCAGAACCATGCTGTCTGAGCCGAGAGTTCTGCTGGTGGCTCCTTCTCCCACGTCTTCTATTCTGCCAGTTGTTTTTATACATTTCTGCTCCTAAGAGAGAAAAAAAGAAAGTTCACATACAAATGTGTGTGTGTGCACATGCACGTGCTTTTCTGTTTGCTTCTTGATATTTCCTTCATGCTCAGAGCTAGGCAAGAGGATGGCCCAACTTGGGTTCTCACCAGAGCCACCACACCACACCTACAAAGGGCCGCTTCCAGGTGGAGACACCGAGGAAAGCCCATGCTTCTGTAGCCACTTCTCTTACCTCACCGTTGATACCTGGCCTGCCAATCTGCCGACCTCTGGTTCCTTGGGTCACTGTGTGAGGTGATGACAGATTCTCACAATTACATTAGATGGCAGTTGAGGCCGGCATGAGAACTCTTAGGTTATTCTTCTTTCTTTTCTTTACCAGATAACACCAGAGCATATAATTTTTCTCTCAGTCCACACACATCCCTATTTATAGAGAATAGATGACAGTGAACACTTTCTCCTACACAATTCCAGTACTGGGCAGGGAAAACTGTGAACATAGTTAAATGAGGGCCAGTGTGTAGGATTTCTCAATGTGCTTTATAAAGGGTTTAGCTTCCTGAAGTATGCAAGCTGTTAAAGGGACAGATGTGCAAATGCATTTTTTAAAGTAAGGAATGAGATAAAAAACACTTCTTACTGATAGTGCCACAATATTTCAAGTGGCTTTTTCAAATCTTATCTTGTATAGCCTGAATCTATCTCTTAACCACCAGTTTCAACATTGGGAATCACATTAAGAGTTCTTAAAAAGACCAAACTGTGGTACACGGACTAGTTGCTGTGAGTTCCATGCTTTCTTAACACCTGATTCACATCCCCCTCTCCCCAGCCCCAACTAACAGGAGACAGTGATGACATCTTACTGAATATACTTTTATTTATTTATTTATTTAAACTCAGTATACTTTAAAACCACATTCAAATGCCATCACAAAATTAGAAGAACATTTCTAGGACTGAATGCAACCAAAGAATAGATTAGAAAACTATTTGCTTTTATTTTCCAACTTCTTCTGAATGGGGAATGCTTGTTGGCATCAGCACACCCGAAGTCTGGACTCCTGGTCCAGTACTTACCCAAACATTTTGTGAATTCTGTAACAAAGTCCTCAGTTTGCTTGCTTCAGACAGTCTGCCTCCCCTACTGGGCCATTCCACAACTTGGATTACTTTCAGCAGATGCTCTCCAGTCCTGTGCCAGAATTAATAAGCACTACTAAGCAAAGCATATAGCCATGCTGAGGTGGGGCCATCATAAATGTCTTATTTTCATTCTCTGCTGGGAAATTATGAATTAAACTACTTTAATTATTCCTAGTCGGAGTCACTCCCCACAACTCAGGGTGTTATCCCTGTCCCAAATTCCCTTTCCACTTTCTTCCAATCCTCCTTGTTAGTATAGCTCTCCACCTCATGTAGAAAAGAGATGTTGCCAGGTATGAATATTACAACTTTACCCTTTCTCTTCCACAAGTATCTGCCTTTAATATTTCCAATGGTCTTCCACTTGTCTTGGGGAAACAGGTGTCCTTGTGCCTTTTCCTGGCAAACCCATTCCACCTGGCTGTTGCTCTTATTCCTCCTCAGACTCAACAGACACCTGTTCCCGTATGCTTAACCAATTTCCCCTGTCCTTATATCTCGGCTTATGAACAGGCTCAGGTTTTTAATTTGTATGTGCTCCATCTCCAACCCAAAAGGAAGAAGATATCCTTAGCACATGGTCTATGTGCAGACATCCCATCTATTTCCCTGTCACTCCTCAACCCACTGCAGTCAGGCTACCTTCCTCACCCTTCTGGTAAAATGCTCTTGTGAGGCATTTAACTAATGATCCCCCTACCTGCCAAAGTTAGTGGTCTCTCTTTAAAACATGTGATGCCACAAAGCATCACTCTTCCTTTGGCTTCTGGGAACATTTCTCTTGGTTTTCCCTTTACTTGTCAAACTCATCCTTTTCAAAGGTTTCTCTTGGGTCACCTGTCCTGTGTCTGTCTTCTACTGTCCTAGATCTTTTCACACTTATACCACCATCTCACCTGCCAATGCAGGTTCATCTCTAACCCCTAATACCCCTCCTGGGCATCAACTTCTACTGCCACTATCTACTTCTACGGTGACAGCAGACTCAGCAGGTTCAGAGTCCATGATTTCTCCCTAGTTCTCTGTCTGCTCTTTTACCTATCCATATTTTCCTTCTCTGTAAATATTACTGCTGCCCTCACCCCTGTCCTATAGTACAATAACTTTATTCATTTTCCTAAGCAATCCACTTTCATGGTTCCTAGACACCACATGCATGGGTCTCCCTGAGGATCAATTATCTTAATCTTTATTTAAGAATAAAGTTGTGGGATCCCTGGGTGGCGCAGCGGTTTGGCGCCTGCCTTTGGCCCAGGGCGTGATCCTGGAGACCCGGGATCGAATCCCATGTCGGGCTCCCGGTGCATGGAGCCTGCTTCTCCCTCTCCCTCTGCCTCTCTCTCTCTCTCTCTCTCTCTCTCTCTCTCTGGAGCCTGCTTCTCCCTCTCCCTCTGCCTCTCTCTCTCTCTCTCTGTGACTATCATAAATAAATAAAAATTAAAAAAAAAACTTTATAAAAAAAAAAGAATAAAGTTGTATTTACTAACTAGTTAAGTTACAAACTAAGAAGAACTATGCAGCAGAAGGGAAATAGGGCCAGTGTTAGAAAAAGAACCCTTATTGACAGATTATTAGCAACTCTATAAAAAGATAATTTCTCTAGATTCCACATTCTGTACATAGGATGTCAGTTTGCTTTAATTGTGAAGTAATGCAGGACTACAGTGAAGAACACATGTAATGGTAAGTCAAAGCAGATCAGGTGGCAGGAGCATGGCATGCCCACACCATTATCCTCCAAAGAGGAGTGGCAAAATCAAGGACATAATAAATAATGAAATAACTGGTGAGCGCTGATTTTGGAATATGTCTGAACCAGTAACTCACACAAGTGCAGGTTCAGGTACTGCAACACAAGGAAAGACTGACGGCATTAACTGACTTAATAAGCAAGATCAAGCCAAAGTCATCTTAAAAGGTCATAATAAATAGAAGTTGACTGAACACAGAAAGGATTAGAGTGGGATGAACTGGTATCTTTTTGTACTTTTAAGAAGCCTATTTCAGGGGTGGGGAGTGTCTTCCCCGAATGCAGACATAGTTCACTCTCAGTACCCACTTTATGCATTATGCTTGCTTGCCCTTATCACTCTGTACTAAACTTTGTAGTCCCATCTCAGATTAACATAACATGAATTCTCTAAGCAAAGACCCTGCCTTGTTCCTTCTGTTCCTAGCACTCATGACCTACTTGTTCTCAGTAAATGTTCACTGAACTAAACAAAAAACAAAACAACCTCACAACTACTTTAAAATTCCAGGTAGCCCCTTTTTGCTCTAGGCATTTTCATTTACAAAGTCAAACATGATTTAACTTTTTGGAAAATGACTAGGCAATACTTATCAAGTAACTTATAAATGTACAAGCCTTGTGTTGGGAATGGATCTTAAAAAATAATCCAAAAGACTATAAAAATTACAACTTCACAATCACTTTATGAGGCTAGTATTACCCTATTACCAAAACTGAAGACATCGCAAGAAAACTACTTATCAATATACCCATGACACAGACACACAAAATGCTAACAAACCAAATCCAGGAGCATATAAAAAGGATTATACATGATGAGCAAGCAGAATTTATCTCAGGAATATAAGGTTGATTCAACGTAGTAAAATCAATCAATGTAATACAGCATATTAACAGAATACATGGAAGGGAAAACCCCACATGATTTCAATAGATACAGAAAGGGCATTGGGTAAAATCCAATGGCCTCTCATGATTAAAAGCTAGAAATAGAAGGTAACTTCCTCAACTTGATAAAGGGCATCTACAAAAAAAACCCAAAGCTAACATCACACTTAATGGTCAAAGAGTGCAAGTTTCCTCCCCAAGATCAGGAACAAGTCAAGGATGTCTGTTCTCACCACTTCCATTCAACACTATACTGGGAGTTCTAGTCAACGGCAATTAGTCAAGAAAAAGAAATAAAAGGCACTCAAACAGGAAAATAAAAAGTACTTCTATTTGTAGCTGGCATGATCTTATATAGAGAAAATCCTAAAAAATCAACAGCAAAACTATTAGAGGGGATACATGAATTATACAAGGTTGCAGGATACAATCTGAAAATGAAAGAAACAATTCCATTTACAGTAACATCAAAAAACTATAAATTACTTAGAAATACATATAATATGGTAAGTGGGTAACTTGTACATTGAAACTATAAAACACTATGAAAGAAATTAAAGAGGACCCAAGTAAATGGAAACATATCTATGTCATAAATTATAAAACCTAAAATGGCCTCCAAATTGATTTACAGACTTAATGGAATCCCTATCAAAATTCCAATTGCTATTTTTGTAGAAATGGAGCAGCTGATCCTAAAATTCATATGGAAATGCAAGGGGTCCAAAACAGTTAAAAAAAAAAAAAAAAAGTCTTGAGAAAGCAAAATTGGAGGACTCACACTTTCCAATTTCAAAACTTAATACAAAGATACAGTAATCAAGATAATGTGGTAGCGGCATAAGGACAGAAACACAGATCACTGGAGTAGAACTGAGAGTCCAAAAATAAACCCACCACAGCTATGTTTTTTTTTTTTTTAATTTTAAGTGGGCTCCACACCCAATGTAGGACTTGAACTCATGTCCCAGAGATTAAGAGCTGCATGCTCTACTGATGGAAACAGCCAGGCACCCCCCTCAATTGATTTTTGAAAACGATGCCAAGACTATTCAGGAGGGGAAAGTAAAATATTTCAACTACTAGGATAACTGGATATCCACCTGCAAAAGAATGAATTTGGATTCCTACTTCACATCATACATAAGAACTAATTCTAATGGATCTAATATCTAAAACTATAAAACTTAAAAAAAAAGATTTATTTTAGGGAGAAAGAGAACGCATGCAAGATCAGAAGGGGGAGATGGAGAAAATCCCAAGTAAACTCCATGCTGAGCTCAGAGCCCCACATGGGGCTCAATCCTACGACCCTGAGATCATGACCCAAAGCTGAAACCAAGAACTGGATGCTTAACTAGCGCCATCCAGATGCCCCCTAAAAGTATAAAACTCTTAGAAGAAAACAAAGATATAAATCATCATGATCATAGATTAAGTAATGATTCCTTAGATAGAATGCCTGAAGCACAAGAAAAAAATAAAATAAAATAGACCTCATCAAATTAAAAACTTGTGTACATCAAATGATCACTACTAAAAAAGGGGGAAAAAAAAGAGTGAAAAGCCAACTCACAAAATGGAGGAAAATTATTTTTATATTTTTTAAAGATTTACTTACTTATCTGAGAGCAAGAGCACGTGTTCAAATGGGGGAAGGAGGTAGGGAAGGAGAGAATCTCAAGCCGACTCACCACTGAGCATAGAGCCCAACACAGGGCTAAATCTCACTACCCCATGATCATGATCTGAGCTTAAATCAAGAGTCAGGTGCTTAACTGACTGAGCTACCCAAGCACCCCAAGAAAATTATTTTTAAATTCTGTATTTGATAAGGATTTAGTATCCAGAATATATAAATAACCCAACTAAATAATAATAAAACAATTAAAGACATTTTTTTCAGACATACAAATGGCCACTTAGAAAATGAAAAGATGCTCAACATCATTAGTCACTAAGTAGATGCAAATCAAAACCACAGTAAGATACCACTTTATACCTACCAGGGTGGCTACAATCAAAAAAGCAGATAACAAGTATTGGTTGAAGATGTAGAGAAACCTCATACATTACTGGTGGAAGGCAAAATTCTGCAGCCAGTTTGGAAAAAAGTTTGGCAGTTGTTCCAAAGGTTCAACAGTTACATGACTTAGCAAAACCCAGCAGAAATGAAAACACAGAGCTATACAAAAATTTGGTACCATTCATAGCAGCACTATTCATAATTAATTGCCTCAAAGTAGAAACCTAAATTTCCACCGACTGGTGAATGGATAAACCAAATGTGCCACATCTGTACAACAGAGTTCAACCATGAAAAGAGTGAAGTACTGATGCTTGCTACAATGTGGACAAACCTTGAAAACATTATGCTAAATGAAAGTAGCCAGACACAAAGGGATGACACAAAAGGTCACATATTCTATGAATCAATGTACATGAAATCTCCAGAATAGGCAAGTTCAGATACAGAGAGGGAGGAGAGAGGGGGAAGAAGAGGTTGTTTCCAGGGGGCTGAGAGTAGGGGAAGAGAAGGCAGAAAATGGGGAGTGACTAACTGGCACAAAGATCTCTGCACACTCAAAGATTTTTTTTTTTTGAAAGAAGCTTCTTGGGAGACTATTTTTCCGTTATAAGTACGTTCCCTACTCATCCCAAGTTAATTAAGACTCTGATTACATTGTTTTCACAGGCAACATGCCACCAGATTACAACAAACTTTGGTACCAAAAGCAATAGTCACATATACAATACTTTAGTATGCCAGTTTTGTTTTAAAACCAGAATTAGGTTGAATGTGACTTTTATTTAAACTAAAATTTATGCCTGTGCATTCATAAAATACTGATATATTAGTTTCATATTTCCTTTATTCTGTTTGATTACATATACACTGAAAGGTAAACATACAGATCAAATGATGAGACTTCATGTTTCAGTGAAAGTTTAAAAAAAAGAAAACTTGTCTTTTTACTTAACACTGCAAGATAAAGAATTTTTTTAAATTTTTTTAAAATTTATTTATGATAGTCATCACAGAGAGAGAGAGAGAGAGGCAGAGACATAGGCAGAGGGAGAAGCAGGCTCCATTCACCAAGAGCCAGACGTGGGATTCGATCCCGGGTCTCCAGGATCGCGCCCTGGGCCAAAGGCAGGCGCTAAACCGCTGTGCCACCCAGGGATCCCAAGAATTTTTTTTTGAGAGGGGGAGGTTGAGGGACAGAGGGACGAGAGAGAATTATTAAGCAGGCTCCATGCCCAGGACTGAGCCCAATGCAAGACCCAAACTCATAACTGTGAGATCATGACCTGAGCCAAAATGGAGAGTTGGATGTTTCATTGACTGAGACACCCAGGCACCCCATGAAATAGAATTTTTAAATCAGAACAACTAGGTAGGATCCTTTTCTGGAGTTGACCTAAAAGAAACTAACTGAATTGGTAGATTTTTTTTTTTTTTGGCTTCTGTTATCTACTTACTGTAGCACTTCCAACCAGGAGCAGTGTAATAATGTGAAACACTCTGAAATCCATAATCATTAAAAAAAAAAGGGGGGGGCAGATTATACAAAAAGACCACACATCACAAAGAGGTTAAAATGACTAGGTATATATATTTTTTAAAACTTTCATTTACATCAGCAGAAACTTCCTTAAATTTTCTTCCCCTGTTTTCAATGGTATTTCATTTTGAGGTTTAACATAGCAAGCCAGTATAAAGTTTTACAATTCAGTACAGCAGATCTCTTGACCCACAGTTTCACTTTCCCTGGGTTCAGTTATCCTCCATCAGATCCAGAAGCAGATGATTCTCCTCCGGATGTACCCTCAGATCATCAGGAGATCAGTAACAGCCTAATGCTGTGTCACAACATCTACATGTCGTCTCATCACGTAGGCATTTTATCATCTCACATCATCACAGAAGGGTGAGTACAGTACAAGAAAGTATTTTGAGACAGACCACGTTCACATACCTTGTATCACAGTATGTTGTTGTAATTGTTCTATTTTATTACCAGTTATTGTTATTCACCTCTTACTGTGCCTAATTTATAAATTAAACTTTATCACAGGTATGTCTATATAGGAGAAAACATAATAAGTTTTTTTACTATCCATGGTTTTAGGCATCCACTGGGGGCTTTGGAATGTGTCCCCTGGATAAGGGGTAATACTGTAATCCTGGATTCTGAGTCATTTTAAGATGAAAATGGAAAGGAGTATAAGAAAATTTAGTTTTCTTCTGTAACATTTCAATCAACTGCTTGTTGTTCCTTTCTTAGTCAACAGATGGATACCTGTCCTGTTCCAGATACACATTTAGCTGACAGCGATCTCTGAAAACTCTGAATCTAAATTTGTTCTTGTCAGAAACCAGAAAAACAGGACTGCCTAACTCAAGCTCTAACTGAAACCTATTGTTCTTATTTCTTATCATAGTTTTTTGAGGCATTGATAAAGAGGTTTTGCAATGACCAGAACATTTTAACTGCTAGGCCAGAAAAGCCCCCAAAACAACAGAATGCCTAGAAAACCACATCCCACACATCACCTCCCTGCCCACGATCATATGACGCACACATTATAACCCCCCCACCTGTGATCACATGTTCTGTCTGTTTGTTCACACGTACCTCTCTGCACATCTCCTCCTTAGAGGTCAGTCAAGACTTGAGCCTGCCACCTCCTCTGGCTGCTGGCACTTAAATTTCTCTCTTTTCCAAAGAAAGATCTCTTGAGAGAAGTTTATCCAAGTTTGTTCGGCAAGAGTATTGGCAAATCTAGGTAGGAGCTATGCTTTTGATTTGTCCCCCATATTCTTGGGGACGGAGCAGTTGGCCTCACGGGGCACCAAAGCTTTCCTGTTGGTTTCTGGAGTTACTGGCTGAGATGGATTGTTGGGTAACACTCTTAACGTTATCTACATGTGGTGGATAATCTAGTGGATACCCAGAGCTTCTGAAAGACCTATAAATCTTCCTCACCAACCTTTGGCACATCTTGGTAGGCAGCTGTGTATACCTCTAATGCTTTGCTGTGAAACAATTTCAATAGTGATAAAATGGAAATACAGTGTTGGTATCCTTTATTTTTTGCTCTTCAGAACTGCCAATAGCTTTCTCCAGATGAAAGCTGTTTGGATAGCATCCACTGTAGCTGCCTGTTTTTTATTTGTTTTTTAAGATTTTATTTATTTATTCATGAGAGACAGAGAGAGAGGCAGGCAGAGACATAGGCAGAGGGAGAAGCAGGCTCCATGCAAGGAGCGCGATGTGGGACTCGATCCCGGGACCGTGGGATCACGCCCTGAGCCGAAGGCAGATGTTCAACCACTGAGCCATCCAGGCATCCCTGTGGCTGCCTGTTTAACTGGGTTCCACCCACATGCCCATAAGATGGGTTTGCAGACTTGTCCTTTCTAATTCAGCTTAGCTTGTCCATTCCTTGCCATTATGGTTGTTGTGAAATCATCCCATTTCATTTTTACCTTGGTTTTAAGAGCTTTCAAAGGTTCACCTCCTCCGGCTCCAAGTATGAACCTCTGCCTTGTTGATAATCCTGAAGTTTGGCAAATTTCGGAGTTTTTCAGGTCCTGCTTCAAATCAAGGATCTCCCTGGGGGGGGGGCTCAGCGGTTTAGCGCCTGCCTTCAGCCCAGGGCAGGATCCCGGAGTTCCGGGATCGAGTCCCACATCAGGCTCCCTGAACGGAGCCTGCTTTTCCCTCTGCCTGTGTCTCTGCCTCACGCTCCCTCTGTGTCTCTCGTGAATTAAAAAAAGGGGGGGGGGCAGCCCCAGTAGCTCAGCAGTTTAGCGCCGCCTTCGGCCCAGGGTATGATCCTGGAGAGCTGGGATCGAGTCCCATGTCAGGATCACTGCGTGGAGCCTGCTTCTCCCTCTGCCTGTGTCTCTGCCTCTCTCTCTCTCTGTCTCTCTCATGAATAAATAAAATCTTAAAAAAAAAAAGAAAGCCAATTAAAAAAAAAATAAAACAAAACAAAACAAAACACAAATCTACGATCTCTCTAGTGGCCCAGTTATGGGATCTCCCTGGGAAGGTGGTTTTGCCTTGCAGTGGGACAGTTCTCCCCACAGGAACCTCCAAGATTTGGTAGAGCTCTCCCAAAAGCTTGTGGTTGGAACATCCCAGTTTCTTGGATAACTGGCCCTGCCCCTTTCCCAAGATGCCTACCTTGCTACCTCATGCCTCAGGGTTGTGGGGCAGCCTGGGGGTGGGGGTGGGGTGTCTGCTTAGCAAGGGTGCTGGGAGCCCTCAGGCCTCTGGCTTTCCTTGCTTCAGCCCAGGGCTGAAATTCAGGGAGGGAAGAGGCTCCATATTTTCTACTTAAGACCTCAGGTTGGGAGCCCTGGCAGCTGGGCCTCAACATCTGGCCTGGAGCCCAACAACGTTCCTCTGAATTGCATGGGCTACAGGGTTTTTTTTCTGGGGTGATAAAAATGCTCTGGAAGAAGAACGCGGCGAGAGTCACACAACTTTGTGAATATCCTACAAAACCTACCGAACTGTATCCTTTAAAACGGTGGATTTTACGGTGTGTGAATTATATCTCAAAAACAAAAAAGATTTACTAACTGTAATATTTAAAAGTGAGAAACAGGGCAGCCCAGGTGGCTCAGCGGTTTAGCACCGCCTTCAGCTCAGGGCGTGACCCTGGAGACCTGGTATCGAGTCCCGCGTCAGGCTCCCAGCATGGAGCCTGCTTCTCCCTCGGCCTGTGTCTCTGCCTCTCTCTCTCTCATGAATAAATAAAATCTTAAAAAAAATAAAAATAAAAGTGAGAAACATCCTAAAAAAAAAAAAAAAACCACCCAACAGGGTAATTACGATGACGCAGACTCCTGGACTGTAATATGGAAAAGGCGAATGCTGAATAGCTTGTAAGGCCCAACACAAAATGGCCCCTACAAGGAGCTCGCCTTGCCCACCTTGAGTTTTTTTTTGTTTTTTTTTTAATAACTATTTTTACAAATGAGGAAACTGAGGCTTCCAGGTCTAAGTTATCTTACCCAGCAGGACACGAAGCGTGTTGGAAAAGAAATTCCGCCCCTGCCGGTCAGGCCCCGGGGCTGGGTTACCCGCAGAACAACACCTCAACCGTGATTTCCATTGTTATTTAAAACAGAACTTCGCGGGGGGGGGGGTGTGTGTGTGTTTCGAATTTTGTTTCCTCCAGGAAGTTTTCACAGATTTCTTTCCTCCCCGTAGTCCGAGTCTAGAGAGGGGGACCGCAGGCCACCCCACGGCCTTGGGGGCAAGCGGCGGAGGCCGGCGGCGGCGGGGGGGGGGGTGACGAGGCCTCCGGGACCCCGAGAGCCCGAGGACGTGGGGGGGCTTCCCCGCCGGCTCGCAGCTCGGCCTGCGGGTTCGCACCCGGGCTCCGGCACCGACCAGTGCGGCAGGGAGCGCGCAAGCGAAACCTCACGAGGCCTCCTCCCGCGCCCGACCGAGGCACCCACCTCCCAGGGCTGCAGGGGGGAGACCTGGCTGAGGCGCGCGAGGCAGTTAGCCCGCGCCGAGCTCTCGGCCCACGCTCAGGGAGCGGCAGCCGTTCTCACCGCCTCAACTTTCAGGGACACGGCCGCCGAGGCTCCCCGGTCCCGACACCGGCAGGGGCTGGGGGCCACGCTCAGCAACGGGGCTCAACGGGACGCCCCCTCGGGGTGCCCCCCACCCCCCGCGTTCACGGCTGCAGGACCCAACCGGCCGGACGGGCGGGGCTCCTCACGCCCGCGGGGCCGGCCCAGCCCCCCACCCACGCCACGCTCAGGCCGGCGTCGCACGTGCTCCGCGGCTCCCCGCCCCTTTCTCGGGCCTTCCCCCACGGCCCAGCCCACCCCGCGCTCTGTGCGCGGAGCAGCGGCAGCCCCCGGGCCGACGCCAACGGCCGCCGCCGCCGGCACACACTGACTCACCAGACGGTCCTTCCCGGCTCTCCTCAGGCCGGGGCCCGGCAGGCGTACGCGATACGCGTGGACCCAGGACCCGGAAAGACCACGCTGTAGCGTCGGCCAGTTAGTTGCGTCCGTTTTTTGTGTTGTCGCAGCGGATAGGACTAGGGGGCCGCCCCCTCCTCCTCATTGGACACGGCTTCTGGCTGTCTACGCCAATAGGGTGGGTCTTAGGGGGAGGGCGGAGACTGGAGCCTCGGCTCCTCCCATGCCAGGCGAGGAGGCCGCGTGTGGGCGGGCGAGTCTGGGGCGGGGCCTGGCGCGCCGGGGGCGGAGTTCCGACCCCGGAAGCTCCGAGGAGGCGGAGTCTCTGAAGGAGCGGTACAGGCCCAGCAGCGGATACCTTCGCTTTCCGCAGCCAGTTGATCCCGCCGGGAGTCGTCCTCCTGCTGCCTTGGGCTACTATATTTAAAGCTGAGATTTCGAGGGAAGGAAAGATGTTACTGTGGGAAAGACAAAGGCGTCTCTGAGGTGAGGGAGAAAGAAACAGGTGGTGACGTCTTGGGCAGTGACCTCAGGTGACCTCAGCAGCCGAGGCTGCTGACCCTAGGTGTGTATGGCTCCGAGGTGCGGAGGACCGTGGTCTGGACGGCCGTCAAGGAAGGTCACTTCTAAGTCTAGTTCTGTTTTCCTGCCTTGCTCTATGACCTAGGAAGAGTCTCTTCTTTTTTGTGCCTTCATTTCTTCTTTTGAACCATGAAGTTGATCTGATGTCCTGATGTTCTCTCCAAGGCAAAGTTTGTTTGTACGACTGATATTTCCAGAATGTTCTCTATGTGCTGTCCCTGTTCCAGATGCGAGCTGAGAGCTATCAGAACTTTTAGAAGCTTGCAATGGGCACTTGGCCAGAAGTGATGTTTTTTTTTCTTTAATATTTTATTTATTTATTTTATTTATTTATGATAGTCACACACAGAGAGAGAGAGAGAGAGGCAGAGACACAGGCAGAGGGAGAAGCAGGCTCCATGCACCGGGAGCCCGACGTGGGATTCGATCCCGGGTCTCCAGGATCGCGCCCTGGGCCAAAGGCAGGTGCTAAACCACTGCACCACCCAGGGATCCCTAGAAGTGATGGTTTTGTGAGAAGATCAGGCTGGGTTCAAACAGGCAGGCTTGGTGGTGGTGGTGCGGGGGCAGGGGTTGGTTAAAAAGGAAAGAAAGAAAAAAAAAATTATACAAATAGGCTGGGCTTGGTTGTTGCCACTACTAGGCCTGGCACACCACGTGCCTTGTTAACCCAGGTCCCTCTGAGTGGCTGGACGGGTTAGAAAATAGGTTGTGTGGTTTATCAGTTGTATCTCAGTGTGAAAGCATTGTAGAATTTAAGCTCTCAAGGAGTTTACAAACAAATGCAGGGTGTGGAATGGGGAGAGGTGGTAAGTGGAATGAGAAGTGAGTATAGTCAGAATAAAGGACAGCGTTGTGAAGCTTGAGTGGCCCAGAAGAGAAGGCAGAGAGAAATTCTGAGCTAAATAAACCACCTGCCTGTTCAAGGAATAGTGAGGCATTTATTTTGGCTGGATGGGAGGGGAGTCCTGGAAGCAAAACCCTGCTGGGTAGGTTGGGTCAAAGGTCAGGGGTAGGAGCAGGCCGAGAGACCCGGAAGGTCTGAGAGTTGGGGAGTGCGGGACTAGAGCTGCACTTTGGAGCGGTCACCCAGGCAGCACAGTGGGAGAGACCTGTGCAAGTCGGCCGGGAGCCTCCTTAGGAGCTTATTGCAGCAACTCGGTGAAAAGTAGTGAGGACTGAAGCTGAGTGGTGGCCGCTGGGATGGACCGGAGTGTAGATGGGAGACACTTCAGAGGAGGGAGGAGCTGCAAGGCTTGATGAACTTTGTGGGAGGAGTCAAAGGGGATTGTAAACTGAACAGCTAGGGTCACTGGTGAAGGTCAGGAAGGAGTTGGCTTGGGGCATGCGGAGTGAATGGCCGCAGCCCGGCAGCTGGGGCTCAGGCACAGCTTCTGCCTCAGCCATCTGCAACAGGCACACCTGAGAAAAAAAAGGTTAGAGAACATTTACAAATCAAGGCACAAAAGGAACTTGGTCTTGGGTGAGTCATTTGGCCTCTGTGAGCCTCAGTTTCCTCATAGATAAAATGAGGATGACCATCTGTACTGAAGAGTTATAGTGAGGAGTAGATATGGTGACTATAAAGCACCTCACGGCTTGGTCTACATGTCCATGGATTAAGTAGCCTCTGTTATGAGGAAGGCTGGATATCTGGATGGTGCATATTACCATCAAAAGTAAAAATAGTGGCTCCTGGGTGGTTCAATAGGTTGAGGGATGGATTCTTGATTTCAGTTCATGTCATGATCTTATGTGTCATGAGTTCGAACCAAGGGTCGGCTCCATGCTTAGTGTGGAGTCGGCTTGAGAGTCTCCCTTTCCCATTCCCTCTGCCCTTTCCCCTGCTCACACTCTCTCTCTAAAATAAATAAATGTTTAAAGGAAAAAATAATTCCTGGGACGCCTGGGTGGCTCAGTGGTTGGGCGTCTGCCTTTTTCTCAGGGCGTGATCCTGGATTCCCGGGATTGAGCCCTGCACCTGGCTTCTTGCGTGGAGCCTGCTTTTCCTCCCTCTGCCTGTGTCTCATAAATAAATAAATAAAATATTTTTTTTAATTCTTTTTTTTTTTTAAATTTCACCTCCAGAATTTGAAGCCAAGGCAAATAAGAGTTTTGCATCTAAAATGAACAACATTAAATTTGACTACATTAAAAAGAGAAAAACCATGTAATCCTTGTCATATGCCTTATATTTTCTAAGATTTTTCTATATATTCATTCTTTTCATTAGGACAACAGTGTGAGATAGGTACTACTAATAATAGTACCACTTCACTGATAACTAGTTGAGTCCTCGGTTAAGTCACACAGTCAGTGAGTGGCAGAGCCAGGATTTAAACTTAGGCAGAATTTGTGCTCTCAGGGCAAAAACTATTGAAAGTCAAAAGACGCTTAGTTTGGTATAAAATATCTTTAACTCCTATCGCAGAAAAGTGATTTTCTTAATATATAAAGTACTTCAAAAATAATCTCAATAGAAAAATGAACAGCATTGAGCAGCCCAGGTAGCTCAGCGGTTTAGCGCCGCCTTCAGCCTAGGGTGTGATCCCAGGGTCCTGGGATCGAGTCCCACATTGGGCTCCCTGCATGGAGCCTGCTTCTCCCTCTGCCTGTGTCTCTGTCCGCCCCCCTCTGTCTCTCATGAATAAATAAATAAAATCTTAAAAAAAAAGAAAAATGAAAGCATCTATACCAACTATACAGAAAAGGAAGTAAAAATGAAGGGATCCCACTGTCACTCAATATAAGTAAAATGTGGTTTAAAACTCCTGACGGGTAACTGAGTGGCTCAGTCTTGATTTTGGCTCAGGTCATGATCTCAGGGTCATGAGATTGCACCCTATGTGGGGCTTCATGCTCAGTGCAGAGTCTGCTTGTCCCTCTCCCTATCCCTCTGCTCATCTCATTCTGCTCCTCCCCTGTTCTCTCTCTCTCTCAAATAAATAAATACAATCTTAAAAGACAAACCCTTCTCTGGTATATCCTTTTTCATAACCAGATTAGCAAAATCCAGAATTTTATTAGTGCTCAGTAAGGCTCTCCTACAACCTCTAAGGGAGATACCTTGGCAACCTATCAATATTATCAAAATAAAAAATGCATATACCTTTGACCCAGCAATTACACTGCTAGGAATTGATCCAAAAAATGTTTGCTTATGTGCAAAATGACTTAGGTAAATGGAACATTGTGTAATAGTGAAAGTTTGGAAGCCTTCTTAATGTCCATTAGTAGGAGACTAGTTTAAAAAATGATAGTACATTCATTCAGTGGAATACTGTGCACTGAAAAAAGACAAGAATAAGAATAAGGAGGCTCTTTATATACTGATATAAAACTACCCCCAAGATAGATTTTTGGTGAAAAAAAAGCAAGGTGAAGAACAGCATGGAAAGTTCTACAGAGGGTGAAAAATGTCTGTGTGTGTGTGTGTTGTGTGTGCATGTTTATCTCCCTGGAATGATATACAGGAAACTGATAATATCAATTCCTTCTAGGGAGGTGACCAAGATGATTAGGAGACAGGGATGACCATATGTCCCATTGTGCCTTTTGAATTTTGACCATGTGAATATATTGCCTATTAAAATACAAAATTTAGGTGTTTTTTTTTTAAGATTTTATTTATTTATTTGTTTATTCATAGAGACACAGAGAGAGAGAGAGAGGCAGAGGAACAGGCAGAGGGAGAAGCAGGCTCCATGCAGGGAGCCCGATGTGGGACTTGACCCAGTGTCCCCAGGATCACACCCCAGGCTGCAGGTGGCGCTAAACCGCTGCACCACCAGGGCTGCCCCCAAAATTTAGGTGTTAATTAAAACAAATGAACATTATGTACAGCAACCAACTGCAGAAGCTACTCATTTTAAGAGGTGACCTGTGAATATGTTGCTAAAGAAGCTAGAATGCTGATCACATCCCATCATGGAGACACTGAGGCAAAATATAATCATCAATAAAGGAAAAATGGAAATTAACACAACCATTAAGTGATAACAGTCCACCCCAAGCCCAGAAAAAGTATCCTTTTAATCAGAATTTATCAATATTTAGCCAGTAGTATCTAATGTCCTGGTCACTGGAACTCTGCATCCAGAATAATTGACCAGTTCTTTCCTTAATGAGAATTACTTATCATACAAGACTCTCCGACTCTCTTTGTTTGACTACATGTTCACCAAAATGCTGATGACTGCTTCTACTATCCAGGAAACGTGATTCTAGAAAGGAGAGAGCTTTGGGTAATGGGCAAGAATATTCTAGAAACTAGGAAGATACATGTCCCACTAATAATTAATAAATAATTGATATTCTATGTACTTGGATGCACTAAAGTGGTTTCTTTTTTTCTTTTTTTCTTTTTTTTTCTTGCTGGACATAGAGCCTAACACAGGGCTTGAACTGATGACCCTGAGATCACGGCCTCAGCTGAGATCAAAAGTTGGACACTTAACCAACCGAGCCAGCCAGGTGCTCCTGTACTGAATGAAGCACTTTCTAAGGATCTGGTCTAAGTAACTGATAATATCAAGTGTTGGAACCCCCAAACTCAAGGACAAGACTTGTAGTGCTTCTGAAGTGTTATTCTTAGCTAGTGAGCAGCATGACCAATTTAACAATAATATATGCTTGATGCAAAATTTATGAAAAGAAAAGCACAAAGTAAAAAAAAAAACAAACAAACCCAAATTACCTATGATAAATCCATTCCTTGAAAAAAGCCCTGTTAGTATTTGGATGTCTTTATTTCTAAGCATGTGTTTGTTGTACTTGTTTACATAGTTCATTAATTCATTCAAATATTTATTGAGCATTTGGAATGCCATGCCTGTTCTAGATGCTGGGGATGTAGTTATATATATATTTTTTAATAATTAAAAACTTCCTTTTGAAGCAGTCACAAACTAATAGAAAATTCCAACTGTAATACAGAGGAATTTCACACTGGAATACTTTTAGTTTGCGTTTTCAACAGAATAACCACAGTGTATATAGATATATATACATATATATCTCTACAATATAACCATCAAAATCAGGATTTCAACATTTTTCTACAATCTAATCCTTGGCCCCACTCAAGAATCACCCACTGTCCTAATAATTTTCTTTATGGCAAAAGGATCCAGTTCAGAATCACATGCTGTATTCAAGTTATGTCTCCAATCTCCTTTAGTCTAGAATAGTTCCTCAATCTTTCTTTAATTTTAATGACCTTGAAACTTTTGAAGATTGCAAGCCAGTTAACTTGTAAAATGTCTCTCAATTTGGGCCTTCATTTTGGGTTTGTCTAATGTTTTCCAGTATTAGATTCAGACTGTATCTTTAAGAGGAAAATCAGAGATGACACTGCACTCTTCCGGTTGCATCCTATGAGGTGGCACATAGTTTTCATTTGACTTATTATGGATGATGTTAACTTTCACTTCTTGATTAAGGTAATGGTCAAACAGGCTTCTCTAAAGTTACTTTTTAAAAATTAAAATTTATTTTAAATTTTGAAATAATTATAGACTCACAGGAAGTTGCAAAAATAATATAAAGAAGTCCCTGTACCTTCCTATAATTCCCCCTATGATAACATCTTACATAACCATAGTAAAACATTAATTTTTTTTTTTAGTAATTTGGTTAGCATTTGTGAGTCTGTAAATATTCTATTCTTTATCAAGCAATGCAATTAATCACTTGATTAATGGGCTCAGAGTTTCCTATGTTATTTAGTGGGTTAAATCTATTCTCATCATTGTTTATTTTTATGCTAAAATAGTCCAGTTTGGCTAGTAGAAACTCTTCAGACTGACTTCTGTGTCCTTTTGACATGTCCTCATTATTCTTTGATCATTCTTTTCTGGCAAAAGATGTTGTGAGCTCCTCTTAAACTTCCCCTGTCCCAGGCCTGAAATGAGTTATTTCTCTAAGGGTTCCTAGTGCCATTTAGTGGACAGTGGTATTTAGAAGCCAAGATTTGAATGTTAAGCATTGCTATTGTATAGTTATATAATAGCTCATTGCTATTAGGGTGTCCCTCTTGCAAGGCCCACTCAAGGTCACAGTTGGGTATATACACCCACACACTTCCACACACAATGTACACATAAACTCATATATACATTTACATCCATATTTACTTGTATATCTGTCTATCTTGGAAACCATGAATTCACACCAATACCTCCGATTCCAATCCATTACCATGGAGCTCATCAAATTTTCTTTTTCCATATTTGTATCTTCTCTAAATGACTTATCTTTTTTAAAAAATATTTTATTTATTTATTTATTTGAGAGAAAGCAAGATGAGGGGCAGAGGGAGAGGAAGAAGCAGACTCTCTACTGAGTGGGGAGCCTGACTCGGGTCTTGACCATAAGACCTCTGAGTTCATGACCTTAGCCGAAGTCAGCCACCTAACTGACTGAGTCATCCAGGTGCCCCAACAGTGAATTATCTTAAGTTTTTTCACTTATTTGATCAGTCCTGTATGTAGCCAGGCATATAGGAATCTCTGCTTTCCAATTTCTTTCCCAGTGCAGATGCCCTCCTAACCCCACACATGCTCTGAGAACCTGTGCTGGGCCATACTCTCCACCCCTCTCCAAAGAGGATGCTTTCCTCATTCTTAGGTCCCAATATTCCATGTGGGGATATAGTTTTGGACAGATAAAATCCCTGCTTTCAAGGAGCTTACATTCTAATGGTGGGACAGAGGGAACAAAGAGATAAAAATAAAGCATCAGGTGCAATGGAAAAATAGGACAATGGGATGAGAAGGGACTGGGGTGCTACTGTGGGTTGGTGATGTGTGGATCACTGTCTTCATGCCCTACTCTCCATCCTTCTTTGCCCTGCTCCAGGCATACCCACACAATGCATTACTTAGCTCCTTTGCTGCTGGCTTTCTGATTGAATTTGACCACTAGGAGATAGGTGGGTGAGGGGAGAGAGAAATCTCTTCCTGCTTTGGGATGTATTTTTTGGCAGTGGGCCCTCCTTGGGGTTCAGCTCTCATTGAACTCCAGAAATTCCATTTTCTCCCCCTTGTCCCTCGAAGCCCCTTGATAGTAATTACTTCCCAATGTTGCTAGCATAATGGTACCCTAACGATCTTGTTACTCTTTACCCTGATTCTACCTTTGTTAATAGTTCCATCATGAAAGTCTGTTGAACCATCTGAGCTAGATCTTATTCTTTGAGGAAATGATTCTTTTTGTTTAAACATTTTTTTGTGAACCATTTTTGTTTTCAAGTCAATGTATGTTCTTACACAATATGATTTTCAAAAACTCAGTCTGATCAGTTAAAAAAAGGAAAACAGTAGCCAGGTTTGTCTTTCAAGAATTGAGGGCAGAATCGATTGCCTTCTTGTCCTGCCCTGACTTGAGGGCTAAGTAGCTTGTGCTGTGCTATATGGGGGGTGGTATGCCTGCCGTTGTGACTCTACCAGGGGCCCCTCCCCCCCAGCATCCAGTTTATGTAAGTAATTCCATTTTGGGCTTTAAAAAATAATACAGACTGTAATTCCTTCATCAGGCTTCATCCTTGGCTGTGCATTTCCCCATTCTTCACCTCCTAGGGAGGGATCTCAGTCACTGGGAGTCAATGGAGGCTCTTCTTGGAAACACAGGTTACTGCTGGAACCTACCTTTTCCACCTTCTTTTATTACCCTGTCTACTTGGTGCTGAGAACTGTGCTTCCATTTGGAGGGCTCTTCAAATAATTCCTAAAACTTTTCTCCCCCTCTACTAAGCATTTGCAAGCCCGAGGTCTTCCCAGGGTGTCCTGGATTGGAGAATGAGAAGGGGCCTGCAGGAAGAGTACTTTGCCATACCTTCAATGAGCATCACTCATTTCCTGGGCAAGCTAGAAAAATGTTAAAAGGATGTTTCCCGTGACTGGCTTTATCAGTGACAAGAGCTTATTAGAGGCATAAGAAGGTATAGTTTGAGAGAAGGGGGAATAAAATCCCGCAGAGTAAGAGCGGGGGGAGGGGGGGAATGAGGCATGTAATTGTTCCAAATCTTACTGCATCCCTGGTTTCTTTGGCTTTTGAATTTGTATTTAACACTGATGGGGGCGGGGATTGCCTTTAGGGGACATAAAGGAGGGAGCAGGCAAGAACTGGCTTCAGCCTAGTTTTAGGAGGTAAAGACTTGAAGCACAACCTGTTTTATCAAGAACCTCTGCGTGCAAACACCTGGGGAGGCATTTAAAAAATCTGATGGGCGTGTTGTTCCTGACCTCAGGAGAGGACAGAAGGGACTGGATTAAGCTTTTCTGGGATCACATATGTAGAAAATCAGAAAACTCTAGAAGGCTAACATAAAACTCTTTAGCCCCCATTTCTCAGATAAATCCACACTGAATGCCACATGCTTTCACACCATGTTCTGTCCTAAATTTGACTACCTAGACCATACCTTTCCAGATTAGAAAGGCATTACCCTATGATAAATGTGGCGACATCTTTGAAGGTGTCTTGTGTATTGGAAGGAAGACACTTTAATAAATGTTGCCTATTATTGTTGGCCATCACTAGAAATACAGCCTAGAGTTAAGACTGTGTGCTATGGGACCAGTCAGCCTGTGTCCAAATTCTTGTTCCTTTATAGGTTAGCTGTGGGCCCCTGGGCATGTTAATTAGCCTCTCTGAGCCTCAGTTTCCCCAACTGAACGATGAGGCTACCAAGGATATCTACTTCACAGTGAGGGTTAAATGCACTTGGATCCTTAGAGCCTTGCCTGACCCACAGGAATGCTTGAGAGTTCAGTGAAACCAAATGCAAATGCTCCCCCCAACCCCACACCAAAAAACAAACCCTTCTTGTCCATAGTGGGAGACCCAGCAGCTTAGCTGGGGACCTCCTTGAGAAAGAGCTGGGAAGGCAAGGGAGAATTGTAGACGGAGGTTTTCCAGTCATCTGCCTTCCCATTCTGAGGCCTGGGGGTGATTTTCTACCTCCCCTGAAGAGGCAGCTCCTTCCTCCTCCTCAGTGTCAGCCATGGTGGGTGACTTTTGCTGCAATGGCTTTAACCACTTCATCTTGCAGTGGAGATTTCAGCAAAATAAGCTGCTTTTTCTATAAATGGCTTCCTCTCACCTCACCTCTGTGGGCATTGTCTAATGGTGGGGTTGGCTCATTTTCTGGAACCAAATAAACATTTCTTCCCTCTAGCCCCACGGTGATAGTGCCACTATTAATGAGCTGCAGTGTTGCCCATTGCTTCAGGAGCCATTAGGGAAGCCCTAATAGAGTTCTGTTTATTGCCAGGGGAGGTGTCAGAGGCAGAGAAAGCACAGCTGGGGCTTCCAGCCCCCAGCAGGTTGTGCAGTGCAGGCAGCCAGAGCAATCATTCTTAGACTTGTGAAGTCAGGACATAAATTCCAAGAGGAATAAAAATGAGTGAGATAAGGGAACTGGGGTCTGTGATTTAGAGTCATTTTTCAGGTTTCCGAAATTTTGAGTAAGTTAAGGTAATATGGTAGTGCAAATGAAAGCACACTGCCTAAAGGGGTAGCAGTCTGAGCAATGCCCTATTAAGGAACTAGACCTGAGTTGGTTTCCTTGTCAGAGATTGCACTCTCTGGTGCTCAATAAATATGCATTGTAGGTGCTGCAGATTGGCTGAGCCATCTGGGAGATCTTCAGAATGAATAGGGTCCATCGCAGTGCAATATGCAAAGAATATATGTTGTGATAAAATCCATTGGTTCCTTCACTAAACCAGCCTCTACAAGCCCTGAGATTGTGCACAGCTAGTTGGTTGGCAGAGAATACTGAATTTATGTGAATGAGAGATTGCTACGGAAATAGGTGCTTCTCACTGAAGATCGGCTGGACCATCCAGCATGAAGCGGTGTAGGCACTCGTTTTAGATGACAAAGTTTTTGGCTGGATGGACTAAGATTTGCAGATAAATGAATGTCCAAGACACACCTCTCTGTGCAAAGCCCCAGAATCCCAATCAGGCTAGCACAAGCTGAAGGAGCATTTAGTGGATTCTGGGCGTAGTCGGACCTATAAGAAGGTACTGGAAGTGTAAACTGGAATGTCAAGAACCCAGGTGAGTTTTTTCCTCTGCCTCCTGAGAACTACATCATCTCTTAGCTCTGCTACTCTCTACAATCTGATTTTTCTTTATTTTTTTCCTTTAATATATATTTATTTATTTTATTGAGAGAGAGAGTGTGTGTGTGGGAAGTTGGGGAGGGCCAGAGGGAGAGGGAGAGAGAGAATCTCAAGCAGACTCCCCACTGAGTGTGGAGCCCAATGCAGGGCTTGATCCCATGACCCTGAGATGATCCCAGACAAAATCAAGAGTTGATTGTCCAACTGACTGAGCCACCCAGGCACCCCTGCAATTGGATTGTTCTTGACACAAATCTCTGCAGCCTCATGCCCACTCTGATGAGCTGTAAAATAAAATGTAAAAGGTCTAATAATGTTTTAGAAATCAGTAGATGTAACAAAAAAAAAATCTAAGGAAAAGAAGCCTCTGCCCCAACAAAAGTAGACCACGGAGTTTAAGGAAAATGAAGAAAGATTCAGATCTCCTCAATGTTGGTTGGCATCCCTAGCACCTAAGAGAGGAAACATCCAGGTCCCCAGATTATACGACACCACAGTGGAGGGAACTAAGACTGTCAGACCACCTGAGTGAGGTACCAGGTATGGGTTGAGTCAGGAGATGGAAAATAAGGAAGAGAGGCTTTTTTATTATATAAATATAAGACCAGGTCTGTGTGCTTGAGAACTTTTTGATTTCTGCAGGTCAGTCCTGCTGACTCAGGTCTAAGCAATATGTGTAATAAATTGGACACATCCTTGCAGGTTCATCTGTTCTTTTAGTTGGCACTGATGCCCGGAGAAAGCTGGCCTGGAAAAGGTGAAAGTATCTTGGAAGAATGAAGGTGAGATTTAGTCCAAAAGTCAGCGAGTAAGGCTAAGCAAGCTAAACATCTGTGTGATGAGGATGTCAGTGGCCTGGCACCAGGTGTCAAAGCCTGAGTGGGGCAAGGAGGGCACAGGCACAGGGGAGGGGGTGCATTGGGGGCAGTGGTGGTCCATGATGGGGAATCAGAGCCTAGGTAGGGTGAGGTGGGCATATACATCGGGGGAGTGATGTTAGTGATGTTAGTAGTGGCAGGGTCAGCCAGTATGGGGTGTCGGAACCTGAATGGGGTAAGGAGGATACCCACTCATCTGAGGGGTGGACTGGGAGGGTGTGAGAAGCAGTGATAGGAGACTAGTTACATATTAGATGTGTGAGGGAGTGAGGGAGGGAGATTGATTTGTATTAGTTTACTACAGCTGCCATAACAAAATGCTACCGACAGGGTGGCTTTCAACAACAGAAATTTATTTTTCATGATTCTAGGGTCTAGAAATCCAAGATCAAATAATTGGCTGTGTTGGTTTCTCCTGAGGCCTCTCTCCTTAAGTTGCAGATGGCCACCTGCTCACTGGTTGCTCATGTGGTCTTTCCTGTGTGTGCACATTCTTGGTATTTCTCTGTGTGTCCAAATTCCCTCTTCTTATGGGGACCCCAGTCAGATTGGATTGAGGCCCATTCTAATAGCCTCATTTATTTATTTTTATTTTTTAAAGATTTATTTATTAATTCATGAGATACACACACACAGAGGCAGAGACATAGGCAGAGGGAGAAGCAGGCTCCCTGCAGGGAGCCCAATGTAGGACTTGATCCCGGATGCCAGGATCATGCCCTGAGCACTCCATCGTTGAGCCACCCAAGTGTCCCTAATAGCCTCATTTTAATGTAATCACCTCTTTAAAGGGTCTCTATCTCCAAATATAGTCACTTTCTGAGCTGTGGTGGTGATGGGGGCTTAGGGCTTTAACATACAGATTCTGGGGAGACAATTCAGTCCATAACATGATCCAATAAATAAATATATTGAGAAAAATAGGAGACAGGGTTCTCACTGTCAAAGAGAGAAAGATAGAAAACTATATTGGAATTGAGATACTAAAGTGAATCATGATTTTTTGATAGAAAACAAATACAGATGTAGATGTGTGTGTGTCCACATGCATGTATTCCCTCCCTTTGGCCCCTGTGAAGGCCCAGGTGCAGCAACACCATAATGAGAATAAGCATGCCTAATGTTCAGATCTTGGCTCCTAAATATTATTTTTAGTAAAAGGAACCAATTTTTATTTTTTAAAATTTATTAATTAATTATTTATTTCTAGAAATGACTGACTCCAGGGTTAGGGCATAGAAAGTCCAAGATGAATCTGGAATACTCAAGTTGAAGGGATTCCTGTTGCCCAAATCTGGGACTATCTGAGCATCTGAATGACTGATGGTATTATTAATGGATTCTAACCCACGGAATAAGTAGGAATTGTTGGGCCCATACTGATATAACTAACTAAATGAATAAGCAAATGAAGAGAGAAGAAAAGTTTTTCTTCCAGCAGAATGCCAATGAAGAGAGATGGTGGAGTTAGAAAATCTTGATCTGGCAGCCATCATCATCATAATTAATTCAGCAAAGAAATGCCAATGGGGGATGTCTGGGTGGCTCAGCGGTCGAGCTTCTGCCTTTGGCTCAGGGCATGATCCTGGGGTCTTGGGACTGGGGTCTTGGGATGAGTCCCACATCGGGCTCCCTGCAGTGAGCCAGCTTTTCCCTCTGCCTATGTCTCTGCCTCTCTTTGTGTATTTCTCATGAATAAATAAATAAAATCTTAAAAAAATGTCAATGCACGATGAAACTAGGGGGCAAATGTTTGATGAGGTAAGGACATAGACACAATTTCAAAATAACTCCTAAAAGTACTTATTAATGACAAGGGAGAAAAGGTAATTATACAGTGGAGGAATCAGGCAGACACTACCTTGCTCAAGTGACCAAAGTTCATATCACCAATAATGGCACAAATCTTGACTGGGTACTTATCTGATAGATGAAACAAGAAAAACACAGCACTTTTGTAGTATTCTTGCCAAAAACACAGAACCTGAATCTTACCATGAGGGGACATCAGGTGAACCCAGATGGAGGGACATTCTCCAAAATAATTGTCCTGTAATCTTTTTTTTTTTTTTTTTAAGATTTTATTTATTTATTCATGGCAGACACACAGAGAGAGGCAGAGAGACAGGCAGAGGGAGAAGCAGACTCCATGCAGGGAGCCCAACGCGGGACTCCAGGATCATGCCCTGAGCCAAAGGCAGGTGCTAAACCCCTGAGCCACGCAGGGATCCCCAGTCCTGTAATCTTTATAAATTTCAGGGTCATAAAAGACAAGGAACATCTGAGGAGCTATTCCAGATTAAAGAAGAATAAAGAGACATAACAATTTAATGCAACATGTCATCTGATTTGGATCTTCTAATTTTCCAGAGGATATTATTGGAACAATTGGCAAAACTTGAGAGTCTTTACATTTGATGCTAATTTTCTGATTTTGATGTTTGTGTTTTGATTATGTAAGAGAATGTTCTTGTGGATAAGAATTCTACATTGAAGTATTTAAATGTGATGGGGCATCACACTGGCTACTTATTTCTAAACAATTCAGGAAAACAAGAGGTTATGTTTATAAATTTTTAAAATATTTTATTTATTTATTTGAGAGAGACAGAGAGAGAGCACGAGCATGAGAAGGGAGAGAGGCA
This sequence comes from Canis lupus baileyi, assembly GCF_048164855.1. Lineage (NCBI taxonomy): Eukaryota > Metazoa > Chordata > Mammalia > Carnivora > Canidae > Canis > Canis lupus. Next base: position 47,772,925 of record NC_132846.1, on the reverse strand, counting down.
GTGGGACAAGTAGACTCCTTGCTGAGCATAGAGCCAGCCTTGGGGCTCGACCTCAGGACTCCCAAGACCATGACCCAAGCCAAAGTCACATGCTTAATTGATTGAGCCATGCAGGCACCCTTACAATTATTTCTAAGTTACAAAATTATCTAGACAAAAAATGGGGAGAAAATTAAAACAAAAACGGAGTTTAGTATCAGTGGATTCACTGAAGAAAATTCTAAAGCACTTTTTTTTTCAGGCAAAATGAAAATGATTGCATATTAAAGGTTAGAAATAAAGGAAGGAAGAAAGAGAGGGGCAAATAAATCAGTAATCTAGAAGAACAGAAACTGCAGAGTTTTAAAATAAAATACATGTCAATAATAACACATATGTTGGTGGGGTGTATTGAATTTTCTGGGAAGAATGTAGATGTACTGATTGAATTAGATTTTGATAAGTCAAAGATCCATGTTGTAGTATTTAATGTGCAGCACACTAAGAGTAAAATAATAGAAAAATAATATATAACTTCAAAGAATGTAAGAAAATAAAATGATAAAAAATGCTCAGTCAATCCAGAAAAAGGCAAAAAGGAGAGAAAAATGAACATTAAAACATTTGGAACAAGTGTAAAGTCCATAACTGTTGGTGAAAATGCAAACTGGAATAGCCACTGTGGAAACAATATAGAGGTTCCTCAGAAAATTAAAAATAGGAGTACCCTACAATCCAGGAATTGCACTACTGGGTATTTAACTAAGAATATACAAGAACACTAATTGCAAATGATACATGCACCCCTATGTTTATTTCAGCATTACTTGCAATAGCCAAATTATAAAAGCAGCCCAAAAAAAAAAAAAAAAAAATAAAAGCAGCCCAAGTGTCTATTGATAAATAAGTAGATACAGAAGAGGTAGTATATATAAACAACAGACTGTTATTCAGCCGTGAAAAAGAATGAAATCTTGCTATTTGCAACAACATGGATGGATCTAGAGAGTATAATGCTAAGCAAAATAAGTTAGAGAAAGATAAATACCATATGATTTCACTCATATGTGGAGTTTGAGAAACAAAACAAAAAACGCGAAGAAAAAAAAAAGACAACCCAAAAAACAGACTCTTAATTACAGAGAACTGGTGGCTACCAGAGGGGAAATGGGTGGAGAAATGGGTGAAATAGGTGATGGGAATTAGGAGTACACTTATTGTGATGAGCACTGAGTGATGTATAGAATTGTCAAATCACAATATTGTACATCTAAAATTAATATAACCCTGTATGTTAAAATTATACTGGAATTAAAATAAAAAAGGAACAAAGCACATAATATTAATATAATTGAATATAATCTGAATATATCAGAATTTACATTAACTTTATCTGGACTAAGTGCTTTAGTTAAAGATGATTATTAGACTGGATAAAAAATAAAACAAAACCTAATTATCTGTTACTTATAAGAGACATATCTAAAACAGAAGGATACAAAAATTTTGAGAGTCAAAGAATAAAAACCTCATGTGGCTAGTAGAGATAGTTGTGTGGCTGTGTTTAAATTAAACAGCATGGATTTTAAGGCAAAAACCATAATTAGAAATAAAATAGTCATTTCATAATGATTACATGTTCAGTTTACCAGAGTAATGTGAAGAATCTACCTTTGTTCTTTTTTTTAATGGTTTTATTTATTTATTTAAGTGGGAGGGGGGCACCCGGATGGCTCAGCAGTTGAGCATCTGCCTCCGGCTCAGGGTGTGATCCTAGAATCCATGTTGGGCTCCCTGCATGGAGCCTGTTTCTCCCTCTGCCTGTGTCTCTGCCTCCCTCTCTGTGTCTCTCTTGAGTAAATAAATAAAATCTTAAAAAGAGAGAGAGAGAGAGTGAGAAAGGGAGAGAGAGAGAGGATGAGAGCGTGGGTGTGAGTAGGAGGAGGGGCAGAGGGAGAGAGAATCTCAAGCAGATTCCCCACTGAATGAGGAGCCTGATGTGGGGCTCAGTCCCATGACCCTGAGATCATGACCTGTGCTGAAACCAAGTGCTGGCTGCCTAACCAACTGAGCCACCCAGGTGCCCCAAGAATTTACCTTTGAATCACCTAATAATTAAGGCTTAAAATGTATGAAACAAAAATTGACAGAACTACAAAGAGAAATGGGCAAAATTTTAGTAACTGGTGATTTTAGTAGGTGGATCTCAATAATTGATAGCAGAAGTGAGCTATCGGAACATATCGGAACAAGAGCACACGGAACATTTGTTTTTAAAAAATATTTTTAAATTTAAATTCAATTAGCCACATATAGTACATCATTAGTTTCAGATGGAGTGTTCAATAATTTTCAGTTGCATATCACACCCAGTGCTCACCACATCCCGTATCCTCATTAGTGCCCATCACCCAATTATCCCCTTCCCTCACCCACCTCCCCACACATGGAAGATTTAAACAATATGATGAGCAAACTTAATTTAATGGACATATTAGTAGACAAAACACTATATCCAGTAACTGTAGAATACATATTCTTTTCAAGGCCAAATAATATTTGTAAAATTTGGATATATATTTGGCTGTAAAGGAATTCTTTTTTTTTTTTTTTTTGTAAAGGAATTCTTGACAAGCTTCAGATGATTGGAATAACAGAGTGTGTGTTTTGTGACCACAATGCAATTATACCAGAAATCAATAACCAAGAGATAATAGAAAATAAATCCCCTTGCGAATGCAAATTGTATTAGTTAGCTTTAGTTAGGTTATCCTGCAAACAAAGAACCTCCGTCTCTCCTTGACTTTACAATACGTTTATTTCTCATTCATGGTAATGTTGTTCCTGTCATAGCTCTGCTGCAAGCCATAGGCTAGCTTCAGGTCTCTTTTCTGTATCTTTTTTTATCCTGGGATCCAGGAAGGAAGGAACAAACTCCATGTGGGACATGACTTTCTCATGGCAGGAGTCACCGGAGTACAGAAGGCCTCATTAGCCAAGCCACATGAGCAAATGAGCAAACGTAAAGCTCTGCTGTAATATAGCATCCAGAACTCCCTGGACTTACAGCGGGGTTAGGTCCCAACAAACCCACTGTAAGTTGAAAACATTGTTACGTTGAAAACATATAATCAACCTACCTTAAATGTGCTCAGAACACTTACGTTAGTTAGCTTACAGTTGGGCAGAATCATCCAACACAGAGCCAATTTTACAATTAAATGTTGAATATCTTCTGTAATTTATTGAATGCTGTACTGAAAGTGACAAACAGAATGGTCGTATGGGTGCAGAATTGTTGTTAGTGTATCGGTTGTTTACCTTCCGGATTATGGTTACCTGGAAGCTGTGGCTGGCTGCCACTGCCCCACACCGTGAGAGAGGATCCTACACATTACTAACCTGGGAGAAGATAGAAATTCAAAATTCAAAGTATAGTTTCTACTGAATGCATATGACTTTCGCACCACTGTGAAGTAAAAAAGAAAAATTATAAGTCTAACCATCATAAGTCAGGGGCCATCTGTGCGTTTGCCCAGTGGTCCATTGGCCCAGGAATGCCACATGATCAAATCTAAACTTGAGGGGCATGTATTATCCTACGACAGGTTAGGAGAGAGTAAATAATTGAGAAAAATAATATATCTATAACTTAAATAAAGAACTATGTTTCTAAATAATCTATGGGTTGAGGAAGAAATTACAGTGGACATGAGATTAAAAAATTGAATTAATAATTTAAACTCAACACGTTAAAATCCTAGCGTGCAGTTAAAGCAGTGTTTAGGAGAAAATTTACACTTAAATGTAGATGTTAAAAATGAAGAAAAATGCCAAATTATTGGATAAGCATTCATCTTAACAAGAAAAAGAGCCACCCTCCAGTGGTTGTGTTTCAGGAGGTTGCTGAGTGGCTGGGGGACAAGAGCAGAAAGAATTACTTTCCACTGTATGTATGTATGTATGTATGTATGTATTTATTTATTTATTTTACCTTCCAAGTTTCATGTCATATGCACTTATTTATCTTTAGGAAAATACAGTATTGAATATGGCCTATAGTGCATCTGTTTTGTGTATACATTTGGTTTGAGGGGCTTGAAAGGAAAAAGAAGGAGAAGAAAAATAGACTAGTATAGGAATGAGAGGGAAGACATGATCATATACAAAACAGAAAAAAATTAAGGGAATTTTGATAGGCTGCAACATATAACTTGATGGCAGCAAATTTGAAGACGCAGAGAAAATGGGTTCTATTTTATCAAAATATAAACTGTCATATTTGACCCAAGGAAAAATGAAAAAACAGAATAGATTACTCATCATAGAAGAAATCAGAAAGGTGATTCAAAATCTACCATTAAAAACGGGGACCAGAGGCACCTGGGTGGCTCAGTGGTTGAGCATCTGCCTTTGGCTCAAGGCATGATCCCAGGTCCTGGGATCGAGTCCTGCATTGGGCTCCCCATAGGGAGGCTGTTTTTTCCTCTGCCCCTCTCTCTGTGTCTCTCATGAATAAATAAATAAAATCTTAAAAAACAAACAAAAAAAAAAACGGGGACCAGGTAGATTCAAAGCTGATTTCTATCTAACCTTTAAAGAATGGATGATTCTGAAGTTAATATATTCCAAGCTACAGGAAAAAAATTAGAAGCCCCCAACTTGTTTTACAAAGACAGCGTAATTTTACAACCTAAAACCAGATAAAGGTAGTACAGAAGAAAATTATGGAACAATCTCACTAATGAATATATATTTGCAGAAACTCAAAATATCAACACATTGAATCTAACAAAAAGAGCCTCGAAGTTTATCAAACACATACAAATATACACGAAACAAAGCAAAACAAAACAAACCCACAAAACAGCAAAAATACCCCCCTTCTGATACACCAGGATCTGGAAGAGTTTCTTGAGATGATTTAATATCAGGAAACTTTTTGATAAAATTCATAATAGGAAAATTCATAATAGGATCATTCTATATGATCATAAAACAGATGCTGAAAAAGCATTTGATAAAATTCATCTCATTCCTAATAAAAACTCTAAGGAAACAGTAGCAGAATGAAACAGATATGTCAAAAGCTATTTACCAAAAACTAAAAGCAAATAATGTCCTATGTGGTGAAATATGAAAATAATTTCCATTAAAATCATCATTATAATTTGACTGGCAAAATGGAAAAAAACAGAAAAACTTTTTTTTTCCCCTGATGATATGATTACATACCTAGAAAAACTGACAGACTCTAGTTAAAAAAAAAAAAGAAGAAGATACAAGAACTAATAATAAGATAATTTGGTAATGAAGATGAAATTTAAATACGTGTAAAGATCCGGGCACCTGGCTGGCTCAATAGGTAGAGCATGTGATTCTTGATCTCAGGGTCATGAGTTTGAGCCCCACAATGGGTGTAGAGATTACTTAAAAATAAAATCTTTCTTTCTTTCTAAGGATTTTATTTATTTATTCATGAGAGACACACAGAGGCAGAGACATAGGCAGAGGGAGAAGCAGGCTCCCTGTGGGGAGCCTGATGTGGGACTCGATCCCAGGAGCCTGGGATCATGACCTGAGCCAAAGGCAGACGCTCAACCACTGAGCCACCCAGGGACCCCCAAAATAAAATCTTTTAAAAAAGGGGGAAATGGAAAAAAAGTATTACAATTACAACAACAAAAATAACGAAATACTTAGATATAAATCTAACAAGATTTCAGGTTGTACTACAAAGCTGTGGTCATCAAGACAGTGTGGTAGTGGCACAAAAACAGACACATAGATCAATGGAACAGAATAGAGAACCCAGAAGTGGACCCTGAACTTTATGGTCAACTAATATTCGATAAAGGAGGAAAGACTATCCATTGGAAGAAAGACAGCTTCTTTGATAAATGGTGCTGGGAAAATTGGACAACCACATGCAGAAGAATGAAACTAGACCACTCCCTTGCACCATACACAAAGATAAACTCAAAATGGATGAAAGATCTAAATGTGAGACAAGATTCCATCAAAATCCTAGAGGAGAACACAGGCAACACCCTTTTTGAACTCAGCCACAGTAACTCCTTGCAAGATACATCCACGAAGGCAAAAAAAACCAAAAGCAAAAATGAACTATTGGGACTTCATCAAGATAAGAAGCTTTTGCACAGCAAAGGATACAGTCAACAAAACTAAAAGACAACCTACAGAATGGGAGAAGATATTTGCAAATGACGTATCAGATAAAGGGCTAGTTTCCAAGATCTATAAAGAACTTATTAAACTCAACACCAAAGAAACAAACAATCCAATCATGAAATGGGCAAAAGACATGAACAGAAATCTCACAGAGGAAGACATAGACATGGCCAACACGCACATGAGAAAATGCTCTGCATCACTGGCCATCAGGGAAATACAAATCAAAACCACAATGAGATACCACCTCACACCAGTGAGAATAGGGAAAATTAACGAGGCAGGAAACCAAAAATGTTGGAGAGGATGCGGAGAAAAGGGAACCCTCTTGCACCGTTGGTGGGAATGTGAACTGGTGCAGCCACTCTGGAAAACTGTGTGGAGGTTCCTCAAAGAGTTAAAAATAGACCTGCCCTACGACCCAGCAATAGCACTGTTGGGGATTTACCCCAAAGATACAGATGCAATGAAACGCCGGGACACCTGCACCCCGATGTTTCTAGCAGCAATGTCCACAATAGCCAAACTGTGGAAGGAGCCTCGGTGTCCATCGAAAGATGAATGGATAAAGAAGATGTGGTTTATGTATACAATGGAATATTACTCAGCCATTAGAAATGACAAATACCCACCATTTGCTTCAACGTGGATGGAACTGGAGGGTATTATGCTGAGTGAAGTAAGTCAATCAGAGAAGGACAAACATTATATGTTCTCATTCATTTGGGGAATACAAATAATAGTGAAATGGAATATAAGGGAAGGGAGAAGAAGTGTGTGGGAAATATCAGAAAGGGAGACAGAACATAAAGACTCCTAACTCTGGGAAACGAACTAGGGGTGGTGGAAGGGGAGGAGGACGGGGGGGTGGGGGTGAATGGGTGACAGGCACTGAGGGGGACACTTGATGGGATGAGCACTGGGTGTTATTCTGTAAGTTGGCAAATTGAACACCAATAAAAAATAAATTTATTATAAAAAAATAAATCTAACAAGATACAGGACTTATAAAGAAAGCTACAAAGTATTATGAGAAAAACACAAATGAAGATCTGAATAAATGCAAAGGCCTATCATATCCTCTGATACGAAGATAATATTTAAAATGTCATTTCTCCACAAAATAATATATACATTTAATGCAATTCCACTTAGGATGCTCATAGGTTTTTTTTCATAAAGTTGGAGATTACTTTATACAAAGAATAACTGATATACCATGGGGAAAAAAGAAGGTCAGCTATCAGAACTTGGTCTAGGCATTGGTGTTGATCTAGGAATCATTAGATAGAACAATGGAAAGATATGAATCCAGAACTCGTACACATTAGAGATTAGTATCCAGAAAAGAGGCATTTGAATTCAGTAGCTAGAGGATAAAATGCTTTTTAAAAGATAGATTAATTAATTAATTAATCTATTTATTTTAGAGAGAGAGATAGAAAGCAATCAGGGAGTGTAGGGGGTGGGGGCACAGAAGGGGAGGGAGAGAAAGAATCCACAAGCCAACTCAGTGCTGAGTGCCGTGCCCAGGCCGGGCTTGATCTCAGGATTCTCAGGTCAGGACCTGAGCCAAAATCATAGAGCTGGCCACTTAACCAATTGAGCCACCCAGGCAGCCCAAAGATGAAATACTTTTTAAAATGATGTTGGTTTGGGGTGCCTGGCTGACTCAATTGGTGGAACATGTGACTCTTGGTCCTGAATTCAAGCCCACATCATAGAGCCTACTTTAAAAAAGATTTAAAAATAAATAAATAGAAAAACGATGTGGGTTCAACTGGTATCTTGGACCTCCATCTTACTTTGTACACACAAATAAATTCCAGATGGAAAAAAAGGTAAATGTAAAAAATAGGATAAATATTTCACAAGATAATCTAGAAGACTACATGTGTTTTCTAAGGATTGAAAAGGTCTTTTTAACTAAGACTGGAAGCTCATAACTTATAAAAGAAAGAAAAGCATTTGATTAGAAGGGTAGGTTTTTTTTTTTTAAAGGGAAGGGGTTTAAGAAGATGAAAAAAATTTCATATCATAAATGGTACCATAAGCAAAGTTAAGGGGCAAATGACAGCTAACATCTATATATTGGAGATGACAGTCAAATAATTAATTTCTATAAAATTAATTTTACAAATTTCAGTTCTTGTAAATTGACAAGAAAAATATTAAATAATGCCATAGGAAAATGAGAAACTGATTATAAAGAGAAAATTTACAGAAGAGCAAGGTCAAATATCCTGCTATATAACTGCCATGTAAGACGATGCTCTAAGTTCTTGAGGTCAGGACAGGGCCATTGGTAGCACCTTCCTATAAACTAGAAAACATCCTTCCTCTGCAGTGAACACAGCCAGGATGCTTGGTTTTGCAAACCATTTGTGGGCTGGATTTTAGCCCCAACAAACTATGCACACATTGCACAATGCATGCAGTAGTCCAGATTCAGAGAAATTCAAGTTCATAACAAAATATTGCTTTATATCCATCAAACTGGCAAAAACTCAAAAAGAGCTATAATACCTGTTGCCAACAGGGAGGTGGGGGAAAGTGTGTGTTCTCGTACATTGAAGTTGTAAAGTGTTCCAGCCTTTTTTGGAAGGCAATCTGGCACTATCTATTAAAATTAAAAATACATATTCCCCTTGACCCTAGAATCCTACTCCTAGGAATCTATTCCATAAAAATAAAAGTGCTAATTTGTAAGGACATGTGTGCAAGAATGTTTATTGCAGGATTGTTTGTAGCTGCCAAGAAGTAGAAACATGGTGAATGGCCATTAATCAGGGAATGGCTGAAAAATTAAAATATATTACTCGGTAGAATATTACATGGCCATTAAATGAAATGAATTATAGCCTTACCAGATGTCTGAGAGAGATTTCCGTGAGATACCGGTGAGTCAGAAAAGCAAGATGCAAAATGAGTGTAATATGATTCCATTATGGTAAAAAGCAGAACAAAAACCCCTCCCTCTCTATGGGGGCATATATGAATGTGCATGTGCATGCGTGTGCGTGTGCGTGTGTGTGTGTGTGTATGATAACAAAGGGAAATCTAAATGGACACACTCTAGTTAATGTTGGGGGTGCAGAGGAAAAGAAGAGTTGCCCACAATAACACCGGCGGGTGTGGTATAATCCCATGCATGTGAGATTGCAGCAGTATCTGCACAGGTGTGTGTGACTGCATGTGTATATAAATGCATGGAAGGATGTGCCCCTCCGTGTTACTGGTTAGAATGGTGAGATTTCAGGGGACTTCTATTTTCACAATTGTTTCTTGTGTATTGTTCTGATTCTTTATGAGGGATATGTATTATTTTTATACCCAGGAAGAAGATGAACTTATTTTCATTTTGAAAATGAAATAACAACAAAAACCAAATAAACCCCAAACTCCAAACACTAATATGACTCAGTAACATGCACATTCTTATTTATAGTTGGCTCAAGGGGGCCCAACTTGAAAAAGCGATGCAAAAGAATGAACAGAGCAAATGTCTGTTGCTCTGAAGTATTACCTTCATCACAAATTATGGGGCAGTTGGGAAAATGTTTAAAGGCGCACACATATTTTGTTACGGCACATCTTCCTGATGGTTTCACTGTGTCAGCAGAATTATTCTGCTGCCTTTTGTAAACTTTAAAAAACTTTTAGTAGAAGTTGGATATTTTGCTGTTTGGTTTTTCTTTAGGGGAGCGGGTGGGAGGGCCATGGGGGGAGGAAGAGCAGTGTTAGTAAAAGGTGGGGGAGGCCTCTCCAGCAGCTGCAGGCACCAGCTCAGTGTTGCCTGCTGCCTTGAAGGTGTATGGTTCTAGCCATAAGAGAAGGAAGTTTCTTCTTTACTTTTCAGATGGCTAATAAAAATAGCATTCTGTGATATTATAAACTCAGCATTGTAAATTCTAGATTTGAGGGAGAAATTCATTTTTGCGTTTTGGACTTGAGAGGAGAGTCATTTGCACTGGGGTTTAGAGAGTGGGAAACGTGTTGACCTAGTTTTAAGTCAAGGCTGCTAGTTAGTATGTGTTCACTCTTACCAATTATACCTTTACAAACGGAGAAAACAAGGGAAATCTTTCCTGCCTGTAGAATGAGGATCCTGAGAGTCTGTACATATAAATGGGTTAAAATGAAGAAAGTGCTTTGAAATGGTGCCTGCGCTTGGGAAGCCCTATGTAAGGGTTGTTCTGATTATTATTACTATTACTGTTATTAATCTTGTCTTGTTAGTTGGGCTCAACTGCTTGCATAGGAAGCACTTGTTTTGTTCTGGAAATGACTCACAATATAAGGCATTGATGTAGTTTATGATTCTGACCTGCTGTCTGAATTTGTGTGTGCATAATTCTTCACCCAATTCTGTGAACTTGAGGGCACTCTATTCTGTTTGATGGCAGAATTAAATCAATAGTTACTATGGTCACCTCATAATGACACTTAGCGATTTATTTATTTTTAAAAGATCTTATTTATTTATTCATGAGACACACACACACACACACACACACACACACACACACACAGAGGCAGAGACATAGGCAGAGGGAGAAGCAGGTTCCCTACAGGGAACCCGATGCGGATTTGATCCCAGGACCCTGGGACCAGGCCCCAAGCCAAAGGCAGCTGCTCAACCGCTGAGCCACCCAGGCGTCTGGACACTTAGTGATTTAATAGGATATTAAAAGCAATTTTGGTTTTTCAAAAATATTTTATTTATTTAAGAGAGAGAGAGAGAGAGGGAGGGAGGGCATGAGTAGGGGGAGGTGCAGGGAGAGAGGGAGAAGCAGACTCCCCACTGAGCAGGAAGCCAGATTCTGGGCTCAATCCAGGACCCCAAGATTGTAGCCTGAGCTGAAGGCAGACACTTAACTGACTGAGCCACCCAGGTGCCTCAATACTTTCGATTTTTAAAGATAAATGTGTTTTTCAATAAAATCAGGTGTTGCTTATGCTCAGTTTGGGATGGGACACAGAGAAAGTATAGCCTTATTGGGACATCCAGCAGTTTTCACCAAGGATGTCTTTTTCTAATAATTAAAAGAAGAACCTTTCAAAAAATCATGCGATGAGGATGAGTTAAAGAGTTTTGCTTTTGGGTTTGGTGTTTTGTTTCATCCTGTTACAATGTCCTACCACCTATATGACCTCTAGAGTTCTGAGAGCAGGGTCTTCGAATGCCATACTCTTTCTACCTCCTTCACCCTCCCTGAGTTTTGGATAAGCTATTCTGACCCACCCACTGGGAGAGCACACCTGGTGTGGGAAGGTCAGGAGCCTTGACGAGAAGGCTGGAAAAGAAGGCCTCATTCCTCTGCATTAGCTGTGAGCTAGAAAAAGAAACCCCCTGCAGGGCTCCCACATTTGAAAAGTACTCTGGTGCCTAATGACAATCGGTGAGTGCAGAGTAAATGCAGGAGGACTCTGCCCCTCTCTGACCTCATTCCTTGTAGTCCTTACTTAAAATAGTAACAAGTTAAATGTGGTGGCTAGTGGTAGCCTGAATTTTTACTCCCAATGCTTACCTGCCTGCCTTATTTTTGGAAATGACAAGTAAGTGCCAGCCCGTTTGGCACCCTCTCCTAAGGGATTTTGTCTGGGGAACAGATTTATACCCCCTTCCCAGTGACACCCTGTGCCCTTGATGCATTTAAGGCATCTGATCTCCTTTTGTCCTCTTGGTCCTGAAAAGAAGATTGGGAATGATCATTTGAGTTTTCATAGTTTGCGCTCTGGGCACCTCTCACCAGAGTGTCTGAGGCACAAATCTGTCTGTGACTTCTAGGCCAAATGAATAGTTATTGGAAGCATCAAAGAGTCAGCAGGTAACGGCTTTTGGGGATTTTCCAAAAGGCAGCACAGACCTGGTCTGTACAATAGCATCTCAGGCAGTTCTGCTTGGATGTTCAATTTTCCATAATTGACTGTTCAGGGGACATAAATACAGGCTAGAGATAACAATATCTACATATTGTAGATATGATAGGCTGCCATTCGCATAGGAAGGAATAGAAGGTGTTGCAGATTTCGTAAGCAAAGAAAGTAGCATGGTGCGTGTCATACATGTGCAATGAAGTTGTATAGGGCACATCTTTCCCAGTTCTCTCCAAGTGGGTATAATGCAGGTCCCATACATTGCTGGCTTTCCCAGAAATCCAAGCACTCTGATCAAAGTGGATTATTGTATGCTAGGGCTCCTCCACCCCCTCCTTTAGACTTGCAATCCTTCTTGGCAAAACTGGAATCGCCAGGGAACAGTTGTTCCATATTATGTCGAATCTACTGAATATAAGTTTCTGACAACAAAAGAAACTGGAATGGCAAGCAATTTGAGGTAAGTCTACGTGGTTAATTTTTTCTTCCCCTTTCAATGTAGTAACAGATCTGCTGCCAAAACAGCTCTGACTATAGAACTGAGCATGCTTTTTCCACCTGACTCAGCATGGGTGATAAATAAATCAAGTATGTTTTACTGCTCTAACAGTATGTAGGATCATGGATACTCTTTTCTCAGAGGCAAACCCTGTTCCCCACCCCCCACCCCAACTTCACAGATGTACTCAGCAGAGCTTAGAGAGGAAAAGATGACTTGCTTTTATGACATGCACATTTCGGTTGACCCAGTGGAGCAGTTTCCTTAATTTCAACCAGGTGACCCAACCGTAGTTCTTACTCAACTGTATCACTGAAAAAGTATCCTAAAACCCAAAGAGTCAAGTTTTCCATTGCTCCATCAGTTTGACAGGTGGTGTATTCATTGCATGTCAATACCCTAATGTGGCATTAATCCAGGACTGTTAGCCATGGACCTAATGCCATTCACCCATTCAGCAAATATCTTGTGAATACTACTGTGTTCCAGAACATCATGAAAAAAGGACTCAATTGTGCTATACTGATGCGTTTTCAATCTTTTAGTTTGTGTGTGTGCGTGTGTCTTCGAGGTAGCCACGTGAACATTCCTGTGTTTGGCAATTTCTTCCAGGGCTGGAACCCTGCAGGGTTTCCTAATTTTAGGACTTTCCAAGGGTGCCTTCCCTACTGAATGACACTAGAGGGCGCTCAATCGCCAGTAACAAATTTGGACACTTCGATTTTGGGCACTGTTTCAAGACTGGTTTTACTCTTTTCAGTAAAGAACAGTTGTTGCACAACTCCTTCTCTTCCTAATGGGATGTCAAAAGAGGGGACCTTCTAACGTGGACCACACGTCCGTTTCCATTGAGGCTTTATTCCCTAAAATCCAGACTTTTAAAATATTCCTGTTAACAGTGAGTAACTTACTCGTAACTGCATGCTCTGCATGTGACATTTAATCGTATCCTACTGCCATCCACCACATCCACATCTAGTTCCATGATACTCCGAAAGGAAATTCTTGAAAGCAGGAACTCCTTTGTGAACTCAAAGAAGTTACTGACAGGCCAGTTGGGCTCTTACTTTGCTGTTTTGTCCAACGCCCTTTCCCCTTGAGCACAGATGAATCTGGTCTTCCAGTTTGGCCCAGAATTTTCTGGCTTCAGCCGATTTAGCAGATCACATTCTGTTAACCCTGGACTCCACCGAATCCTCCCATTCCATATCTTTTGTCCTTTCCTTTTTTGTAGCTCTTAAGCACCAACCAGTACTCAGTTCTCTAAGGAGAATGGGGGAGTATTTCTCAAATGCTCACTAAGTATTAGTTGCTTTTCCTTCATGTCACTTATACTATCACATGTATGCCTCACAATAACGCTTAGAAGCTGGTTTCAAGCTCCCCATTTTATGGATGAATAAACTGAGGGTCAGGATTAAGTCACGTGCCAGAGTTTGTATACCTTGTAAGTAGTCAAGCCAGAATCCAGTTCTAAGATTTTTATGATTCACTTTGTTCTGTACCACCTTCCTTACTCAGACTTTCATATTGTTTAGTATTCTCATCAGTGTTTCCACTTGTATCATTCCTTGTCATGCTCCTTGGTTTTCACCATGTAAAAGTTTAGCCAAAATTCACAGTCCGTGATCAAAACTAGCTAAAGACAATATAAAAGTGAAAATGGACCTCAATTTGGATGAAATTGCCCCTCCTACCTCCATTATATTTCAGAATTAAAAAGAAGCCAAACTTGAGATAGGAGTCACTTTGGTCCTTAGGTAAAAAAGGTTCTTGGTTCAGCTCTTCTGTGATGAGATTTCACCTTAGGAGTCACCCCAGAGTGACTAATATACAAGATTAAAACACTTGTGTTTGACTTTATGGAAAGACCTACTAGAAACCCAAAGGCTTTCAGGATCTATAGCTTCAATATTTTGAGTTTTTCAGGGCAAAGTTTACTTAGTATGAAACAAGAGGCTAACATGAATATAGAATCACCAAATTGGGAATTGAATTCGCTCTAATAGTGTACGTTTTCTTCATGTCTACTGAAGTTCTAAAGGAGAAAATGACCATAGAAATGTCTGGGTTAGTGAGTGATTGGCATTTATTATGAGTATAGATATTTTAAAAAACAGCTTTATTGAGATATAATTTACATACTGTGCAATTCACCCATTGAAAGTATATGATTGAATGGATTTTAGGATACTCACAGCTATGTGCAGCTATCACCACAGTCAGTTTTGGAGTATTTTCATCTCCTGCAAAATAATTCTGTATCCTTTATCTGGTACTCTCCTTTCTCCTATACCTACTCCCACGTCTAGCCCTAACTAACCAGTAATCTCCTTTCTGTTTCTATGGATTTCTGTATTCTGGACTTTCACAGGCATAGAATCATATAGTATGTGGCTTTTTATGCTTGGCTTCTTTTGGTTAGCATACCTTTTCAAGGTGTGTTCACATTGTGGTGTGGATCAATGCTTCATTCCTTTCTTATGGCCGACTAATATTCTATTGTATGATACACCACCTTTCATTTATCCATTCATCTGTGCTGAGCATTTAAGTGTTTCCACCTTTTGGCGATGAGGAATAAGGCTGATATGAACATTTGTGTACAAATTTCTGTATAGACATATGTTTTCCTTTCTCTTGGATATATATCTGGGAGTAGAATTACTGGATCATATGATAACTTATGCTTAATTGTTTGCTTGCAGAACTGCCAGATTATTTTCCAAAGCAGCTGGATGATTTTACAGTCCTACCAGCAGTGGGTGAGGGTACTGACTTCTCTACATCTTTGTCAATACTTGTTGTCATTTGACTTTTTGATTCTAGTCATCCTAGTGGGTGTGAAGTAGAGTTTTTTTTTTTTAATAGAGTAGGATTTATATCACTATGTAATTATGTATGTTTTTATTTATTCTTCCCACTACCAATTACTAACCATCTGCTAGACCTTAGGCCAGGCTCAGGAGATTTAAAAGTGCCACTCCTGCCCTCCACATCTCATGGGATGGGAAGACAGAAAATTAGATACACTAAAATATAAGTTTTTCTCCCCCTTTTATCTGTTTTACTCATCTCCCTGGTGTCCCCTCTGGCAGCCACTAGTGTGTTTTCTGTATTTATTAGTCTATTTCTGTTTGTTCATTTGTTTTGTTTTTTAGATTCCACATATGAGTGAGATCATATGGTATTTGTCTTTCTGTCTGACTTTTTCACTTAGCATAATACCTTCCAGGTCCATCCATGTATCACAAATAGTAAGATCTCATTCATTTTTCATGACTCTGTAATATTCCATTGTGTGTGTGTGTGTGTGCATGTGTGTGTGTACCACACCTTCTTTATCTGTTCATCTATTGATGGACACTTGGGTTACCTCGATATCTTGGCTATTGTAAATAATGTTGCAATTAACAAGGGTACATATATCTTTTCAAATTGGTGTTTTCATTTTCTTTGAGTAAATACCCAGTAATGGAATTACTAGATCATATGGTATTACTATTTTTAACTTTTTGAGGAACCAAGTATTTTAATATAGCTATGGATAAAACTCCGTGAAAGCCAAAAGTAGCAAGTGACTAATTTGAGATCTATTTAATCTGCATAGGTTTACATTCAAGCTATGAAATAGATAAGATTAAAGTATTTAATATAAGCTTTATGAAAAGCCATTCTAGAAACATGATGGTTTTTGGAGTCATTGTCATTGAACCCACTCATGTCTAGAAAATAGCCTTGGTTTTTAGAATTGTCATCAAGTTCCAACTATTACAATATGGCAATGGTATAAATTTTTGCCTGTTGAACAGGGATAAAATAAGTTGATTGGTGAGAACAGAGGACAAGAACATATGGTGACTTTGGGAATCCAGGTACCAAAATAAATTTCATTTCTTGCCTAGACCTTAATAATCCCATTTCATTGGATTTGTGCTTTACTCCTTTACCAGAACCAGTTGCTTCCTTTCTGTCTCCTCTCTCAGAAGTTCTCTTCACTCATTTCACTGCCTGATTCCTCTGCATTAGTTTCTTTGGGGTTTAAGACCACCCTGGGTTGGGTCTCTGTCCCAGAATTCAAAGCTGCATTGCAGAAGGGGTCATTAAGGTGTCTGCCACTGTTGGCTTAGATGCATTTAAAATGCACTGGGCCCTGTTTGTTTGGGCTTCAGGAACGTTTTCTTACCACCTGCCTCTGCCCTCTTGAGTAGAATAAACATGAAGTTGTCCTTTTGTAGCTCTGCAGACCAGAGTTCACCACCTAGAGCTGTCAGAGAACAGAAAGCACCTGCTATAATTTGGCAGGACTTGGTCTCCCTCTTCGCCAGAATGTGGGACATTTTAGGTCTCATGCCTTCCGTCCATCTCTCCTCCTTGTGGACACCTATTTTTATAGGGTGGTGTAAATATCTGTAGAACAACCAGATTTAACTGTGTTCTCCTGTGCTTGGCTTTCACACTTCTCCTGGATGAGCCCTGCCTCATGGCCGAGTAGAAATGGTATGAGTGAGAGAAACAGGTGCATAGGAAGGGTCACCATACTTAAAGCAATACCCCACAGAAAGGTCTCTCTTGGGGCCTAAGAATAAATTTATTTCTTTATATGTGGACTCAGTCTTAAGAGAAATTGATTCATGCATTGTCTTGGTCCAAACATGGTTCTAGTCCCTCCCCATGGTGTTAAATGTGGAGGTTTTTTTTTTTGTTGTTCCTTCCATTCCATCCCTCTCTGCAGGAGGACCTTGCCAGTTGCTTTTTTTTTTTTTTTAAGATTTTATTTATTTATTCATGAGAGACACAGAGAGAAAAGAGGCAGAGACACAGACAGAGGAGAAGCAGGCTCCACGTGGGAAGCCCGATGTGGGACTCAATCCCGGGATCCCAGGATCAAGCCCCAGGCCGAAGACAGGTGCCAAATCAGGGATCCCCCGCCAGTTGCTTTGATTTAGGATGCAGGGGCTGCTAGGCTAGAAGACAGCCCTGACCTTCCTGTCTGGTTGGTGCCAATATTTCAGATCTGGTATCCATGTAGACGGCCCAAGGGGCGGGGGGGACTCAGAAAACATAGATTGTCAGGTAGAGGAGGGTATAAGAGGGGGGAATTAGCTATCTTAAAAAAATAGATACAACTGAAACTCTACAACCAGTGCCTCCACTAGGAAGAAGAACCAAAGCCCACTTGTGGTTGTCTAGCATTAGTGATGGAGAAAAGGGACCTGCACTAGTCCTCAGAGAGGACTGTGATTACTCTGTGTGATTTGAGTGGAGAAAGCTCCTGTATAAAAATATCCCATTCGTTGTCTTTCCCAGTGGCTGAGATTCTAATCAAGCCATTGCTCCTGCATGCTTGCACGTGTGTGCATATGCGTGTGTGTAGACCGTGTGTCTCATAAAGTCTCGATTGTCTCCTTGTGAAGGTTTTGGGGTGTCCTAGAATCCCCTATTAAGATGCAACTACCCAGGAGGGAGAGTCCTTTAAGCCGATTCAGAGCATGCCCTGAAAGAAAGGGTGGGGATTAGCAGGAAGGGATTTGGAAGAGGCCCTTGATACAAGGTGGAATCCATACAGCAAGGAAGAGCCAGAGGAGGGGGGCTGACAAGAATCCCAGCCTAGGTCACTGTTCTGCCAGGAGAAGAGATTTATACCAATTTCAGGAAGCAGTTGGGGGCCAGGGGGCTAAGGAATTCTAGTAGGGCAAGTCCCTCTCCCACAACAACAGAATGGCTAAGTACTTCACTGGCCTCCAGCCTTCAGGCCCTGGCTTTGACTTCCTTTTTCTTCAGGCAAGCGGAGCTGACTGATGTCCATTCCCAGAAGCCAGAACCTGGCGTCATCCAGGGCCTTCCCATCTCCCTCAGGTCCCCCACATGCCTGCCACCGAGTCCTGCAGGTTCTACTTCCTTAGAAATCACTGGTTCTGTGCCTTATCTTCTCCCTGATGCCACAGCCTTCTAGCAGGTTCGCAGGCCTTCAGCTCACCCTCTCTCCAATGAATGTATAGTCCCACTGCTGATGAAAAGGGCTTTCTACAAAGGCAACCTCTTCATTTTCACCCTTAGCTTAAAATCTTTCAGTGACGCCTGGTTGCCTTCCAGATAAAACTCTGCATTGCTTAGCATTGGCACCTGCTCCTTGTCTCTCCGGCTTTTCCTGTCTCACTTATACCCCTGCAACTGGAAGGTATTCCTACCAAAGGGATCCTCTGAAATCATGATGCTCTCTCTCACTTCCCTAGGGGCTCTTACCTGTGCTCCCACTTCCATGGGGGACATCTTTCCTCCTACCGGGTATTCGGGACTCAGCTCAGGCATCACTTCTATGAAGGCAGCCCTCACCTTCCTGTCTGGTTGGTGGACCTCACCCAGCCCCACAGTATCCTCTGTTCCTCTGCCTCATGGCTCTGCATTGTCACTGTCTGATTCTCCCTTCTGCACTCTTAAAGGTGGGAGCTGTCTTAAGTCTCTCTGTATCCCACACCCAGCATAAAGGAGGCCTGGAAGCACAGAGTAGGGAACCTACAAATCTGCTGTATGAGTTGTTCTTAGGTTATGGTTTGGGTCTGGAAAGGCTTTCATTCCTTGACTCATTTCTGAAGTCTACCCAAGCAAGGCCC
The DNA here is from genome assembly GCF_048164855.1 of Canis lupus baileyi. Taxonomy (NCBI): domain Eukaryota; kingdom Metazoa; phylum Chordata; class Mammalia; order Carnivora; family Canidae; genus Canis; species Canis lupus. Next base: position 47,753,761 of record NC_132846.1, on the reverse strand, counting down.
AAATTAAATGTGATCCTCTCCATGAAGCCTTTTCCTTCCCCCAACGTTGGAGGTACTTGCTCCCTCCACTATGGTGGAGGACATGTATCACTTGGACATGTATCACTTCTCCCCTGTTTTAAACCAATTTGTGAAAATCTCACTACCATGAAACCTGGAATACTCAAAGGAGTGAATGCACTCAAGAAACACCCAAGGATGCATCCATTGGGATTATGGGCACAGTGCCAGGAAAAGGAGGGCCTGGCTGGGCAGGCTGCTTTTCCCTTTTAAGTCACATCAAGTAATTACTCCACTTGCTTGTAGGGTTGGGCCTACTATCTTTATTCTCTCTCCAGATGGATGGGAATTGCTTTTTGCGGGTTTTTTCCCTGTCTGGTTTATTTTTGTTTCACCACCTGTGCCTAGCACAATGCCTCCCTCAAAGAGAGCCTCCAGTGGATGAGTGAATGAATGAACTGAGTTAGTGGAAAGCAGCAAGCACTGGTTTCTATTTGGCTTTACCATGAAATAAGAGGTTTCAGAGGTCTGACCTTAGGAGCATCTCACACACCCAGAACTTGACTTTTTTTTCTTCTGTGCTTTGAGATATTGTGAGAGGAGTAAGAGCCTCTCTACCCACATCCCCAAGAGGAGAGAAAACAAGATTATAGTTTTGATGCTCCCTTTTCAGCTTAGTGTCTAGAACATACCAGGGCTGGTTCTGGATCTCAGGGAACCAGCATGGCTGATTAGCTTCCAAGGTCATGACTGATTGTCCTGTGGATGAATAGAGGGATCAAGGGTGAGCTTGTTCTTATTTTTTAACACCCAGAGGACTTAAAACTCCTTCAGCTCCCAGAGACTGCTAGGTAGTGCATTTATTTTGGATGGCTTTTGTGGCACACTTCCTCTTTCAAAGGAACTCTTTGGCTGTCGGTGATTTCTGCATCTCCTTCCCCCCTCTCTCTTATTTTGATGTGCTTTGAAAAAAGTCAGCTGCAAAGGCCGAAACTTGCTACAGAAATGCCATTCTTCCCTGCTTCTGCAAGGGCATCTCCTCATAGCTTTGACTCCATGTCCGTGGAAACAGCCCTTAAACTTTTTTTATTTTTTAATTTTTTTTTTTTAGCCCTTAAACTTTTTAAGAGAAAGCAGATTTGGGTGCCCCTAGTGGTTTGGGTACTTGAGTCTGTAGTCATACCCCAAATGTTCCTTTGGATGGTGGCCTTGGACACATACCTCAGCGGGGTCAGGGAGTTTTGCTAACTGATATTAAGGCTGAATTTGAGAAGCATCCACAAGATGAATGATTGAGAAAGGCCTCATCCTCCCCTCACACACATGGTCTGAAGCAATCGTGTATAATACAAACACAACGCCAGCCACAATGAATAATTTAAAATTTCCTAGTAGCCACATTTAAAAAGTAAAAAGAAACAGGTGAAATGAGTTTCAATAACTTTTTATTCAACCTAGTAAGTCCAAAATATTGTCATTTTAATGTGTAATCAATATGAAAATCACTAACGAGTTATTTTACACTCTTTTTTTTGGTACTAAGTCTATGAAATCTGGTGTGTACTTAACAGTTACAGCCCATCTCCATTTGGACTAGTCACATTTCAAGTGCTTAGTAGCTACATGTGACTCCTGGCTCCCATGTTAGATAGCACAGTTCTAGACTCTCCAGGTGGGATAGAGAGTGGTTATTCTGGGCCCACTCTGACCTCCAAATTAAGCTACCTAACCAGCTAAATCAAGATGAAAGAGATGGGCAACTATACACACACACACACACACACACACACACACACACACACACATTGAAAGAGATGGGGAGGGATAGAGTATATTCAAATCTATACCTATATATAGCTATAGAATCTCTATAGAGCTTTAGAGATGGGATTTTGAAAGTGTCTTGATATCACAATCAGCAAGAAGAGATTTTTTTGGGTTGAAGTAGTTATATGACTCCTAACTGAAGTAGTCCTGTTTATTATTTTGTTCTCATTAAAGTTGTTCTTTGTTCATTTTTCTTAAATTGAGTTTAAAAAACTAAACTTGATAGACTATTTTACTTTCTGTTGTGTCTTTTTGTTCAGATTTCCTACATTCCTTATGCCATCAGGAAAGAATTAAATATCTAAATAAAAAATGATAATCAGGGATCCCTGGGTGGCGCAGCGGTTTGGCGCCTGCCTTTGGCCCAGGGCGCGATCCTGAAGACCCGGGATCGAATCCCACATCGGGCTCCCGGTGCATGGAGCCTGCTTCTCCCTCTGCCTATGTCTCTGCCTCTCTCTCTTTCTCTATCTGTGACTATCATAAATAAATAAAAAAATTTTTAAAATGATAATCAACATGTATTGAGAGCTTGCTATGTGCCAGACACTTGATGTGTGTCCTGAAAAAGAGCCATATGAAGTATGGAACCTCTCCAGGTTTCCATCATTATTGCCATGTTTCCGATGAGGAAACTAAAACATGCAAGTTGTTAAGTAAATTTGCCCAAGATACTCTGGTTGATAAGTGGTAAACTCAGGAAAGTGGATTTCAAGGGCCACACTTCTAACCACACACACTACTTCTTTGCAAAATTAATGTGACATTTAATATTCTACAAACTGTTCAAGATTCCAGTCTCCCTTAAACATGTCCACTCTAAGCACCCTTGCTTTTGAGCATTCTGGCAAAAAAATATGTGCCTTTTTGTGGGGTTGGATCAATAACGTTTAAAGACCTATTTGGAAAATCTGGCTTCACTGCAGAGGGATCAGGGCATTTGCAAACTGACAGAATTTGCCTTACTGTTGAAAAAAACCCCTTGATCTATGATATAAAAACCAAAGCTAAAATAATAGCTCTTATATGTCTTGGAATTATAAAAGGTGGGTTCACAACCATTCTGTTTATTCAAAAGTCACACCTTTGATAGACTTAAAATGGTATTCCATTAGATTATATAAAGCAAGTGTATCGTACTCAAAAAAAAAAAATCTGTCTTTAATTGTTTCCCCCCCAGTTCAACCATTATAAAATGCAACTGAAGTGTTTAAGTTCTGGATTAAAATTTCTCATACTGAAGGCAGATCTGATTTGCCATTTTTAAGTGTGCCAGGTAGTTAGATGCTGGTTTCTGCATCTGGGCCTTAAACACATACATGATTATACATTCTGAGAGTCTATATATTTTTTCCAATTTGTAATATAAATTTGTTTTCCCTCTCCTATTAAATTGAAAGCCTCATTCAGGGCGGGCTCCACATTTCCCGCTTCCTTTATCAAGCTGCATGTATGAAAAGTCTGCAGTTGTCTTCCAATCTGCTGTGGTTTTGATATCTCAAAGAGGTTGGTGGGAGTTCTGGCTGATACTTCAAACTCCTCAGAGTTCTTAGGTCTGAACTTTGCTTGCTTTTTAATGTTCCCAAACCCCATCCTAGGCCAAGAACTAGCTTCTGAACCACTCCCTTCCTTGACAAATTAGTAAGAAAAGAATTTTTCAAACTTTAATTTTAGAAAAATGTATAAGGTGTTTCAAGTGACAAAGGGGTTACAAAGAAATCTATAGGACTTGCCTATGAACTAGGCAGAAAGAAGGAGCTAAAGATTTCAAGTCTTATAAACAAACATACCCATTCAGTCTTATTCTGTTTTTCTGTAACTCTAATAGTGTATGGAATTGCGCTCTGAAAGTTCTGGAACATTATTGTTATTATTATTATTGTTAATTTTAATTCATTGCCTTGAGAGGAGCCCTGAGAAAGGAAGTGAGAGTGCAGAGCTCTGAAGAACTGGTGGCAATTTGGCATCTTCTCTCCCCCTTTCAACCCCTCCTCCGCTATTTTAGCTATTTGACCTGATTAAACAACTTTGGGATGTTAGCCAGATTTCTGTATGCTAACGAGGCCCCTATTCATGATTTAGTGCGATTTCATCCACCGGGAGATTCCCCGCTGCCCCGTGGAAGCCTGGCTTCACCGAAGTCTCCCAATTTCGTCGGGGGTTCGCCAGTGAGGAGTTCACGCTGACTTGGAGCAGACACAGACTCTGAACGCCTCGGGTCCTACCGGATTATTCAGTAGCAAATTTTTCCACCGTGTACCTAAGTAGTGAAAGGTGACGCCAGAATCGCGTGTGCTACTCCCCGAAAGAGACTCTGGCAACACCTTCTGTCTAGTTACTCTCTTTCCTAGTAGCAGAAAGCGTTTCCAAAAAGTTTCCTTAAACCTCCTCTGTCCCCAAGCCTAAAGGTCAGAGCGCCAGGTCCCACTTGGCTCCCCGGCCGGCCGGAATCTGACCATTTCAGAAGTTTCTGGTGTGTGTGTAGATTGGAAGAGGTCGGAGTGGGGAACCGCGCACAGCGACCACCGCGCATTACGTAACGAAAGCCCTGGCTGCCGGAGGGAGCGAGCCTGACATTGAGACATTCCAGGGGGAGGGGAGTTGCTGTCCTGGAGTCGCCGGGAACGGCGGCAGCAGTTCCAAGAAACCGAGAGAGAGAGAGAGAGAGAGAGAGAGAGAAGGTGGCCGAGATAAAGAAAACACTACAGGAATGAGAATGTTAAAAAGCCTTGGACCTAGAGCATTAGCAAACTGCTGGGCACGTGTAGTAATTTGTTAGACGAAACGGCAGCCTTCCAACTTTTGCACGGGAACGAGGGGATTTGCCCTTTGGGGGATTAAAAACGTAACAGCAAAGCCAAAAGCTAATGAATGGGGTTCAGTGGTTTGTTGGCAATACTTAAATATTTCTGTCCAGGAGCGCAAACTCTCTGCAATTATTTAGAAAGTAGGGACTCAAACCAAACTAGAATACTTTCCCCGTGCGTCTCCACTTTCCCAAATCCGAAAAGGAGCTGCTCTCGCGGTACTGCCCCTTTAAGACCTGCTTGCTCTCGGGCTCTACAAAAGGGAGTGACCTCTGGGCTTTGACAGCTCCCCTAATAACTACCACCGTGCAGGCCCCGCCCATCTGGCGACCAGCAGCGCCCATTGGCCAGCGGGCCGGTATCCCGTGCTCTGATTGGCTCGCCGCTTCCCCTGAGCGAACCTTTAGAACTCTGAGACAGACAATATTCTGTTACATTGTAGCAAAATGGCGACTGTCATTCACAACCCCCTGAAAGCGTAAGTAAGACTAAAAAATGTACATATTCCGCCTGGTTTCAATATGAAAAAAAAGGCGCCTTCCGCGTGCCAAGCGCTGCCAATGCACTGCGCTTGCAGGCGCCTGCAGCCGCGGCGGGGCTTCTCTTTTCTTTCAGCTCTTACTTCTTCATCTTCTTTTTTTTTTTACCCCCAACGCGCAGAAATGTCAAGAGATGCAATTAACAAGAAGAAAATTGTTACGTTTGTGTTCTGCTTAATTGGAAGACGCACGGAGAGGGGTTTTCGGCAGGGGAGCCAGGCGCTCGAGCGCTCTACGGGGGGGGGGTGGTGGGAGGCGGGCGGTCGTGGGCAGCTCGGGGACTGCACGGTCCCCCGAGTGCC